>NW_026067942.1:1458409-1568257 GCF_014885135.2 Alexandromys fortis | reverse complement strand
AAAAAAAAAAAAAAAAGAAACTGGTGTTATTATCTAGCTGGAGTTACCCTTATTATCCGAAAGAATGCACAGGTATGGGACGTGTGGTGTGCCTCTGGTTTCGAGTCTTGCTTTCATCCGGAGCACTGTCTTTCCTCAGTCCTCCCCGGCAGTCAGTTCTCTTCCTACTTCACCTAGGATTGCAGCCTCTTTGGATGCTCCACTCTGGTCAGACCTGCTCGAATTCTTTGACTTCTGCTTATTCAGAATACCCCATATTCCTTATTTTTATCATAACTCTTACCAAATACTTGACAGTTAAGGGAGGGAGGATGTGTTTGGGCCCACACCTAGCAGGGACTGAACTCATCTGAAGGAGATAGTTGGAACAGGCAGGTCCACGACTGCTGGCCTATGGCAGTGTGAAACCATTTCTAATTCGCTGGGACATCTTGCATCTCCCCAACAAAGGAAGCAATGGCAGCTTAGGTAGTAGGGCTACATAATGACTCTGGCCTGTTCCTGTCAATGTGGAGAGTCACGTCCTCCAGCCAGGCTCCACCTCCTCAGGGTTATACAATGGCATCACTAGCTGGGGACCAAACATCTAAATATAAGGGCCAGTGGGGGACATCTCACATCCACACCATAAAAATCCCATTATTGTTTTGCGTTTCTCAAGCTTTTCACTCACACAGTGAATTTATCCTCTGTTTTTTTTTTTTTTTTTGACCCAGTAGGTATAGATACTGGATTTAAAACAATGAATGAAGTATGGTAGAAAAGACAATTTTGTTCTCTTGGTATGTAATATGTGTTGAAAATAAACAGCTGCATACAACAAATGGCGGTAAAGTAGGTCATTTGTAATGTGGCACCAGGGAATATCAGGAAAGTTAAAGCAGAGAGCTACATAGAGCCTTGGAAGGGGCCATGGTGTAAATCAAGCTGCCTGGGAACAACGACCTGAAGGATGGAGGTATAGACGTGTGACCATGAGCTATTCAGAGGACAAAAGGACAACACCTGCGAAGACCTGGAGAAATCTCCATGCCCTGAACTTTTGACTTGTTTTTCTTCTCCTCTCTACATGTTGTTTGTCCTCAGGGGACAAAATTATACACACACACACACACACACACACACACACACACACATGCGTGCACACATAAACAGGCACACACACTTGTCACTCTTAACTGAGCTGTCAATGGATCTTGCCTGATGCCTCTATTTTAGTGACATATGAGCATTTCAAACTCAAGATAACGTTCTTCTTTGTAGACACAGACGGCTCACAACCCTGGAAAAAAAGCATTCCTGCCCTCATATTCTGGCACAATTACCAAGTTTATCAAAAACAAACAAGCAAACAAACAAACAAACAAACAAAAAACCAAAGAATTGTTGAAAGTTGAAGAAATCCCTGAAAAAAAAATCTAAAAGCACATTCTCTTCCTAGTATTGTTACTTTCTGGTAGCCATGAAAATGCTCGGAACCTTCTCTGGTCTCTCCTGCAACTAAAAACATTACCAGTTCCCAAACTTAGACATTTACCCATCACTGCCCTTCTAGACTCAGTCTGTCCTCTGATATCTACTAATCATTCTGAAATTTCTATGTCCAACATAATTCTCCATTTTTTAAACCTCTGTGACAGTCATTCTTTACTGTGACAGAATACCCGAGAGACTCAGTTTATGACAAGAGGTTGACTGTCTTATTGGTCCTGTTTCTAATCAATTGGCTCTGCGGTGTTGGACTAACAGCGGTGAGAAACAACAGAGGGATCAGCAAAATGGCCAAGAAGTAAAAGAAGAGAGAGGATATCGTGAATCTGAGAGCCCTCAAGGCCACACCCACAAACCCTAACTTTCTCCAACCAAATCCCATCAACTAAGACCCACCACCTCTCAATAATGCCACAAAGATACTGAGCTTTTGACCCGCGGGACAAATTGTAAGGCCCTCCCCACACTTGTCCCTCTCCTGATCTCCTCGTCGTTAGGCAGTAGCTCTACTGGATACTGAGTTTTCCAGGCAAAAGTGTTGTTTTCTTTTATTCCTCCCCTCTCCTAACTACCTCTGTGCAGCAGCAGAGAACATTAAGTTAGAAGAGACATATTTCATTATACACAGCCAGTGTCCAGTGTGAGGCCCAAACGTGAGCTGCATTACAGTACATGCCTTGCTTTAGCCAGCTAATTGAACTTCCCGAAGGCCACTCTCCAGACCAAGCTAGCAAAGTCAGGTAGTTCGAATTCAGAATCACTTTTTTTGTTCTCTGTTGCTGGACCTGTGGGCAACGTGGTTAAGATAAGGCTGTATTGGGAAGAAGAAAGAAGTGCAAAATGCAACCCTCTCTCCATCTCCCAGGGATGAATGAGAGAGGGGAAGACATGCTAATTGAAAAAAAGAACAAAAGGAGAAAATGTGAAGTCTAACTACCCTTGTGTGGAATCTTCATGGGTTCATTAGCTTCCTCACCTCCACATGAACAGGAAGCTAATCCCCTGACAGGAAGGACCATTCTTGGGGGGGGGGGGGTAGAACAGACATGAAAGAGGTTGGTTCTAAAGCGGATGCTATAGGCTGACCCACTGCCTGGCAGCACTGGTCCCTTAGCGACAGTTTGCTTTTGACGCCACATGCTTCAACTGAAACGCTTGACTTTTCTGTATAAACGTTTGGCGTCGATATTCGCAATCTGGCATTTTCTTTTTTTGATGCTCATATGTCTAAAAGCTGGAGAGCTGGAAAACACTAGAAGTCCTCAATTGATGTCCACTTTGGAATAGTTGGCCCAGAAAAAAATATCTATTCTCATGCTGCAGGAAGTTGGTTTGCAAAACGAAGGCTGAACCGGAGCCAGAGAGCAAGCGCCGTTGGCCAGCATGTGGATGAAATGTGATCTTGGCTACACAGGCATCTCTCTCAAAGGTTTTTGAAGCTGCCACGGCACATCTTTAAGATTGTAATATGCAGAGCTGTTATTTAGACATTCCAAGATAGGGAAACACATCTCCGCTGTTTACATTTAAACATGGTGTAGGGAGATGCTACAGGAGAAATGTAAACACTGCAGGACCGGCAAGGCAAGACTTGTGAACCTCAGCTCAAGTCACAGAAGAGACTCAAAGGCTGCAGAGCAAAGGCAGAAAATTGAATTTCCATAGGAAAGCAGTGTTTATTATTATTCCACTTAACATGTGAGGTATTGACAGGAAATACATCGTCTTAGAAAAAGTGGAAGCCAAAGTAATAGGCAGCCTTAATTTTATGTTAGATGCGCCCTAAAGAGAGAAGCAGCCATAGCTTATAAAGAAGAGTTTGTGGTTTTAAAATAAGGATTTTGATGATGTGAATTCTTTATTCTTTTTCTTCCTTTATTCTTTCTTCTTCCCTCCCCTCTCTCTCTTCCTTTCTTTGTCTCCATTTTCCTTTTATTCTTTCTATAAGCTTTTACTTTTATGTGTGTGTGTGTGTGTGTGTGTGTGTGTGTGTGTGAGGATCTCTACATAGATGTAGTTCTGACTGCTCTGCAACTCCCTTATGTAATCCAAGTTGGTCTCAGATTTGTGGCAAATCCACTGTTTCTTTGCTTCTAAGTGCTGGGTTTCTAGGTGTGTACCACCACAAACAGAAAATGATTTAATTTTTCAATTCAGAAACTCTGCGAAACTGGTAATAACTGATTAAAGAGATTAAAACTCCACAAGATCATAAGAAGCAGAGAATTTCCATGTATGAAGAAAGGAAGGAAGGAAGAGGGGGGAATGAAAGGACCAGAGAGAGCTATTGTAGTTTATATTTAATTTGTCCTATTGAATAGCAGCTTGGAGAGATGGGATGAAAATTACAACACTGAAGCTTCCTCTGGGGCACTTGGTAGAGTATGAGATACGGAGTATGTGGATAAAGTGTCTAAGGATGGGCCAGGCAACTGTTTCTGGTTAAGCTAAAGAAGAGAGGAGGAAACCTCAATTAAGGAAATGCCTCCACAAGGTCAGGTTGTAGGCAGGCAAGCCTGCAGGGCATTCTCTTAATTAGCTATTGATGGGGAGGGCCTAACCCATAGTGGGTGGTGCCATGGGGGAGGGGGAGGCTGGTGGTCCTGGGTGCTGTAAGAAAGCAGGCTGATCAAACCATGATGATCATGCTAGTAAGCAGCATCCCTTTATGGCCCCTGAATCTACTCCTGTTTCTAGATTTCTGCCCTGAGTTCCCGCCCTGGGATAAGTGATAAACTTATAAAATAAATAAGATGAAATAAACCCTTTCTCCCCAAATTGCTTTTTGTCATGGTGTCTCATAACAGTCATAGTAGCGTAAGATAACATGTCAGCTAAGGTTCCAGTAAAAACAGCAGTGCTACAGTATGACACACTTGTGCTTGTGGGGACTTCCCTTGCCACCAAGTGTCACTCAATGTTTAATATTTATCTAAGTCAACTTGTCCTTTCATCACCACTAGTTAAAAGAATATTCTATCATATCATACGTGGGCTCACAGAGATGATTTATATTGAAGGAAAAGATGAATACACTGTTGCAAACTTAGTACATTTAATGCCATTTCAAAAGTTTTCTGAGAATATTCTGAACTAGGTCTGGAGAGACGGCTCACTGCTCAAGAGCCTTGACTGTTCTCCCAGAGGACCCAGGTTCACTTCCCAGGACCCACATGTAGGTTCATGGCCATCTAGAACTAGCTCCAATTACAGGTATCTGATGCCTCTTCTGCTCCATGGGGGTACTGAACACATATGTTACATATATATAGACATGTAGACATATACACATATACATAAATAAAATTTGATGTCTTAAACTAAGGTAGTAGTGATAAAAACAAAACAATACAAAACCCAAACAAACAAACAAACAAAAAAGCAAAAGTCATTCTTCTTGTCTAATCACTAGTCTTCAACTTTTATTTTAAAACCTAAAAATAAAATCAGTGATCAAGAGAAGGGGACTCCAAGGACTGAATCTGTAACGATGAGGTAGCTGGTGATCTGCTGTCCTGAGGTTTTGGAGGAAAGATGCTGAAAGATCAGAGAAACGTCAAGGGGATGATATTCTTACAACCAAAGCTACGGCTCCTTTGGGGGAAGCAGACAAATCAAAGGACTTGCCCAGCAAGTCTGGATTAAAAAAAAGTGTTGTTCATGTCCAAGACCAAACTGCTTTGAGAAGTAGTATCTGTAACCAGGCTCACTTTTATGACACTATTCAATTAAAAGTTTCAAGACCACAGTCACATAGTCACTTATTGTAACAGCGCCCCAAGTAGCTTAGTCCCAGCCCTGATATTATAGTAAAATGCTCAAGGCCTAGTCATTGTGATTTGTGCTTAACTGTGGGGTCCAATGGACTAAAACTTTTTGAATGATGGGAACAATTCTGTGCTGTTTTCTAAGTATTTATGATGTTTAGCACAGGTAGCAAAGCAAGACACTAGGGGATTGTTATGGTGCTTTTCCACATGAATACTGCTAATGATTTACCAAACACGAGGGTAAGAAGGAATTGTTTGTTTATGGTTAAATCTGCTTTGGTAAAATAATAATGAGAAATGCATTCAATTGAACAGTTATGCAAATAATTTTGTCACTCGTATTAACTCTTTCACCTAGAATTATAGAATAAGTAAGTCTAACCCACTTCTAATACACCTTTCCAAACCAGGCAGAAGACTTCCACAGACCTGCTGCTTGTGAAGAAAGACCCGTTGCTTATGCTATAAAAATCTTAGGATGAAGGACTTTTTCATTGCTGATATAAATTTTCCAGTTTGCTTGATGATGTGGCTTCTGCAAGTTACTGGCAATCACGGCTCTCTGAGGACATTCTAAGCACTTGTGACTGGTCCATTGGGAAGACATCGCTCGTGAGCCCTCTCTGTTGAGCTCCCAAGGTCCATTTGAAGAGCAGGAGGAGGGAGAATATGAGCAAGGAAGTCAGGACCTTGAGGGGTTGGTCCACCCACTGGGACAGTGTGTCTGAGCTAATGGGAGCTCACCAAAGCCAGCTGGACTGGGACTGAATGAGCATGGGATCAAACTGGACCCTCTGAATGTGGCTGACAATTGGGGTAGTCTGAGAAACCAATGATAATGTCACTGGGATTTGTCTCTACTACATGTATTGACTTTTTGGGATTCTATTCTATTAGGATGCATACTTTTCTAAGCCTGGATGGAGTAGGGAAAGTCCTTGGACTTCCCACAGGGCAGGGTACCCTGCCATCTCTTAGTACTGGAGGTTAAGGGGGGAGGGTGAGTGGGGGATCAAGAGGGAAGTGGGAGGAGGAGAGGAAGTGGAAATTTTGATTGGTATTATTTATAAAGTAATAAAAAAATAAAATTTCAAAAAAAATTTTTAAAAAATAAAATGAAAATAAAAAATGTAAAGCTAAAAGAAAGAAAGAAAAAAAAATGTCTTATCCTGAACTTAAAGTTGGGTGGGGATGGAAGGGGAGAGGATATGAAAGGACTTGGGAGAGGGCAAGAACATGATCGAAATATTTTTAAATTAAAAATTGTTTTAAATAATAAAAAATAAAAAACTTATCTTTTGTGATTTCCCAGAAAAGAAAAACCTGGTACAGGAGTGTGCTCTTTGTAACATTAGTGACTTCTTCCATCTGCTTGCTTTGTTTTGTGTGTGTGTGTGTGTGTGAGAGAGAGAGAGAGACTTTGAAACAATTCATTATTTAATTATGTTTTGAATTTTAAAAGCAGTAAAGATTGGCCAGCTCTCTGAGGTGGCAGTGTAGGATTCCATTTCTAAACCAGGGATACAGTTCCAGCACTGAATGCATCAGTGACATTTCTGAGTAATTTGCACTAGAATTTGTTGTGTTAATTTTACTTTCTTAGAAGTGGGGGGAGGGCAGTGGCAGTAATTATAAGACTAAATGAAAACATACACAAATGAAAACTCCTAACAGCCTGGGCACGCATTTCCAGCGAAAGACGCTATCTGAATAAGATATTTCCCATGTCTCCACATACTGTGGTATTGCCCATGTTATTTCTGCTCAAGGTGAGCATCTGCATGCAGAAGAATAGAGAGTTTTGAGAAGGAGTGAACAGCCATCGTTACACCATGGTTTGTGTTTCAGCTGTATGTGTTTTCCTCTTTTGTCTCTGGCAGCTTTTGATACAGAAGACCTGGTATCCAGGGACTCTCTGGGACTAAAGTTATATGCAGATGTTCAAATTACAACATGAAAACATGGGAACAGATTTTTTTTCCTCATCTGTAGAGACTGGCCCTGGCTCTCTGCTTATGAACTAACTTACTCAGTCCCTGCTTAGTGGGCTGGATTTTGCACATACATCCCAATGATGGAGGGGGTTTGTTTTCATTCCTAGACCTGTTGTCAAAAAAAAAAAAAAATCCTTGTCCTGTGCCCTATGATCTGCTCAATGTGAGATGCTGGAGGTCAAAGGGGAAACCACTCACTGTTTGACTGGACCATTTCAGACCAGAGAGTAAAGGAACCCTGTGACCAGTCAGTACCAGCTGATTAAGGCACTGAGGTGTGAAGCTGTCTAAGAGACAGAGACAGAAGCACACAGAGAGACAGAGAGAGACAGAAACACACAGAGAGACAGAGACAGAGAGAAGGAAATATTTTGAAGTCAAAGCAAAGCTAAATGGACCAACAAGGTTCGGTAGCCAGCAGCCTTCAGGAAGCTACACCTGAAACAAGCGAAGTATACTGTTTGAGGTCTTCAGACTGGCTGGCAGCTGTCCACACGAATGTTTTCCTTCAGTGCCAAGACTTGAGCACTGTGTGAGATTATCATAAAGGGAAGGAGCCATAGCTCAGCAGGTAAAGTGCTTGCCAGGCAAGCATGAGGACCTGAGTTCAGACCCCCAGGACTTAAGTGGAAGTCTGGTGTGACACCATGCGCCACACTGAAGAAGCAGGCGTGAGTAGATGCCTGGGGCTTGCAGACCATTCAGACTAGCCTAACTGGTGAGCTCATACCCGTGAGGGAAGGTGTCTCAGAACTCCGGGTAGAGCGAGCTTCACCCCCACCCAACACAGAAACACGCTGCCATTTTAAACACATCATTCCTAAACTGTTTCTTTCTTTGTGTCTGCCCATCGTTCATCTGTCTCATGCAAGTCTTAGGTTACAAAAAAGCACTTCAGAACAAAAACACACAGGCTGGTTGTAAAGGCTTCATTCACTGAGGCTGGCCCCGGGGCTAAACGGGAGAGTCCTGCTGCCAGCCATCCGACATAGCCTTTAAACACGTGCAGCTTGCTCTAAGCAAACTGGTTCCTTAATACGGTAAAATGTGCAGGACCCAAGAGGAGAAACCGGTGATCTCATAGCCCAAAGCTGATGGAGTCACAGCCCCGTATTCCTGAAAAGCCCTCAGACTTTCCATTTTGATAAAACCAGAAGCCAATAGGAGGGCCGGCCGCGTTTGCCGCTCACTGTTAGCTCTCACTGAACTCTGTCTCCTGGAAGGCAGACACAGTGCTTTAATTCACAGCTTATGGGATTTTTAAAAATACTAAACCATTCGCGTGTTTTCTATATTAACCAGGGTAACTAAAGATCCACAGGGATACACAAACTCAGAGAGCTGGCAGGGGCCGTTGGCGGCATAACAACTGCCAGTAATCAACAGTAAACAAAGCACAGTAACCACTCGAAAGCACGAGAGGTTGCCCCATCACATGGCGCATAAATCATCAGCTTAATAACTTCAGCAGCAGTGTCTCCAAACCAAAACGAAGCCAACGGTTCCCCCTGTGGCAATGATGAAGTACTGTAACTCCGACACACACAAACTAATTAATTAAGAGTGCGAGAAGAAGGCATCCTTGTACCTTGGAAATGATTGAGAGTTACCGTCCAGTAAGTGGCTGCAGCTCCCATCTCTGGGCAGCCCTGTGTAGGGAGGTGAGGAGAAAGTCCTCCCTACTCTTGTGGACACTGAGGTAAGCTCGGAGCCTGCTCTTTGCCATCCCCACAGCTAGCATGTGCTGTAGGCAGGGCAAGGAGCCGCTGACATATTACCAATCTCGAGATGATTAATTTCTCTCCGCTGTAAAGGCAGATATTATTCACTGATTCAGAAAGAGCCAAACGAATGCTAAGCCGAGCACGGGATAGAGAGAGGAGGAACCTCCAGCCACCAGGGGCTCTCAAACTAGAAGGCCGGCAACATGGAAGGAAACACTTCCCAATTCTGACTTTGGCCACAGGACCTAGCCATATGTCTTCCACATTAATTTTGCTGAGTGCCAAAGATCATTTTTTAAAAAAATCAGCTGGCTAATAATGTGTTCATCTTGGATAAGAGAACTTGGCTTTGGGACACGATCCCACAGAAAGGCTCCAGGCAACATCTCCATCCCCGGCTGTGCTGAATCAATACCTTGTTTTTCTCACTCTGATTTCTTTATCTGTTTTACAGATCATTGATACAGCTTTATCACAGTCTCTGCAAAGGAGAGTTCTGGGTAAACTGTTGCGAGGGCACTTTCTCACAAACAGACACATTTCTCTCTTTCCATAATGCCAGACTTTATTAAATTACAGTCAATTGACAATCTGTTGGTTTTATTGGCAGCCATTTGTCCCCATGTCTCCTGATAGCTAGCCAAAGAAATAGTTTTTTACCCTCATCTTAACTACTGATATTAATGCTCTGATCACACATTATAAATCATACAGTAAATATATCTATGCATATGCATTAATGTGGGTTACACATGGCTACCAAGGGTCAGCAAGGCCACAGCCGAATTCAAGGAGTTTCAGAGCAGCCCAATTGAAGGGATTCACGGAAGGCTGTGTGGGAAGACACTAACTAACTCTTCTGGATGTCTGCTAGAAGGAAGAGTGTGGGGTCAGGCACAGGGTCGGAGTTGAGCTGTGTCTCAAGGTGGAAGAACAGAAATGAGGTAAGGCCATAGAGGTTAAAGTCAGGAGTAGGAGGATGAAGGGGTGGATGGTGGACAGATAGGCAGACAGAGAGGGCCATCTACACAAGCCAGGTCTCCAGTGGAGACAAACCAGGCTGACGCCTGTGGGACACTGGAATGTTCTCTGCTTGAAGGTATACACCAGGTAGTCAGCTGAGAGGTCAGTGACGTCACCTCCATCCATTGCAGTATTATGTGTTTTCCTCTTCACAAGTTCCCTGGGAGGGTATCGCCGGCTTTCCTAAACCTGGGTGCTTTCCTGATACGATTTAAATTAGCTCATGTGCTCATATGATCTCAATGTGCTTTAACATATGGGGGTGCACTTTCTACTTCCAGGAATTAATCTTTCACCAGTCTGTGCTGCATTGGTGGCACCCGGCAGATGGTGCCATTCACGTG
Source organism: Alexandromys fortis (assembly GCF_014885135.2). Classification (NCBI taxonomy): domain Eukaryota; kingdom Metazoa; phylum Chordata; class Mammalia; order Rodentia; family Cricetidae; genus Alexandromys; species Alexandromys fortis. The sequence continues at coordinate 1,557,911 of NW_026067942.1, read as the reverse complement.
TCCACTGAAGTGATAATCATCCTCCATCTTCAGTGAGAAGTCCAGTCCTGCTGCTGAGACAGTGTCTCTTGGGTCAGGGCACATACCACTGCGTCTCACAACAAGGAGGAACTAGAATAGGGCATAGCCTAGCCTCAACACTGATGCTGTATCTCTTTCTGTTTGTTTGTTTGTTTCTCAATAGCACGGTTTATTATAAAGTAGCATTTTAACAATATCCACCAGTTTCTAGTTCCTATCTGTGAATAGACATATATTCCAATAATCTATTTAGTCTAAAAACTGTGTGTTTAAGCTAGATAGATAGTATACCATCTGCATAAAGCTAGCTTCATGGCTCGTTCAGTAACCTGAGATTATGTCTGGTTTGATTGACAGGGTTAGAGAAGACACAGGCTACAGTTTTATAGTGTGTTCACAGGACAGACACTCAGGAGACAAAGCTCCAACCCTGTCACTCTTCCCCCTTTCTACTGCAGTTTGCTCCCACCATGGATGCCTCAAGCAGATCAAAGCCTGTGCCGAGTAGCTTTAACTGTGGTTACAATAACACTGGGTCGTTTACTAGGCATAGTCTCCTTTATTAATCTAAAATGAGAAAATATGAAAGGGAGTTTCATGACCCCTCTGTCCTTCTAGGGATAAAGCTTTTGTTCACGAGCTATGTAATTTTGACCTCGAATCTCTGTAAAAAGGGGCTTACCCAGTAGGATCACTACACCATGTATTTGACGGTGGAAGAGAAGTAATAAGCTGAATTAAATAATGAAGAACACATCCAATTTATGATCAAAGGTCAAAGCCTGGTTCTAGGTAAAATTATGAATAAACATGGTTTGTCTTCACTGTGGCTCCTTGCTCAGCTCTCCCAGTGTTCCCTCTTCCTTTACCCTTCCATACTCGATCTGCCTGCTGCACTTCTTCAAGAACCCTATGGATTCGTGAGTGTGTCCTGTGATATTCAATTCTGGTTGCTCCCAATGTTTTTCATCTTTATGACCAGTACAGGTCCATGAGAACAGGAGAAACAGGTATGTTACCCATTTCAGACTAAGAATGAAGCAAACCAAAATCATCTGACCAGGGTGGATTGCCAGTGCGGTGCTCTACTAGGTCAAAGAACCTTCGAAGCTGAACACTCATTAAAACATAGTGGCTGCCAGGTTTGGTAAGGCACACCCATTATCTCAGTACTCAGGAGGCTGAGGAACAAGGGTTGTGAGTTCAAGGCTAGCCTGTCACATACAAAGATCCTGTGCCAAACAAAGCAAAATCCAAAGTCAAAACAATAATGATAACAAGAAATAATTATTGTTAGCCAGGAATACATGAGGTTCTGGTACACGCCACAGTGCTACCAACAAACAAAACTGAATCTACTACCTGCAGCTATAAAATGCCAATTCAGTTCAAAGCAGATCATAAAGCTAATAGGAGCTTAACACCAAAATACATAAAGAAATTTTATAATATGTTAATGAAAAGGCAATATCCCTGTTTAAAAAAAAAACTAACAAAGAAATTCTATAGGCTTTTCTTCAGAGAAGAAACACCAATGACCACCAAATACATGAAAACACATGCAACATCATTAATCATTGAGAAAATGCAAACCAGATGTAGTGAAGTAATCTCAGAACTCAGGAGGTGGAGGCAGGAGGATAAGGAGGCCAGTGCTAGCCTTGGCTAAATCGTGAGTTGGCGGCCAGGCTGTGCTTATGTGAGACACTGCTCCCCTCCCCCATACAAGGGAAGACAAAACCCCAAATCCATGACATCAGCTCGCATTTGCTACTATGACTGCAATCAGAGGGCAAGAAGATAAATGGGAAGTCTTTGGGAGGGAGGACGTGAGAGTTTTAGCATCTGTGCACTGCTAGTCAGAACTCCAATGCTACAGCTTCTTTGGGGAGTAATTTGTCAGTTCTTTAAGAAGTAAACATGAGGTTTCCATGCAACATAGAAACTCTAGCCAGTCTTGGCAGTACATACCTTTAGTCCCAGCACTATGGAAGCAGAGACAAGGGGATCTTCAGCAGTTCGAGGCCAGTCTGGTCTAAACAGAAAGCTTGAGGCCATCCAGGGCTACACAGTATCTCATAATGAAGAAAACAAAAATAAAAACAAAAGCAGCCATTTTTGCTCGTAGGAATAGACACGCAGTAGTGAAAACAACTGTAGAGTTTTACAATGGCACCCGTTAGCATACTCAGAAAACTGCTCAAACACCCAGGAGCCAAAAGCAGAATATTGGATAACCATGTGACAAATGGAATCCATATCAGGAAATGGAATGCCGATGGATGACTTTGAAAACACTATGTTGAAGAAAAGAAGCCATCAATAGAAGATCTGATAATGTATTTTCAACAGGCATTGTCTGTGACAGACAGACTCACTGCCTTAAAAAAAATGGCTTAGTGGTTGCCAGGAGTGGATCTGAGGAGATGATGGACAATCATTTACTGACAGATATGAAGCTCTTTTCTGAGAGAAAAGAAACATTTTTGAATAAAATGCTGGTGCTAACTGTACAGTTTTATAAATACGCAAGAGCCACTGAAATGTAAAAGGTCAATTATATAATATGTGAATTATATTTTAATTAAAAATAAAATAGTTTTTTATTGACATACTACTTGCCATTCTCATGTCCCTACCTGTTTGGACCAAAGTTAAAAAAATAGCATTTTTTTTTTCAGCTCTGAACCAAAATAGAGATTCATTCTTTCCTCCCAGGGTTGATTGTATTTAGTTTGTTTCAAGCATAGAGATTTTTTTTAAACTACTATTTTAATTGTACATTTTTATGGGATACCACGTGACAATATAATACATATATACAGTATGTGACTCTCAAATCATGTGTGCCTTCTTAAATACCTTGTTTAGAACTCTTGACTTGTGTGTATAATCGCACACTGATGGAGGGAACATATTTTTCCTTTTCCTTCTTTTCAGTGTCTGGGGGAATTGCTTTCCTCTCTCATAGATATTTAAATTTAGAGAGCCACCACTGAGTAGGAAACTAGAACTTATTACTTCTATCAGCCTTTGGTTACCCATCATCAAACTGCCTTTTTCTTTCTGTGTCTAGAGCTACACCATTCACTCTTGGAAGGTTATGTTGACTGTAGGCTTCCCGAAAGATTCCCCAGACTATAATCTTGGCCATACCCATCAAGACACTTAACTACTGTCCCCTAAAATAATGGTCACTTTTCTGGGGGCATCCCCCTTAGTCTGCCTTCCCTAAGCCTACTCAATTCTTTATGGCGAGAATATAAAAAAAAGAGATACACTGGAGATGGCAGAAGGCTCATTGGTTAAAGCTTCACAAACATGGGGCCCTGAATCCATGCCCCTGGGTAGGTGCAGTAGCTCACATCTGTAATACTAGGCAATGATTGCAATGCAGTGAGATGGGAGGTGAAGACAGGGGAAATTGCAGGGGAGCTAGCCTGGCATCCACAGAGGTGAACAACAGAGAGACCCCGTCTCAAACAACATGGAATTGGGGGATCCAAATCTAATGTTGTTCTATGACTTCCACACAAGCGCTGTGTCCCTGATGTGCCTGCAAACACAAGAATACAGGATCTTGGACACATACACGCCCATGCACTAGCACGTGTGTAGGCTGCCTGAATCCCTCTCTGGAATGTTAGCCCCATCAGGACAGGATGTTGGCTTTGTGTTCCTTCTACCTGTGACAGAGGGAGGGAGAAAAGAAAGCAAACAGGAGAATCGTCTAATAACTGCAGTCCAGAATGTCAAGTTCTACCCCAAGCTAACCTATTTCCAATGGTAATTACTGATCCCCATGGCTTTGGGTTCTTCTGTATCCAAAGCCCTTTGAACTCTAATTGCCAGCAGCCTGAATTTCTGCTTTCTTTCTGCTTTATTTATACATCCTTTCCAGTATTGCTGAGCCCAGACTAGAAACCTAATCTGTATTCCCTATTAAACTGCCTCTTGCGTAGCTTGGCTTGGGATTCTCAGTGCCGACCTTGAAATACGCTCTGATGAATGGTGTGGGAGCAGCCAAACCAAAGGCTAAGGGTCTTTGCCTTGTCTCCTGCTCTTCATTCAAGATGCATTAGGTTAGCCAAACAAAACAGTCTATTGCACATTGTAAGGGACATGTAAGTCACAGACTGTGGCCTTAGGGAAAAAGTTAAACAAGAAAGTGGGTCCCTGGACGAAGACTCTGTAGCCTCATTTCTGCTGGCCTGTTCATTTGTCCTATGCCTGATCTTAAGACTTGTTTTTAAATATCACATTATAGGTCTCCAGAGAATGATTTCAGATCACTGCATTCATTTATAGCTGCCTTCATATATGTTCGAGGCCTTTATTAGGTAAAACCCATTTCACGATTTTTGTTTGGTTTCGGTTTTGTTTCAGATCATCAGAGTAAAGTATTTTTGAAAACGAATGATTTAGCCATTGCTCACGTGGAAGATTGGCTGTCATCTCCAGACTCTAACTAGTTGAGGCTCCTGGATTGCTCTCAGGGCCTCTTGGCAGAAAGGAACGTTCTCTCTGCTGTCACTTGAAGCTCAACACACAGAGCTCCTTCATGACTTACTGTCATTGAAGCCTTTACTCCCAGATAGCTTCGACTGGATCTAAATGTTTGAGGGGAGAGTGTGGAAAGACCGACATCGGCCTGACCCTCACAAACTTGCTGGTGATGGCGCCGATGACAATGCACATCTGGATACTTTGAGTCATCTTGCTGATTGATTTGAGTTTTCCACTCTTCACCTAGGCTCTTGGTACAGCAGGATGGAGCCGTGAGACTCACCAAGCTCTAGCTGGCTGTGCACTCTCTCGTCTCTACTATACCTGACTTTTCTTCTTGGCTGTGTTCATTCGTGACTCCATACATTCTCTTCCATATGTCAGCCCAGCCTCACTGAGCCCCAAACATTAGTTCATTGAGACTCACCCCTTTCCTAAGTCATTGTGTGTTTCATCCTCATAGTCTAGATGATGCAGGCAAGACTAAGACTTGTAAGGCTAGCAAAGGTCACCCCTGATGAAGCAATCAACTAATGTGGAATTTCCCTCTGTATGCTTGAATACCATTAATGAATAAAGAAACTGCTTTGGACGTATAGCAGGGCAGAACTTAGGTAGGCAGGCAAGGAAAACTAAATGGAATGCTGGGAGAAAGAAGGACAGAGTCCAAGGAGAAGCAAAGGAGCTGCAGCCAGAGTCAGACATGCTGAAATTTTGCCAGTAAGCCACTGCCACGTGGCGATACACAGATTACTAGAAATGGGTTAAATTAATATGTAAGAGTTGGCCAATAAGAAGCTAGGGCTAAGGGGCAAGCAGTGTTTTAATTAATATAGTCTCTGTGTGGTTATTTTGGTTCTGGGCGGCCGGGACAAACAAGTGGCCCTTCCTTACTACAATCAACAAGACTTAATGAACACCTCCCTTGTGTGTTAGCATGCAAACAGCTCCTGAGTACCTAAATTATGAAATTCCAACCTAATCCTACTCCTTCCCAGTACAAACTAGCCAATGAACTAGCCAATCCCTTTTTAACAACTGTTACATTTCTTAAAAGCACAATGCTGAGATGTAAGGCTACAAAGATTAACAAGGCCCATTCCTCATCACTAAACCAGTTCAATAACATGCAGAAGTCATTCTACATTAGGAACAACTTGAAACCACAGGGTTAAAGAAATCTTCACACCTAATTCAAATGATGAGAGAAATCCAATTTATTAAATTCTCCCCAAACAGCATACTTTGACAAAGGAGTGAACTGCAAACTATGTTTATGTTTTTGCTCTCCCCGAAGCACTAGCAGAATGGAACCAGACCCTCTTTTGTCAACACTTAAGCTTCCAGAAGGGACTTTTAATGCACAGTCCAAGCAACTGTTTATTATCAAGTCTCATCTTAATTTTCACACTCGGCCACAGTAACACACCCGTTTGTTGTTTGGTGCCGCAGCCATGCTGAGAAACAAACTCCCGAGCCATCACTTTGGTGTCCTCAGCAGTGCAGCGTGCCTGAGAATGAGTGGCCACCAATATTCATGCTGGAAAGAGCCCTTCAGCAAACTAATCAAAGAAACGCAGAAAAAGTCACTTCAAAGCAAATACACACTAAAATAACTGTAAATTTAAAAGTTCCAAAAATGAACTTCCCTCCCTTTGGGAAAATTTGTTTTGAATTATTTGCTTTTTAAGTTATATGAAAGTCTACAGGAAAAACACTTGTCTCATAGGAAAAGCAAGCACCCTGTACTAAACTTTGTTCCCACATCTCCACCTTACAGACTGTAGAGTTTGGTCGGAAAGATCTCTTTATTATCCCACACATCTGCCAAGGAACTGGGATTATTCCTCTCACTGCGTCTTTTACTACGCTTCTCTTCCTGTCTTAAATATCTTCCCTCTTCCTACCCACTAACCCAAACAGAAGGCCTAGCTTCAAAGGCCCACTCCAGAACCACTCCAAGGGCAAAGTGGTACCTGCCCGAGAGAAGATTGTGTTTGAACTGGATCTTGGAGATTATCTAGCTCAAATATTTTCCAACTGTGCCCAGCAGACCCTTTGGAGCCTTTGGAAAGAGCATGAAAATGGAAAAGGGAGGAAAGGACAGCCATATTCGGGGTGGGGGATGGGGGAGGGGGCTACTCACCTACCTTACCTTTCCCAGAAAGACGCTATGTGGAAAAAGCATTTTCCAGAGCATTCGAGTGCAAAAACCTAAGTTTTGTAAGATAAATGAAGGTATTAAGACTGACTAATAATACAGTATTTCACCCTGCTTGGCAAAGAACTGGGGAGCAGGATAGGCTAACATCCTCAGATGGGGGTGCTCCCATCCTAGGTACACTAGAGGTCAGAGGACAGCTGAGATTCAGTCTTTCTCTTCCTGCCTTCTGGGCAGGCTGGTCAGCCGGCGAGTTCCTGAATTTCCCCGTCTCTCTTTCCCATCTCATCAGTGGCTTCTCTAGGGTTAAGAATCCTCATTACTGCAGCTGGCTTTGACATGTATCCTGGGAATCCAAAATCGTGTTGTCAAGTTTGTGGCATAAACATCAGTTCACTTGTGCCATGAGATAACACTGCACTCAGAGAGCCCACGCTAGGCGCTGGCTGAAAAAAACCACAAGCTGGGTCTTCTTGGAAAGCATTGCTGTCGACACCGGTGATGCTCAGCCCAGCTGGGTGTTACACAAACAATAAATTCGTCTTTCCGAGCCCATTTGTCTTCATGCTTGCCATGTTTACAAACTGACGTTCAATCACCAGTTGATCTCCCGGTCTGCGATGACTCTGGTTTCTGCCTCAACTCTGATTTGCGGAGGGGAGCATTCAACAATGCAGCAAGGCTTTTTAAACAAGACACCCTGGTTCTCTCCACTCTTATATCAAAACCGTTAACTTTCCCTGATTCTGATTCCTTTGAAATGCTTCCTCTGGCTATCCTCTGCTTTTAAGAAATATACTGTATGGTTTGTTACATTTCCTGCCCTTGTTTTTTTTTCTCTGCCCAGGTCTATCTTTTGGTTCTGTGTTGCCCTATTTGATAGTGTAGGCATCATTGCCTTCTCTCTCTGCTTCCTTGATAGGCTCTCTGGTGGTTTAGAGAAAAATGCCTCCCCCACTAGGCTCACAGAGAGTGGCACTATTAGGCAGTATGACCCTGTTGGAGGAATTCTGTCACTGGGGCTGGGCTTTGAAGTTTCAGATGTACAAGTCAGTCCCAGCGTCACTATCTCTTCCTGCTGTCTGTCAGTCTGGATGCAGAACTCTCAGCTACCTCTCCAGAACCAGGTCTGTCTATGTGCCTCCATGTTCCCCAGCATGAAGACGATAGATTAAAACTCTGAACTGTAATCCAGGCCCAATTAAATGTTTTCCTTTATAAGAGTTGCTGTGATCATGGTGTCTCTTCCCAAGAATAGAAACCCTAACTAAGACAGGCTCTTTATCTCATTCACAACCATGGGTATTTGCGACTCTCAAATCAACTTTTCCAGGAGTCTTTTCCCAGAAGTGCTTTCAGATTAGGGCAAGAGGATTTCTATGGATGTCAAACTTTTTAACATATGTCCTGTTCTCTGTCACCAGGGTGAGTTGCCTGTCCACACAATAGAACCTGCTTCCCTGGGGCCTGTACTGGCCCATCTAAATTACACCCAGGGCCTCTGAATCCCTTATTCAAATTTTTCTGGTTGAGCCTGCTTCCAGAGTTGGGTTGCTTCTGGAATTGGAAAATGCACTCTTGCTGTGGGCAGCACATGCCCAGGTCCAAGGGTGGTTTAAGCGGGACTCTTAGTGAGAAGATGGGGACTTGAACATGCAGGCTGGCCTTCCCCTGAGACCTCTGGAGCATGTGACATGGATGAGGCTTGGTGAGAAGAAAGAAAAGAAAGTGGCTTTTCCAAAACTCGCCACACATTTCAACGCAGATCCTGATGCGTACCTGACCTCAAGACTGATTGGAAAACACGCTCATCATGAATGTTAGGAATATTTCCTAAGTGAGCTCTCTGACGGCGCAAAAATTCCCAATCAAGCCAAATCAAAACAAGCCGAATTAAGAAATATCCAGGTTTAATGGGAGATCTGCGCTCTCGGGTGGCCCCGAGGGGGAAACCGGGAAGCCGCAGGAACGCGACCCCCGGGAGGAAGAAAGGGGGACCATGTGTTCTTCTTTTGGGGGAATCACTTAAGTACCCCGAGGAGTGGTCCTGACCCCAACCCCATGGAGGGGTCAGAANGCCGAATTAAGAAATATCCAGGTTTAATGGGAGATCTGCGCTCTCGGGTGGCCCCGAGGGGGAAACCGGGAAGCCGCAGGAACACGACCCCCGGGAGGAAGAAAGGGGGACCATGTGTTCTTCTTTTGGGGGATCACTTAAGTACCCCGAGGAGTGGTCCTGACCCCAACCCCATGGAGGGGTCAGAAGCTGGCCTGCTGGGATTTGAAGTCCAGACCAGGCCTGGGGGCTGGGACCTACGCTCCCAACCTAACAATGAGGATTAGCCTGCATTTTACTGAGCGGTTTGCATGATTTATAGTCTTTACATCTGGTGCATGTCCCGTATAGGCCTCTGTCTGTATTTCAGGCTGAGTATCTACTGGTTTCAGGCAGACTTGGGCCTTTTCAACTCCAGGATAGCCTTCTCTTTGTGGGTACCTCACCCAACAACGGAAACACAGGAAGCTCATTTTAAATCTCCCTTTTCACCTTAAACCACCGGCTTGTGTTTGGGTCGTCTTTTCATCAACAGCCTCGCTGTCCACTCAGCCACCTGCTAAAACCATGGTCTACCACCAAGCCATGTTCCAGCCTCAGAGATAAATGGCAATTCATGTCTGAAGTCTCTACTTCTTGCTTTCAAGTTCCACCCCTCAGCTGATACCCTTTAATATCCATTCAAACCCCCCTCTTTCCATTTTTAATCAGCTATCATAATCATAATCACCACGATTATGTTCATATTCTTGCCCCATTCCCTATTTTCTCCCAAGCTTTTGAAAACAAATTCCTTTTCATCATTTCAAGGGTATCCCACAAGGACTAGCGCCTCCCCTGCCTACCTGCTTTCCTGTAATTGTTTTTATCACTAATATTTTATAGCCCATACACATAGCCATATGCATATGTTTCTTTCCTCAACCAGGCAAGACCCCAGGGTCAGTCGCTGACTATTTGAGAATTTATACATTTTCATAACATAAACCTTCACATGCACACACGCTTATTCAAGCTAGTTATACCACAACATCACTACTTTTATTCTCAACTAATGTGTTTATGGCGCAATTCTGATGCTGCATGTGTTTCTGTATAAATCTCTTTCTATCCTTTAAGTGCAAATTCTTCATATACAGTGACTCTATTGTATTCATTCACATATATATATACATATATATGTATGTATATATATTCTCTGTGCTTTGCACATTATCTCAAGCATAGTAGAATTTTGTAAATATTTGCTTCAAGAGCCAAATTTAAACAGAGATTGCTTTAATGAAACTCCAAACAAATGCTGCAATGTGCTCGTTTATAGAGGGTGACGAGGGCTTCTTTGTTCTGCCCTCGCCCATTCTGCCACTGGCAAACGTTTACCTGGCCACCAGATTCTAAGGTTTCTCTCTCCATAATGGCTTTACCATCCTCTCTGAAAGGCAGAGAGGTAATGTCTGGAAAAGCTGTCGAGAAGCTCTGAGGAGAGACAGAGCCCCACTGTAAGCCTTATTACAAAGACAGGTGTGGCCTTCAAGCCGCAGCCAGCACCTGTGCAGCCCCCCACTTCAGTGAAGACTCACACATGTCCGAGTCACTTCTCGCCCGCGTGCACCGCTCCTGAGATGGAGGCCATCTGGAATCGCAGAGTTTTCCACTCTCGGCTTCTCTTGTGTTTTGATCACCTGCCCTGACATAAGCCTGGTGTCATTCCGTGTTTATAGTATGTCTCCTGGGCAGTTTATGGATCTGTTTCTGGCATTTCCTCTAAAATCATTTTGAGAATCGCAGCGTGAAGCCAGGATGGGGGAATCCAGCTTAGGCTGTTTAATTTTCTGTCATGGGACTTCCATATCCTTTTGGCTTTGGGAACTGGTGTCACTAAAATGCAAGATGTTTATAGAATACACATGCACAGGCAAGTCAGCGGAGCCCACTAAAGATCTGGATAATCCCAAGCAGGAGTGAATGCCTGCCCATTTCACATTGGATGTCTATGGACTTTGTCTAATTTAATTCATATTACAATCCTGTGAGGTACATTTCCTGTCTTATAGATTAAATAAAGGTTCACAAATTGTTACATTCTCTCAGTCTCTCAAATCTAGTAAGAAACTGGATGGAACCTATCTGACCCAAGTCTGACAATCTTTTAGTGTGACCTGTCGGAGGTAGCAAACCAATAGAAAACCAAGTATTGGCCATCGCAGACAAACCATATATATTTTTCTTAGTTGCAGAATTAAGTTGTTTCAACATATAATAAGCATGCTTGTGAAAAAGTACGGTGCATCAGGGAAATATCCAAATTGTAGTGTTTTAAGATCATTTTCCTATTAATTAGTGATTGTGATGGACACAACGGTTAGGGAACAGTAAATGGGAAAAACGCAGATCCAGGAAAGGGTGGGGCTTAGCCTAGGCCTTCAGATGTGCTGCTTGACAGCTGCCAGAGCAGACACTTAATTGCCTCACCCTTTGAAACAGTTGCCATTGGGCTATGCACTAGCAAAAGGCCCTCTAGGCCCTGTGCTCTGCCTCCCACAATATGTTTGCTGTATTTATAAATAACTCCTCAGAGCAGTTATTTAGAACCTTTGCTCCTATTTAACTGAGCTATTGTTCTTTCTGTTGTGGATACAGAAATTCTTTAAGCGCTCTGGACTTAAGCCTCTGATCAGATCTGAGTTCTCCCGTTCTGGGCACAGTTTTGTTTCCAATTGTCCCAGACAAAGAATCCACTGGAGAAATATCAGTGTGATGGGCACCTAGTGAAGGAGCCCACATTATCTCAGGACGACACAGAAGGGGAAGGCCGGCTGCTAAACATTCTGGAAGCTTCAGTGAAGTGTTGAGAATGATTTCCTCACAACTTAATACAGAGTTCAGAAATGAGTTATGACTGTTACACAAAAATGCTGTTGAAATCCCAGGGGTGCTCCCAGAGCAGGGGACCTAAGTACTAACAAAGCAGAAGAGCAGGAAGTAAAGGGATATTTTAAACCTCTTGCTAACTAAAAGTAAGATCTTTTTATTTAACATTAATTGGGAAAGAATAAATTTAAATATAGCATTTGATAAAGAAAGAAAATAAATCATGAATGAAGAGAGACAGGGAATTATTTTTTTCTAAGGCAATCATGGAGTTTATAGATGAAATTTATAGACAAGGGCCCAACTTTTTAAATTTAGAGACATTAGTTACTAGCATTATTATATAATATAGCGTGACACTACACTCAGTCTGGAAGATAAAACAGGGCAGGGAACAAGTGGTCCAATCTGGATTTGCCCTTCATCAATTTCTGTATGCCACTGTTACTCTTTTCCCAGTTTGGTTGACTATTGACATCAGCCAAAGAAGAGCCAATCCATCATTGCGCTTGCCAAGTCTAAGACAGGGTGGAGTAACCCACAAGCTCCAGGCCATCAGCAGGTATTTTTTTTTCTTTTCTAAGTTACCATATTTATATTCAATGTATACAACAGTGGGCATCAATATGGATTTTCATATTGGCATATGATGTGCTCTGGTAGCACTGACCCATTCCTCTGTCTCACCCTCTGCCAACACCTTTCTTCTTCCCAAGCCGTCCCTCTTTCACTGTCATGTTTTTAAAATTAATTCTGGAGAGCTGGAGAAATGGCTCAGTAGTTAACAGCCCTGGCTGCTCTCGCACAAGACTCTGGTTCAGTTTCTAGAACCTACATGGAGGCTTACAACTGTCTGTAACTCCAGTTCCAGGGGATCTGATACTCCCTTTTGGCCTTCATGGGCACTGCACACGTGTGACCCACATACACATATATTCAGGTGCTCACTACACATATAAGATAAAAATGAATAAATCTTTAAAAATAATTTCTAGATTACACATGGTAGAAAATGTGGTGAGGCCATTCCTCTATAGCTGAATGAAACTCTATTCCGTGTATATAATCTCATTCTCCTATTCCCTTCACCCGTGTCTGCTGATGGAGGATGGGTCTACACTGGCTCCATGCCCCGGCTGTGGGGAAGAGTGCTGTCACCAACAGGGATGGGAAGACACCTCTGTGGTGTGCTGACTTAGATTCCTCCAGGTTTATACACAGGGGTGGTATGGTTGGATCATATGGCAATTCTACTTTTAGTTTTTTGAAGCTCCATACTGACTTCCATAGGACACATGGTAATTTACACACTCACTGTGGGTGTTTGTATACTTCCCAGAATTTGTCGTTACTTGTCACTAGCCATCCTTACTGGCAGGAGACAGAATCTCAATGTAGCTTTCTCTGGTGGCTGAGAATGTTGGATTTCCTCCACGATGCATTTAATTGGACAGAGTCCATTTTTTAATAAGTAGGAGGGCTATTTCAGAGCTCCCTTTTACACACCTACTCTTTGTCCCTATGTTGGTCCTTTCTTCATTTTAGGATAGGCAATCCGCATCCTAGGCGCATCCCACAATTTATCACTGAATGAATAGCGGCAGAAACCATCAGAATGAGACAATTTCACCTTTCAGTTCCAATGGATCTTCCTCAGCCACTCCTACGACACATCTTCTGTTTCGACAACATGCATTCACTGTATGTCTCATTGTTGCGGCTCCTCCAGCCACTTGGAAAACATCAGTCGCCCCTGCCAGAATAATTCAACTCATATGTGACGGCTAAAATTGACACCTCCCTCTCTTGATTCTATGTTCCCATTTGTCTCCGCTCAAGAAACAAATCCGAACTGACAGAGAAGAATTGAATTTGACTTACACACCTGGCTACCATTTGGGCAAACTGGCTTAGTTCTTCCCAGAGTCTGAAGCACTGGTGCACAATCAAGTTCACAGATAACAGAGCGAGGGGAGCAAGATCCAGCTGGTGCTCATCTTGGTTCAGCCTTATCACAGAGACTTCCCAGCTCCTTTTCACGTCCACGTGAGTGTAGCACTCAAGGCCATGGAGCCTTCTTCTCGTGGGAGAAAAGGGAACAAGAAAAGCTTCATGTGTGCTCGGTGGGTGCTGAAACAAAATGAGTAAGGAGCTCCAAGCAAGCCCGTGCCTTGTAGGTGGAATAGGCGTCTCGTATCAACAAAAGAAACCAGTTTTTCCAAGGCAAATGAATAGATTCTGAAAACCATGGGCTTTTCATGATCGTAATTAAGAAAAATAGGGCCATAAACAAATTCAATCTTTTAAGGACATTTTGCCTTTAAAACCACTTTCTGTAAAAAAAAAATCATGTAAAGTGAGGTATAAGTTAGCTCTGCTTCTGCGAGTTCGGTGGAGTTAAATTTAACCTGAAAGCATCTTTCATTTCTATAGCTGCTTTATTATATTTATACGAGGCTGCAAAAAATTAATTGGGTGATTTAAGTAAGTCGACTGTCCCATACATTACGAGATCTGTGTGTGTATTACGAAGTCCCGCTAACTGTAAGTCCAGCCTTTTACCCACTCATGCAGCCAAGGTTGCTAGAAGTCACTTAATGAGCCTGAGCACCCAGACTTTCAATAAGCCTTCAGTAGGAGAAGCAGTCCGTGACCTCAAAGAACCTCTCTGTTAGGCCAGGGAGATGATGAAGTGCGCCAAGTGGCCAGCCTCTCTGTGTGAGGGTAGAGGATGCCAAAACACGTGTGGCAGCTCTGCAGAGCTGGGGGTGGGTGAGGAGGCCATGAGGCTCCACATTCATCTCATGGTATACACCAGCTAAGAAGCCTGGGAAAAGTACCCCCCACACACACCAAGTAAAATGAGCGGCGGCATGGATACTTGTGGCATCTAGAGTTTGACCTTTCAGTACCTGCGTTACTTAACTACACTTGGCAACCTACATTTAACCTGTGAGCTCATAGACTATTTGAGTGAGGACGAGAGCTTTAAGATACCTGTGGGAGACAGAGAGTGGCAGTGCACACCTTTAATCCCAGCACGTCGAAGGCAGAGGCAAGTGGAACTCTGTGAGTTCAAGGCCAGCCTGACTACATAGTGAGTTCCAGGCCACCCAGGGCTACATAGAAAGACACTTTCTCAAACACCCGATGGAATGTAAGGAAGGGTGAATTACCAGTGCCTTGAGAAGCACACACACCTTGAATTCTGATTCCACTGCTTTCAAGCTGGGTTGCATTAGGCAAATGGCATGGGTGCTTAAAGCCCTAATTTATTTAAATTCTCTAAATGGGAATGATAAATAATGTCCACAAAGATGCCAGTAAATGAAATGAAAAATAATCTCTGGCCATTCCCTCTGAAATCTGCCCTGTACACTTGGCAACTCCATGGTCTTTAGCAACAGGAACTGATTTGGGCTAAGCTAAAAAGAAAAGGGATGCCCTGGCTAGATATCAGTCAATGATGAGCAGAGAACGACCCTCCAGCAAAGACCAGAAGAGGTAGGTGACAAGTGGGTGGTGTGCCAAGGACACAGAAACTCAGATTCTGCCAGTGGATTCTTTTTTTTTTAATTATTATTAGTATTGTATACATGAGTAGGGAGTGTGGAGGTCAGAGATCAGCCCTCCAGCCATCCTTTCCTGCCGCCTTGCTGTGACAGGGTCTCTCTTGTTTCTCCTCTGCTGTGTTGTTCAGGCTCGCTGGCCAGCAAGCTTCCTAGCAAATTTCCTGTCTTGTCCTTCCATCTCATCACAGATATGCTAGGATTAATGGTGTGACTACTGCATTGGGCTTATTATGTGAGCTTCAGGGACTAAAACCTGCTCTGCAGGCTTGCATAGCCAGTGCTTTAACCAATGGATCCACAGTGCCAGCCCCACTCCCAGACACCTGCTGACTCTGTCCTGACTTTTCAGCCCCTACACATTGATTCGTGAAAATCTCTAACTCTCCAGGCAAGCAAACCTTGTGAGACAACCTGGAAGCATGAACTCTATGCTACACAAATGTAAATATGGATTCCTGGAGTTCTGTAGTGCATCAGAGAACCTGTTAGTTGTCTGATAATTCCTGTAAATAAGAATACAGTGAGAGACTGGAGAAAGACTCAAAAGTTGGGAGACCTTGCTGCTTATGCAAAAGACAGAGGAGAGAGTTAACATCCTCATGGGTGCACTCATCTCCTTGCCTACTTGGTCCCCCTGACATAGTGAGCTGTCTGTCTGTCTGTCTGTCTGTCTGTCTGTCTGTCTTCCACGTGCTCCCACCGGCATGATGATCAGCATCTCATGACTGGCTTCTGTTGCTTTGCCCAGGGATCCCGCCATAGTGATGCAAAAGCCAGCTAACAAGCATGGTGACGTCAGCATTCAGAGTTCTCTGTTCGCCTCAGGGATTACTCTGTTCAGTTCCCGAATTTGTTCAGCTCTTCCTCTACAGCCCTTATGACTTTGCATTGTCATTTTCCCCTGCTCCTTGTCTGACTACTGCTGTCTACCACTGAGCTTTCTTAAGCTGGTTTTTTAAGTTTGTTGCTAGCCCATTGGAAAAAGTCTTCGTTTCTCTAGGCAGCCAGCTATCGGGTGTGTTTTCCTGTTAATTGTTTCTTGTCTTCCTAATTATGATTCTTGTATCTCCGCCCCGTGTGCGCACATTAGACATCCCACACCCTTCCCCCAGCCCTCTTTGCAGGTCGCTTTTGAAAGGGGAAGATTTTCAGCAGCCAGCCTTATTGCAGGTTTTTAGAGCCAAGAACTCAAGCTCTACCTTCTTCCCGCGCAGAACCTCAAGGCTTATATTTTCTCGGTCTATGACAGCCTCACTTTCTCAAGACATCTAAACTATGGCTCGACCAGGACAGCCTTTTGGAGGCAGAAGCATGCTGAGAGAATGGGATATTCCTCCATGTCTTCTCCACCCCAGAGAAGGCCTGAGCTTGGGTTAGCTCTCTAGATGGAGGTTGAGCTGTGATGACTGGGTGGCAATCAAACACTAGGAAACCGGAAACTAGGCTGAAAATTCCTGAAATAACCACGAAATGCCCCCTTATTTCCTTGCTACCATTTAATGACTCTCAATTCTTCTTATGTATATGAACCATCCAGAGAAATTCTAAATTCTACTCTCTGAGGCCTATGCCAACCAAGACTTTATACATATTTATCTCAGGATGGATTCCAGGCATTGGTATTTGGCTAAAGTACCCTAGGAATTCCTAATGGGCAGTCATAGATGATAGTGTTGTCTGCAGTGAATCCTCGAATCTTTGGAAAATTTGTATAAAATCAACGATTGCCTCACTTCATGCCCTTCTAGTTCAGCATTGCACTGTAAATCAACTCACTTCTCATCGCGCCCTTGTAACCTGAACTCACTGATCTGCAACAGCCCTGCTCCCATGATAACCAATCCACAGGGTAGCTCTTAACTATGACATCAGAAGTTTTAATCCATACAAGAAAAAATAAGATAGACATTACCAAAATTTAGAATTTATATTTCTCCAAAGGCATTAGCATGTGAAAAGGTAAGTCATACACTGGAAGAAATATTAGCAAATAAAACATATGATGAAGAATTTGTACCTTAAATAATTAACAATCTCTATCCTTCCACAAAGAAAATAGACATTTATCAAGCAAAATTTGAAAACTTCTCCAGACAGGCAGTCTTTAGGAGAATGTAATCTGGGGACTGAAGTGATGGGGTGGTGGTAGTTGCTCTCAGAGAGGACCAGAGTTTGGTCCCAGCCACCCATACGAAGGCTCACAAATGCCTGGAACTCCAGCTGTGGGTGCTCCAACTCTTCTGCTCTCTGAGGACACCACATGCCCTTGGTACCCGTGCAGAGAAAGATACACACAGAGAGACAGACATACAGAAAATTACTAAACACTAAGGTCAGAAAAAGAAAATGTGAACCAAGCTTCCTGTGGGATAGCAATCTTTTTGTAATAGCTGTTTGTTTCCGTATGAGTTTGGGGACAAGGGAGCCAGGGAAGCAGCTTCAGAGGCATAATCTAGCTAGCCAGCTAGCAGGCTAGCTAACTAACTAACTTCTTCAGAGACGAAGAGAGAGTTCCTAGCTTCCTTTTATCACCTCATCACAATAGCTACAGGAAAGAAAATAATTATATTCTACTACAAATTATTTTTGTTTTCCTTGGATGTATGTTCGTATCAATTTTAATATTGTGCTCCTAGCCATAGGAACCCACAAGGGGCACAGCTAAATGTGCAGCGATGGTCCCTCCCCTCAACATATGTTTCTGATTTTAGCTTGGGTTCTGCCTGGATGAATGATGGAGCATGACTCTGCAGCCTCAGTTTTTTTAAAGGAGCCTGATAATTCTATGGCACAAACAAGCTTTATAAAACAAAGCTAATCCATACCCTATTGAGCAAAAGTATCTCTTTACTCCCAAACACGAAGTTTAAATGATTTGTGCAAAGTGCCCGCAACTGACAGCTGGTTTTCAGATCTTTTTTTGTTTACTTTGAAAGCAGAGCATGCCCTTCAACAAGCCAGGCCTGCGTGTGCATTTTATGAAGCCTCTTTCTGTACAGCATCTGCTTGCAGCAGCCTCCTTGGTTCGTTTTCGCAATCTCCATCCAAGTTGCAAATCAGTGGGTCTGTCATCATTTCTCAGAACGTTTTGTTTTCAGCGTGACCTACTGATTTTCCCAAGTGCTCGCTGTTGTTGCGGAGTCATGGTAGCATGGCCCATCAGCTCCTCTGCTTGCCTTTTGGCCACTGAGTCCCCTGCCTTTCCTTTGACCTCCACCCAAGAGCACAGCCTTGCATCATTTTTTTCTCCAGCTCTCTCTCTCTCTCTCTCTCTCTCTCTCTCTCTCTCTCTCTCTCTCTCTCTGTGTGTGTGTGTGTGTGTGTGTGTGTATGTGTTTTGACTCGAGTCCAAGGAATTTAGTTTGCATTTCTTAACTTCTCCCAGGAATAAGAACAGCTACTGAAAAAGAGCCGACTCTGCAGAGTGAAATCTTGGTAGCAGAAGTCCCCCACACTTGGAGAAACCTCACTATCAGTTTCCTGCTAAATGGCCCCTCTGGTTTTCATTCACCCCACATAGTTCTATCAAGAAAATCAAATGAGATCAAAGCAGTGGTGGACAGATGAACGGATGGAGAGATGGATGAGTCGTTATAAAGGTGTGATATCTACTTTGTCCATGCCCTGAATTCCTGAGGTATCATCTCTTGGAACTAATAAATCTTGACTTTCAATCTGACTGCACACTGGGGTAAACAGAGTTTATTTAAGATTGTAATGACCAAAGGACATATTTCAGAGCTTTTAGCCAACAGACACTCTGGAGGTAGAAGCCAAGACTCAAATACTGAATGTGGCCAAGGATGAAACTTATATCTAGACTGCTACATTATCTGTGCTTGTCACTGAACCCAGATGTTTTGCCACTGGGACTTGGGAGAGGAGAGGATTGTTCCAGCCAGTCATTTGAGAGGATACAGCCACTCATGATGGGGAAGGCAAGAATGCTCTGTGGTTATAGAAGAAAGCTTGTCCTATCATCTCTGCACTCAAGAAACAAAAGGAAGATGGGCTCGTGGCAAGGGGGGGGGGTGTCACCCTGAAGATTCGCGCACTCCAGTGGCTCATCTCTTCCGTCGGGTTTCTGCTTTCCAAAAGTTCTACAAGGTTCTAAAGCCTCCACAAAACAGTGCCACCTACTGGAAAACCAGCCTTCCCACACATGAGCCTGTGGGGACATTTCACATCCATGGGGACCTTCCCCAAGGCCTTCAGCAGGTTCTTCTCTCGGTTAGGGCTGCAGATTCTTCTCACTGAAGAATCTTCATCTTTAGTGTGTTTTATTTATTTAATTTTGTTTTGTGTTGGGTCAGGAGCATCATCCAATATCTGTCACATACAATAAGCACTTCATAAATGTTGAATTACATGGAAGAGACCAGTAAATTGTTGCAGAGACCCTCAGATAATTTTTTTTTCTATTATTCCAGTCAGACAAAGCTTTCCATGGCTGGTTGGGCTAAGATGATATAGCAAAAATATGGATTTTTGCCTATTCGGAATAGTTACACTATTGACTGTGAAAATACTAATGTCAGACTATCTATGATGAAATATTTTCAGGATAAGTCTTCTAAGTCACACCGGGATAAGATTTTATTAAAAATGAATGGAAGGAACATGCATTCAGGTAACTAAAGCATCCTGTAGACTCCACAAGACTGAATGAATACAGCCCAAACTAGTTGGAGCCCATTTTCCCTCCTTCAAAAGCATTTCCTGTCACACCCAAGCTCTTGCCATTACACACTTTCTGTTCTCTCCAGCTCGGACTAGCTGCCAGCATCATAGGCCCAGTAAGATCCATTATCAGGCATGTTCCTCTTTTCAGTGATAACAGAGTCCACAGAACCTGCCCTAGGAGGGAAGGAATGTTTAGGCAATGCGGGTGATTGGCAGCTAAGCATACAGAATTATTTTTTGCTCCTGGAACGATGCTAAGAATCCTACTCACAACCGGTCCACCCAGAAAGTGGATGCCTGTGCCAAAACAAAGAGGCAGCTTCAGAACCGTACAGACAGAACCAGCCCTGTCTCAGACCATTTAGGTAGACCAAGGATGACATCTGTTAGTGTCTGTCTATGTGATTCCATTCTGAACCTTCTCTGGGTGCCGCTGACTCACAAAAGCTGTGAACCTGTGGTGGTTGATGGGAAAATGTTTCTTACAGGCTTATGTATTGGCTCATGGTGTCCTCAGCTGATGGTGCTGTTTATGAAGTTATAGAAACTTTAGGCAGTGGAGTTGCTGGAAGAAATATTTCACCGGGGTGAGAGTTTGAGAGTTTAGCATCTTACCCTATGTGTTGTTTGCCCTCTTCTTCCTGAGTGTGGTTGAAGATGTGATCTCTCTCTTCCTACTCCAGGCATCTGCACCCAGGCAATGCCTCCTCTGCTGTTATAGACTCCTGGGAACAAAAGCCCAAATAAGCTTTTTTTCTATAAGTTGTGTTTGGTCCTAGCATTTTTATCACAGGAACAAAACTTAACTAAGATAGACCCTAACACTTCCCATTTAGGAGTCAGCCAACTCTACCAAAACCTGAAATGTGTTCTGTCTGCTTCAGTTGAGATTCAGGGGAAGATCAGAACCTGGAGACAGTCTTGGTGACTTAAACCTACTAACTGATATGTCCTGGATATGAGAAACAAGGGTCGTCACTCTACAGTGAGAGCACTGAAGACCCAGAACAGAAAATGGGAAGCAGTTTGTCTTATGACTCTGCAAAGTCAGGCACCAGCCCAGAAGGGCAAGCTCACCGACGGAGGCAGACAGTATTAACAGTCACGGATGCATGATCCTTCCATCTTTCACATCAGCCAGGTCTTATCTTTTCCCTCTTTCCCTTACATTTGTTTTTTTTTTTCTTTTGCCACAAAAAACTGCACATGGGTTTATATTGTCACATCTTGAGGTCGTTAGGCAATCTTGGATGTTAGGTACTTTCTACTGTAAATTTTTAGTTTGGTTCGGGGCACTATACCTTGACTGTCAGAGTTGAGGGCATAGCCAGCCTAGCAGAGCTTGGGCAGGAGGTAGTGTAGAAGGTTGCTAGTTGGGATCCACTGTTCCCTGTTAATCTGGACCTATGCTGGTTCAGGACACCTTTGAACATGAACTATTAGATTTTTTTTCTTGCACTGGATTTGCCCTCAGTATGCTCAAAGCCATCAGATTTCTTCCCTCTGCCCCCTGAGTTCTGGGATTATCGGTATGCGTATTTAACCACGGTTAGTCCATGTGGTAGGTGATTAAAGGTCTCAGGACTTTGTGCATGTTCCTTAAGCGCTCTGGCAACTGAGCTACACCCCAAGCTGCTATTCATCCTTTGATCCAATATAAAGTCCCTTGTTCATCTACCTGGATCCATGATATCTGATGTTTGTAAGATGCCCATTTACCCGACCATCCATCTCCCAGTACTCATTCGTTCAGTCACTATTTCTACGAAGTCTTCCTTAGGGTCTTAAAGCTTCCGGCCACTCGGCACACACTCTGGATGCGGAGTCTCTCAGAGTGCACTGGAAAATTTTGCTCTTATCCTCAAAAGACGGAGACCTCGCCTATAACTAGCTTAACCCTTAACAGCTCTTTCCTCGCTCCCAGCTAAGACCATCTGTGCCCTATAAACAGTGTCCCTGGGGCAGCTTCAGCAGAATATGGAGTGGATCCAGAATCCACCCCCATTCTTTCATCCAAATCCCCCGCTCTACTTTAAGACTCATGGGTCTCATATCCAAGTGTTTTATTCCTCGATATTTCTGTCTTACCCTTTAAGGTTGCACCCTCACATGACTCTTAATTTTGACTCAGTCTTTGCATCTACTTGAATGCTTTCCTTTTACACATTCTAGCCAGAAATACCCGGCCGAGGCTCTAGGGACTGTGGCTGAGGTCTTGCACATCACGGCAAGGAGTTTTGACAAAGGAAATAAATGAATCTGATATTTATGAATGTTTTCCAGAGAAATAGAATAATGGTTCCCTCTCTCTGAAACCCAGTGTCAGGGTATGCTGTGTGGGGTCACACAGTGAGATGTTTGCTGTCCAAACCATGATTTCCAGCCGGGCCCAGAGATCCAGGACTAAAACTCAACATGAGAAAATGTAAAAACAGAGACCATATTACAATAATATAAAGATCTGAGACTTAAAAGATGTGACCAGTAGGAGCCAGGTGTGGAAATGCCCCAGTCATTATTCCACCCCTCCTGGTGCCCTCACCTTTACATTGACCTTGGTGGGTTCTACACGTATGGGTTTCTTAGGCCCCAGAGTTGCCTATAAACTCTGCCCAGAACAGTCTCCACTCCATGGCTCTTTTTTTCCTGGTCACGTTATTTCCTTTTTCAGGTTTTTGGCAAGTACCATCTCCTCCAGGAATAGTTTCTTAACCCAGAGTTGAATACAGTGTTCCTTTTTTTAAGGACACTTCTTGTAAATTTGATCGAAATTTCCACTAGACTTTAAATTCAATTCTGACAGGAATTGGGAGCCTAGATATGTGAGCATCTCACAGACCATGGTACAGCTTTCATGCTCAGTGAAGTCTTTATTGAGTGACTATCTGAGAATATCAATGGCATGTATCATTAACAAACTACGTAGTCACCCAGAGGGAACATTAGTGTGCAGGAAGATGGAATCTAGGCAGCTAAAACAAACAAACAAAAAAAACTGGAGGATGTTGGCAGATAGTGCTGTATCCCACATCCCACACAGCATGGATCTGGAAATGTGACTGGGGTGGTGAGAATGAAGAAAGGATGGACAGTAAAGAAATGTCAGACGCATGGCCACAGACAAGCTGGGGTCAGTGAGGCTGTACACACTCTGATGGAAATATGCCACCTGTGGCCACAACTGGGTAGCTCAGGACATTGCTTATATGTAGCATGGAGGGGTGGGAGGAAGTTGCCTAGCCTCAGTAGGGGGGTCTCTGTAGGTGAGCCATCTCAGGCTGCAGTTTTTTATTGTTGTATGCACTGGTCAACTATTCATAAATTCCCATACTTTTCCTTTCTGAACCTGGGAAAGGCTTGCCTGATATTCAATGAGTCTGATTGCTCTGTGCTAGAAAGAACAGAAAGTAAGAAAATAAAGCTCCAGAAGATAAATAATGATGAACAGACGGACAATGTTGAAGTAAGGAGCTTAAACTTGTTCCTGTGGGTGAGAGAAATCAGCAAGTACACCAGTAGCTAACTGTATTTAGGGGAAAGGGATAGGTTACATGAGCTATTCATCATGTACTCAGAAGACATCATGAAGGGATGGATATACCACTGGGGCCGAAAGCAACTTACAGGTGGAAGATTCTGTTTGGGTTTAAGGAACAAGACAGAGACTCCAGAATGGCAGGGGCAGCACGGCAGCAGGAAGTCAAACTGGGAGGCTGAGAGAGAATATAGGAAGCAGAGACAGAAAGCTGGATGTAGGGTCAGGCTATACAGACACCCTTCAATCCTGTCCCCAGTGACACATTTCCTCCAGTGAGACTCTACCTCCTACATATTCCATAACTTCCCCCAAGAGCACCCCAAACTAGGGACCAAGTGATACAACACCTGAGCCTATGGGGGACACTTCTCATCCAAACCACCACAGGAGACAGTGTTATACAAACATCATGGACTGCATTCACACAAGCCCAGGTGGTGCTGTTCAACCATGCAACAAGGCCTTTAATTAAAGAGAGATACAGTAAACACAGAATGGGTTCTCAACTAAGTCTCTCTAGAAATACCGTAACTACAGCCACGTTGTCAGTGAAGCGGGGCCATCGTTAACCTCCTATGAGGAAACAACTACTGACCCACAATTCCAACCTCTGGACTAGATGGTAAGTGATCTGGGCCCTTTGTCCTGCTAATTCCACCACACCAGGATGATACCATCTTTATGCTTGTGATTATTTTATTTTATCTTAAAACATCTGTAAAATAAGTGATGAACCCATATCCTTGTTTAGTCATAAGGTATTTCAGAAAACAATTGTGATAAGAATGGAAAGTCCTTGCTTTCAAACCTAATTTTCTATTGTGTGGCTAGTGTGTTACTGAGTGTGGGGATTCACATTATTGGAAGGCTTGAGAGGCTGAGTCAGGAGATAGCCATTCTGGTCTAAATAATAAGAGAGACAGTGTCTTAGTAAAAAGGCAAAAAAGAGAGGTAGGAAGTCATGGATAAAGTAGAGAAGGAAAAGAAAAGAGAAAAAAATGTAAAGCCAAACACCATGATTAAAAAGAGAAGTACATTTCATCTAAAATATAAATGAGGTTTGGATGACCATAAAGGTCATGAAGCAAGAAGGGCCCACAGGAAGTTTAGGAGGTGGGGTAGGGATTTGTAAGGGACTTTAGTAGGGTATGGGGCAGCAGAAAACGTGTGCTACAAAAGCAGATGGATGGTTACAGGGGGTTAAAGGTTAAGGGAGGACTGGGGTGAGGGAGATGGGAGAGGAAACAGTGGGGCAGTGGAGTAACCCAAACTAAGGCTGTGTAAAAACACTTATGGAAACACACTACTTTGTGAGTTAAATTAAAAAAAAATGATTTATTTTAAAAAAAGGAATCTGAACCTAGGTACCCTGTAGTGGTGGACAATGCTTTCCTTAGAAGACATGGGTTATTAAATGAAAATCTCATTGCCCAGATGTGGGATGCTTCCTTATGAGTTATTAGTTGGGGGTGGGGAGAGTTTCAGGGCACAGACTTCCAAGACAACACGGGCTACTGCTGTGGTTCTTGGCTGCCCGCCATAACAAGATGGGAAGACTATTGATAAAGCTACAGCATGCCTTGATTATCAGACATGGAGAAATCAGCTAGAAGTGATTCAAAAACTTCCTGCCTGCTGATTAGTTTTCTATTGCGCTATAAAAAATTATGCTGGCTGCTGCCCGCTGCAGCGGAGCTCGACTTTAATCCCAGAACTCAGAAGGCAGAGGCAGGTGAATATCTATGAGTTCAAGACCAGTCTGGTCTACAAGAGCTAGCTCCAGGCTCCAAAGCTCCAGGCTACAGAGAAACCCTGTCTCAAAAAAAAAAAATATTATGCTGGCCACAGAGAGAGTGCTGTGTCCTGGAGAAGATGATGCAAGAGCGGAGAAGTCAGCACTTGACTCTGCTTCTGGAGAACTTGGGAAAGCTTTGGAAGCTGGGCGGTAGAAGTAAAAGTCACATTGAGGTGGCTGAAAATTGGTAAGAAAAACCACACCCCAGGCCTCCATAACATCATCATCACTAGGTTTTCAGCAGGCTACAGCATGTATCTAAACCCTCCTGATGTAATGAAAGGGATCATTTAAAAGGATCAATAAAATAACCCCTTAAAACAATAGAGCAAACATATTCCACATGTTTTAGGGGAAATAAAAACAAAATTAGTTAAGATGTAAGCTTGTTTAGGTCTCTTATGCCAGATTTGACTAGTAAAAATTCAAAGCAGAAGTAAATGTTATTCTTCTAAAGTAGGGAGAGTTTACAGATCAAGAAGATGCAGGCAATGTGTACGAGAAAGCTGGCAGTCTTCCGGTTACTTTATTTAGTGTAGGTGCCACAAGGTGTGTGTGCGTGTGTGTGCGTGTGTGTGTGTGTACAACTCAAGGTCTTTTAATTAACTTTCTATTTTCTATAATATCAATCATATTACAACCAAGTTTCTTCTTTGGGCTTCATAAATATATCATATGGAATCTAAATGTATAATTTAAGACATTTTAGTGATACAGCAACAAGTTCCACAATGAAACATAAAATACACTGTTTAAGGAGATGTTAAATCTCGCAGACACACACAAGGATCAGAGAAAGCTGAGACCTAAGTCCTTGGCATAAATGAGCTCATTTCTGCCCTGGAAGTGACTTACCCCCATCTGATGAGTGAGAACACAAAGGCCTGGAGGCTTTGTTGAGGTTCTCCAAGACACAGAGATGGGGACTTAGGCTTGAGTTGGACCTCTGGTGGCACTGGGCTTTCAACCACTACATTGCATAGCTTTTGCATAGACAGGAGTGTGAGTGGCTAATGGTGAAATCTCAGTTTAACGTATAAAAAATAGCATACTGTACGAGAAGAGGAGCCTGTAGTGACTTGTATGGGTGGGAGGGAAGTTAGGAGAGTCTTCCTTGGAAGTCGAGTTAGAATTTGTTGAAATGATAAGTCAGAGCCGGACATTTCTTGTAGAAATCCATGGTGGTGAGAGACGGAATGCGTACATTTGGGGAGACAGAGATAATGAACAGATGTCTATGGTACACTAATCAGTGTGTCTGTGTGTTACATGTGTTACGTATGTATGCAGGGGGATACAAGCATGTAGAGGACAAATATCAGCACGGGGTGTCTTCCTTAGTTGCTCTCTGCCTGAGGTTCTGAACCCTGTTTTCTCACTGTCACTGGACCTCACCGATTCAGCTCCAGTGGCTGGCCCATGACCAGCACAAGCCCATCGACCCATCTCTACAATGGTATTATGAGGCCGTTGTCTCTTCTCCTGGCTTTTACTCAGGCCCTCAGACTTATGCAAGCACTTTACTGCTTGAGCTGGTTCCCTGGCTCTGCATTTATTTAAATTCGTAGCTTCAGGAGATTAAGTGAGTGTTTATCTGTTATATTTAATTTCTTTAATATTTAATAAAAAATATTCCACTCAGGTACAGGAGACTGCCCTAGTAACTCTAAGAGGGAGTATACAACTGCTTGTTGTTTTGGAGATAAATTTTGTCTCAGGGGACAAAGTGATTGGTTGCCTGACATCTCGAATCAGCAAAAGAGAGTACCGGACTTAATTCATCAGTCTGAGTTGCTTGAAGATAGGTTTAGCATTTGCTAACTTTCACACCCTACCTGCAGAATTCAGTCTTAGAAATATTCCATCTTCTCATGGAACACCGATTCTTTGTTAAACAATCCCTGTTTTTAAATTATTTGAGCAATAGTTAATATACTGCAATATGGCCTGTTTTCCCACCAACATTTTTAATACAGGTTCCTCTGTCTGTGTTTCTTGTGTTCTCTCCTTGCTATTGTTTGCCTGTTTGTTTGTTTTCCAGAGAGAGAGAGGTGTGGAGTTGGATGAGTGGGGAGGTGGGGAGGATTTAGAAGGAGTTGGGAGAAGGGAAAGAGGAGTTGTGAAAAGACAAACTATAATCAAAATGCATTGTATGAAAAAAATAATTTTCAACAACATTTCATCAACCATTTTTAAAAAATAGGGTTTGTTTTAGCCTAATTGTTCTCTGGCTCATTAGCCTAGGATGACCCTGAACTTATGATCCTCTTCCCTCTACCTCCCAAGTGCTGTGATTACAGACACTGTGGGTGCCACCATAGCCAATTTATGAGGCTCTAGGAGGTATAAGTCAGGGCTATGTACAGGCTAGGCAAGCTTCTTACCAACTTAACTACAACCTCAGCCCAGATTCTTGCCTTTGCTTCTTCATCTCTTCCTACTGGCATGTACCAACATCTCCATCTATAATCTTTAATAAGAAGCTTACACTATAATAATTCTATAATAAGAATCAAACACTATAATGAAGATAGATTGTTAAGATAGGTTAAGTATCAACATATTAAAATCAGCCAATAACATTTTAAAATCTGTCAGTTCTCATCTTTAAAAAATCTAAGAGCTTTATATGCTTCTTTTAAGATATGAGATCATATTCTTAGTAAAATAGTTGAAATGCTTTGAAATTTCATCTAAGAAGACATAATGGTTAATGGTCTGGTGAATAGTCGGTGCCCAGAATTAAACACATTAGACAGTTGATACTAAGATTTACAAAATGTAATTCTCGCTTCCCATCACTCCCGGAAAGCCTGCCAAAACACCACTCCTATTTAACTCACTGATGTTTTCCTGCAATGAAACTGGGCCTTGGGTTTGGAGGCAAGATGTGGGATGTGATCTCTCAATTTGAGTCCTCACATGGTTCCAAATACTTTCAATCACCACTGCCGCCTCTGCTGCTGCGTCTTTGAGCGGTACGGCCTCTGAGCGGAGACTCTGGGGTTTGGGCCCCTTGCTAACTACATCTCTGGTGCTGATTGCTCTGAACATAGAATGGAGAATCTGAGTCAGTTCTGTCTTTGGAAAGTTCCTAGTTCACGATTCAGAGAAACAGCCCCCACCACCACCTTTCAACACTGTCTCCAGAAGGGCTCTGAATGAGAAATTACACAGTTGTTCAATAGTAATAATGAAAAGAATAACAAACAAACAAAAAAACCAACATCTTGTCTGATTTTCTCTACGTATTGGGTATTGAAGGGCTCCGTCCAGTCAGTCTGCAGAGTTGCTACTAGACCTTGCCACTGGACCTTCTTAGCATACCTTCTAGATGCTAGTCCCAACAATGTAGTTTCCATCTTACTATCCTCTCTCCAGAAAGATGAGCCAATCAGAACATACACCAGTTTGCCTAGAAGCCAATTAATGGCAGATACTTGTCAACCTGTTTTGCTATAATAAAATACTATGAACTAGATATTTAACTGTTGGAAAATCTATTGTGTAGCACAAACTCTACTAGGTCTCAGTAAAAACTCAGAGTTGGCTATTAGGGGGTAAAGCTGAGAGATCAGAGAAGCAGAGCAACCATCCACCAGAGAGACATTTGACCTCTACAGAATCCTCAGACCAAAAGGGTGATCCTGCCCTTAGACTGTGTCCTCTGACTGCTTCAGACTGCATCTCTGGACTGTAGTCCAGGACTACAACGGAGTCCTGTCTCTTCCCGCCTTGTATATTTCTCTCCATATGGCCATATCCCTTCCTGTCTCTACCTCCCTAGTGCTGGGAATAAAGGTGTGGAACTCCTAAGTCCTGGTATTAAAGGTATGTGCCACCACTGCCTGGCCTTTAGTGGCTTAGCTATGCCCTCTGATCTTCAGGCGAGCTTTATTTGTTAAAACACAAACAAAATATCACTACACTGTTGTCTGACAAGGGTCTACTTGTTGGTTTGTAATGTCTTCTTGTGTTGATGAAAAGACAAGCAAAAGGCTCCCCAGGGTCTCCTTTTTTACATTACAATCTATTTCTAACCTCTAACTTTATCACATTAGGGTTCTATCCCATGAACCTGGGTAGAATATGATCTTGGAATCCCCCCTCCATGGTCTCCTGAAACCCATATGTGTCTTATACACAACATGCATCTGCTCCATCTCAACAGCTCTAACCCATTTCAGCCCCAATGCTGAATCCAGCTTCTCATTCACTGATTCCCTCAATTAGACAGGGATAACACACGAAACACAGTTCATCTAATGCACAACTTACCTTCAGCAGTGAGCCTGTGAAATGAACCAAGACAAGTGCCAGCAAGCATAGGATTAACGTTGCCATTCCAAAGGGGAGAAAAGGAAACAAAAGCAAGGATAGGTTCTAAGCAAGTCCCCACCTAGTAACATAAGCACCATGAGACTGTAAAGCTGCAGAATAACTCTCTGGGGTTCAGCATCCTGCCCGCTAGGCCTATCAGCACAGTACCTCTATACTTTGAATGGTCCTTGCTCACCGTGCAGCTCTCTGCAGAGGGCTACACGTGGGCTGGTTCTCTGTCAAAGAAAGGTCCCAGGTATATAGTCCAAGTATCCATTCTGTCCCTCAATGACTGTAGCCTCACAAAGGGACTCAAATCCAGAAACTGTCTCCATTATAGGCCCTTGGTTGGTGGATATTGCCAGTCTAAGATGTTGCTTTTGAAAAACAAA
The DNA here is from genome assembly GCF_014885135.2 of Alexandromys fortis. NCBI lineage: Eukaryota > Metazoa > Chordata > Mammalia > Rodentia > Cricetidae > Alexandromys > Alexandromys fortis. Next base: position 1,527,996 of record NW_026067942.1, on the reverse strand, counting down.
AGATGAGATAAGAAGGAAACTGGTCCTCCCAGGACACCTGGACTGCAGTATTGTCACGTGGAGTCAAGTACAAGAAACTTATATGTCTTTAAATAAGAAGGTATTGCTTGGTGAGAATATTTTAGTAATAACGCATTATTTCTGATACTTAAGGGGTATGTTTCTTTGCCTTTTCATCTTTGCATAAACTACAGTTCTGGGTGATTTTACACAAATTAGAAAACAGACAAACTGCTAATTTCCCCTCTTCTCATTGTACATCCACTCTGCCTGTACATGCATGTCTGTGTCTATGTGTGTGCACATATTTATGTGCAGCTGAGTACAGCAATGCATGCCCACGTGGAGGCTAGAAGTCTACACTGTATTTGTCTTTATACTGTTCTCCACTTCATCACCTTATCTTTTTAACTCAATCTATCATTTAGGTTTGATAATATCACACTTGGATAAAACACACTGTGATCACACTCACCCCCACTGTCCTCTCAACTCCCCTGCCCTTCTGCTGACACACTTTCTTTTTCCCAACCAACCCCTCTCCTATGCCTGTTTCACAGCAATGACAGAGCTAAGATGTGTGTGTTTACGGGGAGACGTCTAAAACAGGGACAGTAAAACACATCTAATATGAAAGCAGAAGGAGGGAATCGTGGAGAAGGAGAGGCTTAAAGGTACTAGACATAAAGGGTAGGGGAAGGGTGTGAAAGAGGGTCAAGCAAAGTCAAAGATAGATGAAAAACCATATAGAAACTATAAGCTAACTCTTCCTGGGTGAGATAGACTATCAAAGTAGTTTTAATTTGCATTTCCATGGTGGTTAAAGATGTTTAGCAGCTGTTTTTACTTCTGTTGAGAACACTTTGTTTTGTACTACAGGCTCACTTTTTTGAGTTTCATGATGTTTGGATTTGGGGTTCTTTGTATATTCTACACATCAATTCCCTGTCAGATACACAGCTAGCAAAGATTTTCCTTCATTCTGTAGACTGGGTCAAAGCTCAGTTGACCATTTCCTCTTCTGTACAAACTCCTTTTAATTCCACAATGCACCATCTTCTGAATTGTTGGTCATACTTCCTGAGCAATCAGGATTCCATTCCAAAAGTCCTTATTTCCACCTATGCCTCACACTGTACTTTCTGCTTTTGTCTTTAGCAGCTTCGGAACAAAGATCTTAAAATCCACATGGAAACAGCAGAGGTCCCAAGTGGAAAAAGCAGTCCTGAGTAACAGGAACATTGCTGGAGACCAAACCATACATGTCATAAAAATTATACTATAGAGACACAGTCATAAAATCAACATGGCACAGACTAAAATCAGACTTAGGGATTAATGGGATAGAATAGAAGGCTCAGATATAAGTTTATATAACTACAGAAACCCATGGAGTTTTTTCTTTCTTTCTTTTTTAAAAAGATGCCAAAAGTATACATTGGAGAAAGAACAGTATCTTCAATAAATGATGTTGGGAAAGTTGGCTAGCTACATGTGGAAGAATGAACTAATCAACATCTCTCATGCTACACAAAATTAGCTCTGTGAAATAGCTTTAGATCTGGTATAGTAATCTAGCATTGTGCTTTTTGCTCAGGGTCACATTGTGTATCCAGTGTCTTTTGTACTTCCATAATAATGACTTTTAGGGTTTTTTTCTATTTCTGTGAAGATGTTATGAGAATTTTGCTTAGGATTGCATTGACTCTGTAAATTAAATTTGGAAATGTGGTCATTTTTAATGATATTAATTCTTTAAATCCTAGGGCATGATTCTATCTCCTAGTGTCTTCCTCAATTTTTTTCCTCAGAGTTTGGAAATTTTCACTTCCATTGTTAGATTTATTCCAAGATAAAGATAGATAGGCAGACAGGCAGGCAGGCAGGAAGGCAGGCAGATAGATGATAGATAGATAGATAGATAGATAGATAGATAGATAGATAGATAGACAGATAGATGGCTATTATTTCTGTGTGTTAGGCTACTAACTTTTCTATGTTAATTTTGTGACCTGTCAGCTGAAGGAGTTATCTGTCTACCTTACTTCTTGAGACAAGACCTCTCACTGAGCTTCCCCTTACCATTTTGGCTCTACTGGCTGGCCAGCAAGCCCTCGGGACACAGAGAAGGCAATTGTCTCTCCCACTTCTAGCTCTGGGATTACAGGGAAACAACACTTTTTCCCAGCTTTTGTGTGGATCCTGCAAATCCAGTCAAGTTTTCATGATCCTGTAGCTAGCACTTTTCATACAGAGTCCTCTGCAGGGTCCCTGCCCCCTTGTTCTGATGGGAATGGGGAACTAACTCAGGCTCCTACGTATGCTAAGTAAATGCACTACAATTGACCTACACGCTCGTCCTTCATTATGCATTCACCGTACAGTCACTAGAAAACCCTATCTTCTCACTGGCAAAGCCCAGTTAGCCCAACCTTCTCTTCCCGTGGATGACTGCTAGTAGAAATGCTATATTAAGATTTACATGAATGATAGTTTCCAAATATCTTCAAAGTGAAACCAATTGTCTTCTGAAATATACTCTTACATGAATATTAATTGTGTGAATTACACATTTCTTTCAATAGACTCTTCTATACCTTATAAAATCAAGTCTAAAAAAACCTACAGTACTATATATAATTAAACTGTGGTAAAAAATATAACATACTTTCAATTTCATAATAGCTTAACCTAGGGGCATGCTCCTTGAAGGCATGGTGCGCATATTTTATTTATTTTTAAATCTGTTTGAACCCTGGGCATGTAAGGAAAGAGCCTTAAACAAAACTAAATAATGATAAACGAATCTAAAGAATATGTTTCCTTAAAATGATTTAAATTCAATATACTGGATAAATTCAACCTCAACATTTCAAAATTTAGCTTCTTTGTAATTGGTCCAAATTCCCTAAGGTTTTCAGTATATTTGAATTATTCTGTGATGAATTTGATTACTTGAGATTAAAGAGCTAGATTGGTAACCTCATTGTAATACATTACAATGATCTGGGCTCTACACATCATATAAAAATGAAAGAATAAGGAAATTGAGAAAACACATGATTACAGAAGAATAACTGGAACAGGCTTACCAGAAAATGTTAAAAATATTTTGCTGGATTTGGGTTTTGTAAAATTCTTAAATATGTTTGGCCTAACACATTTCCCTTTAATTCCCTTAATATGCCCTGTGGATTTCCACAGAAATTTGAACCATATGTTTCAGATTCGTTTACACTTAACTCATCAACATGTTTGGGGAGAATAATGTGAAGCCCAAAAGCCTCATGAACACTTTTTGTGGGTACTTTCATTTCAGTTGGTAAACAACTGGAACCTGAACTCAGAAATCCTGGGTCTTCATTTAATGCTCAAATTCCACCAAGAATTAGGGAGCTCTGAATGGGATGGGCACACTTTGCTTTTGACGCTGCCTCGCTCCAAACCTTGCAGCTGGGAGGAATTATTTTGATAGTTCACTCTCCTCTTGTCGCTTTCATTTTAGAGGATGTAAGCAAGTCTTTGATGCTTTAGAGCTTGTGGTGTCCCTGCTCAATGACACCCTGTCAGCTCTATTTGTTTTTGTTCTTTGAGAATAATGTTGTACCTGCTGTAAGCTTGCTCTCCAATAAAAAGAATTAAGCAAAGCAGTTCCAAAATCTTATTCATGCCCTACCCACTACAGTTTGTTTGCGTGTGTAGACAGAAGGGAACAGAGACAGAAATTACTACCTGGCTTTCTCTGGTGTCTGTTCGAATGAGTAGAAAATTATTTAATGGCTGTTTTTACAAGTTGATTATTCGTGTCTGACTCTACGTCTTTGATACAGAATGGGTCCCATCTATTTCCTTTCTCTGTCAGCTTAGGGGAATGTACCCTGAGATTCATGTCTGAGTGGTTAATGGCTCGGCATGATGAACACTGGCTTTGTTCTCTGCCATCTATCACTCTTCTCATTAAGATGGCTGGCATCTCAGTGTTTAGGTAATTAGCAGTCTGTCTCTGCTTCTTCCTTGTGGGCATTCCACAAGAGTTGTAGGTCTCAGATTTCCTTGTAGCCTGTATTGCCAAAGACCCTTGCACTCTGTAAAACATTACAGATAATCTTCTCATAGTGGTACCTGCTTTGTCCTCTGCCCAGCCCCACTACCTTCTCTATTATCAAACTTCAAACCCTCCCTGCTACTTTTAAAAAATCCTTTGGAAACAAGATCTGAGGTCTGAAAGCATTCCTTTCCTTCTGCTGCCCATTGCAAATCAGAGGTAAAACCCCACTGGCATATATATATATATATATATATATATATATATATATATATATTCTGTATAAGGAATGTAAAAACAGAGGATTATCAGACTGAATGAGAAGATTCCAAAAGAAACTCTATGGGAGGGATGTAATTTCTTTCATCATCTCTCCCAGGAATTAAAGAGAGATGAACCAGATAAGTGTGCTATTTAGAGAAAGAAAGAAAGAAAGAAAGAAAGAAAGAAAGAAAGAAAGAAAGAAAGAAAGGAAGGAAGGAAGGAAGGAAGGAAGGAAGGAAGGAAGGAAGGAAGGAAGGAAGGAAGGAAGGAAGGAAGGAAGGAAGAATTGCTGTGGGTGCTCCTTCTTCTCCTTCAGCCAATAGCCTTTAAGATACCAGCACACTTAGACTTGGTCTCTTATACTATACATGCAGCTGTAAAGCCTGCTCTTTCTCTCTTGCTTCTGGCTCTCTCTTGCTTCAGGCTCTCACTTCCAGATGCTAGACTCTGTTCCTGTTCCCTATTTGTTCAGAGGACTGTTATCTAGGACAGTAATCTGCAAGTCTCCCCTAAATAAATAACCCTTTATTATATGTAATTCTGAACTAGTGTGGGATTATTTTGTAACTTCCACTCTCATCTGGTGCCCAAACGTGGGGACCAGTCTATACTTTTTGGGGTCGGTCCACCAGCCGCATGCTGCATTGGGCACTGACTCTCCCATCCACGGCTCTAGTTGGTCCTCAGACGCAGCAGGCTGCTCTTCAGCACTCCCCAGTTAGTGACCCACACGCTGCCTCTCTGTGCATTACACACCAGCCCACATACTGCTGCCTGTGATCCCCGCGGTATACACAGTCTGTAACTCACACTGATGGAAAACTTTGGGTTTTCTTTTTCTTCTTTTTCCCTCCTGGGCTCCAACTCTTAGAATCATTAGATCACCTTAATAACTGCTCCTAATTTGTTAAACAAAGCACATTTTCCAGTACCTAAGCAAGCAACATTTGCTGTTTGCTGCAGCTAGCATATCTCGGCCATGTGGCAGCAACTGCGACACCTGCTGGCCGATACCGGTCATTACACCTACTCCAATTCATTGTAATTGCTATACAACAGGTAAGATCAGAAAACTACAAAAACTGACTGATAACATCCAGGAGCTCAATAATTATTTTGCTTATATTATGGAAGGTATTATGTAAGACTTACACTATTTTCCTTCCCTTTATTTGATTCTAGAAATTAGCTTTGTTTTCAATATTATCTCATTAAAAATGGTTCAACACTACCACCAATTTGACAAAATTATCTGAAAGAATTTGTGCTGTTGAATCTATTAAATCATGTTGAAAAGTTATGATATATCCAAGGATGAGACATTATCTTTACTTGACAAATTCCATACCTTAGACCAGAACACTGGAACGAATATTCAGACTTTTTAAAAAGGCAGTAGTAAAAAGATTTGAGAAGATTGAGGAGGAATTTATTGAAAATGATGAGCAGGGACAGAAGGTACAAGGACAGGATTTAGCCTCATCAGTATTGTCAGATCCCGGGATGACTTACACAGATTTCAACTGCATACCTGGTAATTTCCTCAGAAAGATCATCTGGCACAAAGTACCCTAAGGTAGTCAAAGAATATGCATGGGAACCAATACATACTAGTGATCTAAAAGAAATAAAGCAATCAATAGTTTCTTATGGGCTTCATTCACCTTTTGTCGGGGAAATGGTGAAAGCGTGGGCTTCAAGCACTAAGATTACTGCACACGACTGGCTTCAATTAATTTCAGTGGTCCTAGAAAATGGACCGCAGCTGCTTTAGAAGTTTTATTGGAGAGAAGGGGCAAAAATTTTAGAGCAACAGGAGAAAGCAAAAGGATTTGAGACTTCCCAAGGTCAAATTCTTGGCGAGGGTTATTATTCTGATCCTCAAGAGGATTGAGTTAAATATTAGAGTTAAACAGGGCCAGAGAGAACCCTTTACTGACTTCTTAAAAAGATTAACTAAGGCTGTACCATTAGAAGTAACAGACCATGAAGCTAGATGTGTACTAATTGAATCCTTGGGTTTTGAAAATGCCAACTTAGAATGTAAGAAGATCCTTGGGCCTTTATAAGTTGGATCAGCACACATAGATGAATGGATATTGCATACAATGAATGTTGAAACATTTGACTATAGTACTGAAGTTTGTGTAGAGGAAGTGATTTCCAGTGGTATGAGGAGACACCAAAATGCCAAATGTTTTAATTGTGGAAGAATAGGACATCTAAGAAGGGACTATAGACAAGGAATTCCTAAGAATAATGGCTCCTGTAAGAATGGTGAGAATAGGAGGACTCAGCCTTCTGGTATATGTTGGAGGTGTGGCAAAGACAGACATTGGACTAATGAATGTAGGTCAGCAAGAGACAGACAAGGCAACCTGATACCATCAGGAAACTTCTTGAGGGCCTCTCAAAGGTTCTGATGTCAAACAAGGCCCAGTCATTTCCAGTCATTGTGGAGAACATGTCTCATCAGGAAAATTAAACAATCTACTGCCTACTGTAAAAAAAAAAAAAATACTGTCCTGAATGATGGAATAGACCTGGAGGATGAGTCAAAAACTTCAGTAGGAAATAGGAAATGTATATTTTGACAGACTTCTATAAATGATCAAAGACCAAAGCTAAGAGTATGTATAAATGACATTATAATTGAGAGATTACTAGACACAAGTGCAGATGTGACTATCATTACTACATAATCTTGACATCTAAATTGACCTCTTCAAGAGGCAGATATTCAATTCCTAGGAATTGGAACCCTATCTCAAGTAAAAAAAAAAAAGCATGGGGTGGGTTGAATGTATAGGGCCAGAAGAACAGAAAGAAAGGCTGAGGCCAATGTAGCAAATATTGCAGTGAATTTGTGGGGTTGTGACCTATTGCAGCAACAAAATACCTAGGTTAACATTTCTGCAGTCCCCAAAACTCATGTTTCTGGGAAGGATATTATAAAATATTATAAACAAAGGTCAACAGCCATTCAGGCTATACAAGAACACAAAACAACTAGCAAACCTTCAGAGGTACTAACAGCCTTGCCTTTAAAATGGTTAATTGAGAAACCCATATGGGTTAAACAATGGACTTTAACAGAAAACAAACTGCAGGCTTTAGAATAGCCTGCAATTAGATGCTCAACATATTGAGGAATCAACTAGCCCTTAGAATTCTTCTGTATTTGTTGCTAAAAATAAATCTGGATAATGGAGGATGGTGACAGATCTAAGAGCTGTCAACAAAGTTATCCAACATATCAGCCCTCTACAGTCTGAAATTCCTCTGCATTCTCTATCACAAAAATAATGGCCTCTTATACTTATTAATTTAAAGGATTGTTTCTTCACTATACCTTAACAAGAAAGGGATTGAAAAAATTTGCTTTCACAGTTCGCACTTATAATAATTCTCAGCCTACTAAGAGATTCCATCTAGCATGGGACAGAAAGAAGATAGATTTAAGAAAATATTTTACTTGTCTCCATGCCCATTTTGTTTATATCATATCTTTCATTGAATATATGTCTATACAGATAAGGCTTAAGTTTTCCACAATGAGCAGTAGATTTTCCTGCAGTAATTGTTGAAGCTTTTAGGAAGAAGATGAGGCCTCAAAACAATGATTCCACCTGGTTGATATGACATCATGATGTTGATAGCACTACTATGAGACCATTTTTTGGGTACCAGCTGCAGAAATGGTGCACCTTCTTAATATGTTCTGGCCAGAACTCCAAATAAGACTTCAAAAAAACAAATGAACTAACTAACAAACAAAAACCCTATCTACTACCCAGAGACTATTTGCAATTATACAAAACTGCAATCTTGAAACTTAACCATCATTTTACTTTTACAGAATCCCATAGAAAAAAACATTGCCCCCATGACAACAGGAAGCAATTCTAGAAAGTGTCGTTCCGTCTCCCAACAGTTTGTCCTCATGGTTAGAGATACCATTTAGGGGTTGATTATTACTCGCATAGGGGTGGAAATTATATAGGCCTAAAGATCTCAAGGGAACAAAAAGGAAGATTGAATGGGATAATAGGTAATTTTGTGTAAATTTATTCACACTAATAATAATAACAATAATAAAAATAACAATAGTGAGTGATAGAGTGAATACTTGTGAGCTATTATTTATGAATAATTTACTATGGCATAGTTTCCTGTATATAGGTACAAGTTCAAATTATCTTTGTTATTTCTATTTACAATATTTGTACAACTATGCAAAGCTATTTTGTCATATTGTATGTTTGCATGTTTCTACTTCTGTTTAAGACATTTTGTATATTGATACAATTTTAGGATATGTTTATCATATTGCATTATGTATTTCTACCTTTGGTTAAAATATTTATACATTGTTTACATTTTGATGTTATTGTCCTCCTTTACTGTACAGTTGTTTAAAGACTGTTTAATATTCTGATATGAAGTCTTAATCTTTAAGTTATATAGGTATTAAGTATTATAGGTCAATAGTCATTCATGTTTGTTATACTTTTAGTTAGAATAATTCATTTCTTTAGATACATAAAGATTGTATTACTCATAGATAGGTAACCTTCAACTACTTCAAAGATCTGTAGAACACAGCATTTAAATAACTTATGATTCTGTTGTCATGAGACATGATTGCTCCTGGCAGCACCAATCTATTCCCAAGAGAATGTTGACACTCCACTTGAACTTTGTCTTCTTCTTGGCACAACTGGCCTTTGGGTAAAAAATTGCCCATGCCTTGACCATTGACAAAGTACACAATGTCCAAACTAGACAAGCAGGATTCAAGGAAAAAGACTGTCAAATCTTACCAAGACAGGGTACAATGGTTTTTAAATTTTTCCTGCCTCTGAAAATGGTCTGTCATTTACTCTAGGCCTTAGCCAAAGTTGGTTTCTTCAACATTGCAAATGAGACTTTGAGTGATTACCCAGATAGCCAGTTGTCTCTGTCATCTACTGCACATTTTGGAAGCTGCTTGATTGCACTTCCTGCCTGCTCAAGTAATATTATCTCCATTCTCAGGCCTTTGATGGGATTGAAGATTAGTCATAGTTATCATCATCTTATGATCTAGCTAAGCCATTTCCAATAGAAGACTTAGACTCCTTAGGATAGAATGTTTATTAAAACAATTAGCATACATTCCTTGCTTAATATTGTTTATGCTGGTTGTAATTCTAATCTTATACTTGGTATCTGTTCCTAGTGTATATAGTTTTGTATTGGGTTTGGAACTCTCTTATTGAAACAAAAGGGGGAAGTGTTGTGGGAGCTCCTTCTGCTCCTTCAGCCTTTAAGATATCAGCCCACTTGGGTGTGGTCTCTTATACTATTAATGTATCTGTAAAGCCTGTTCTCACTCTCTTACTTTTGGCTCTCACTTCTGGCTGCTAGATTCTGCTCCTGTTCCCCATTTGTGGAGAGGACTGTGATCTAGGACAGTAATCTGTAAGTCTTCACTAAATAAATAACCATTTATTATATGTAATTCTGAACTAGGGATTATTTTGCAATTTCCAACATCAAAGAATCATTTTTCAATCCACAGCATAAAAATCTACCTTTTGAATATTTTACAAATGAAGGTCCTGATCATTTTCTTTTCATCAAAGTATAGTGGAAAATGTAATGGTTTGAGGAGCCTGTGTGTGAGAGTATATTGAGGGAAGCTGCAGGAAAGGGACCTGAGCACCTCAGTTAGAAAACATTCCTGTCTTAAGGTGCTATGGATATGTAAGGCACCAGGGATGGAAATAGATTGCCCTCCACTTACAGTCATTAAGGACTTTTATTTCCCCGTCTCCATAAATCATTCTGCCCTATTAAAGTAAAATTGTGTGATACCCCACTTCAAAGTGGAAAGAAGAGTGTTCTAGGACATCAAGAACCTACTGGGTTTAGATTTGTCTCTTAAAACATTATTTTAAAGATGTGTTGTATAATATGATTAAGATATTTCACTGTGCAGATATATATTATACACATGACACACATATAGTGGGAGAATGGCTTCAGAAACCTTTTAGATTTATCTGTTTCATTTTAATGAAGAGCTGTAGCATCAGAGTATGCTTGGGGCACACCCACAGATGCTTTGTCAAAAAATACCCTGGACTTGTAACCATGGAACTGAAACACAAACCTGTTACCACTCAGTGCTTCCTGTTGCAGAATTTATTTTGGTCTCTGATTCTTTTTCTTTATTTTTTCTTTTATTGAAGTGTTGGGAATTAAATCCAGGTCTTCATGTATATTGGGCAAGTGCTCTACTTCTGGGCTCTATTTACAGATCAACCTTTGTTGTATTGAGGTTAAAATAGATATTGCCCGAAGCCCATCACAAGAATATTAACTAATTTTTATGCAAGCTAGGTAATTGTAATTTCAGGTCTAAGAAGATAGCCCAGGCAATAAAGTCCTTGCCACACAAGCATGTAATCCTGTGATCCCTTGAGCCCATATGTAAGGGTTGTATGGTGTCATACTTTTACAATCCCAGTGCTTTTCACTAGAGACAGGTAGATTCCTTCATAGGGTCACTGGCCAACCAGCTTGGATCACCTACAAGAAGAGTTACAGATCCATGAAAGATCCTTTCTTATAAACAAGAGGTATGGCACCTGAGAAATGAAACATGAGGTGAATCTCTAGCTACTATACATGCTGACCTGCACACTTACAAATCTACATGTACACACACAATATATATGTATGTATGTATATAACACATTCATCTAAGGACACACACAAAATATACACACACATATACACATACAAACATAGGTATACACACATATATACATATACATACATATATATTCAATATATATATGCATACTCATACTCGCGCACACACTTAAACATATACACACATGCAATCACATAATACACACATGCTACACATGCACACATATGCATATTCATATGAATAGACCCAGACATATATGCATACATACACAAAAAAGAAATTTCACTTCCACAGTAGTGAACAAGTGAGGATGAAGACAAAGAGACATGGAAATCTTATTCTGTTTCCATTGTTTTCTTTTTATATGTTGTGTATGTGTGTGTGTGTGTATGTGTGTGTACATGCATGCATGTTAGTGTAGCTTCCTTCAGAGGCCAGAGGGGGCAGCAGATACCTGGCATGACTGCTGGCTATGAGCTGCCTGACATGGATCCAAGGAACCTTACTTCAGCCCTGGGCAAGAGCAGGGGTGCTTAACTGCTGTGCTGCATCTTCACTCTTCAGGAGGTCACCACCGTACTGTAAAGGGCAAGGAAGCAGGTTCCAAACACCCCGGGACCTTGCCAGTTGGTGACATTTGGGGCAAAATAGCGAATGCTCTGAGGGGAGGCAAAGTTCTTCATGTAATTAATCAGGTGAAAACACAGCTGTGGAAGAGGAAGGAAACTTAGGTACCCTGGTGAGAGCCAGATCTGTTGAGTTTCTTCTAAGTTTGCTTAGTTACATCCTCATACTTCTATAGATGTCATAGCTTTATGAGTGTGAGATCAGCTTGGTCTACAGAGCAAGTTCCAGGACAGCTAAGGCTACATTAAAAAAAAAAAAAACCTCCTTGAAAAACAAAAGCAAAACAAACAAACAAAAAGATCTGACTTTTTTCTTTTTCATCTCTTTCTTTGAGTGCATGTTTATACTGGTGAATGTGCACATTTATATGCATGCATTTATATGTACATGTAGTAGCCTCTTACTAGGCATAAACTTGTCATACAGACTAGCACGACTGGCCAGTGAGCCTCGGGGATCTGTCTGTCCTTCCCTAGCCCTGGGATTACCTATAGATCAACATCCTGACTTTGTCAGAGGGTTCTGGATCTCTAACACAGGTCTTTGTGTTTGCAGAGACAAAAAGATGGGACATTGTGATGGGGCCATCTTCCCAGTTCCTCAAGGTCTCTTTTCTTATAATACTTCCTTTTAAATTATTGTTTTGGGGTGTATCCATGGTAAGTTCAGCATGCTGGTTCTTAAATCAGCACAACTAATCAGGTTCTGAACACTAACACCACCACTTAGTTCAAAGAGTAGAATATCATTCTTCACAGAATCACGAGATGCTTTGAGCCTTATCTAGCCTACTATAGTTTCAGTGTTTTGGTAAACAAAGGCAGCATTTGACTAATTTTAGGTCCTCTAAAGTTTAAGTAGAGTTTATCGCAGTCTCCAAACGTACTGAATGCAGACCTGAGGGAAGGAGTGAATAGCAACGCTGCACAGAAGCTGACTCGAATCGAGATGCTCTTGGAGGAAAGTGCTGTGTGTGCTGTTAGTGTCACTCATTCCTGGGCTGTGTTGTACAAGATTTGCCCTCTGGATCCACTCAATCCTCTAAAATCTTTCATACATTACTAATGAGCACATTGAGAGGTCTGTGAGATCTAAGTTTACCCTTTGCTTCTGAGTTTTGTTTAGGATGCTATTTGCATCCTCAGCTTCACTGTTTATGGGACTTTGACAGTAGAGGTTTTACCATAGTAGGGAATAATTAGAAACTACCCAGAAATAACAGCCATATATCAGCCACAATATATTAATCACTTTTGACATTCGGCATTTTATAGATTTATAACGATATAGTTCATTTAATACTTATTGGTCCCTATTTATTAGGTACTATTATTTGGTTCATTTTATAGTCAAGGAAACCGAAGATTCAGAAAGGTAATTTACTCCCTCATGGTCACACAATTATTAAGAGGAAGGGCTAAGGTTGAAATCTGAACACTGTGGTTTTAAGTCCACAAGCTCTGCAATGAAGCTAATTTGTCCGCAGGGGTGGAGGAATGATGGAGAAGGAAGTTCTGGGGTTGGAGAGAAAATTCTGTGTTTAAAGAACTTGCTGTGTAAGCAGCAAGTGAGAAGACTGGAGTTAGATCTCCAGGAGGTGTGGTGGCCCACACAGTCTGAAGTTCCAGCACACTGGGAAAGGAGACTGGGGTGCCTGGAGCAAGCTCTCCATCTAGACAAGCCATATCAATCATCTCTGGGTTCAATTAAGGGACCTCAATGAATAAGATGGAGATAAACCCAGAAAGATACCGACACTGGACTTGGATATCCTCATGCACTTGCTTACAGCTGCAAACACACACACACACACACACACACACACACACACACACACACAAACTCCATGCACAAAGACATGAGAAAAATAAAAGGAAGATCTCTGGAGAGTTCAAATGAGAAAAAGACTATTGTGTTTCCATTTAAAAATATTTTTGAGAAATTAATGGCATGTTTCTAGAGCTGTGAGCTTCTAGAAGTCTCTGAGAACCTTTTCTGAAACAACCATTGCTCAGTAGTGTTTATCTACATAATGGTACCTCCTGGAATCTGTGTTGTCCCTAGTACATCTTAGCAGAAACTGTCAGTCAAGGAATTTGAGGTTTCCATGCACGTGAACAGAATTTGAAGTACCCTAGGTAAGGCATAGATTCATGTGACAAGTTGAGGTTTACATGTGATACCTAAAAGAAAAATTACAATGTGTGAAAAGTGTCCATTGTCCTCTTCTTCACTGTGGGCAACTGGAATGTCAGTCCTCTCATTTACTTGTGTATCTGAATGCTCGTTCAGGTCTTGTGAGAGTTATCAGAATAAAGGAAATTGAAAATAGAGATTGCATACAGTGTCATCTGGGTGGGTCTGAAGTCTTGTTTATAAGGTATCTTAGGCTTGGGCTGGGACAGCAAGGCTCACTGCTGACAGGGCTCTCCTCAGTCTTCTAGGAAGGGGAAGGCCTGAGATCTGCTCAGTTGTTTTTCTCTCACCAGGGGCTTATCTGTCTCCCAGAGTTCCATCTGCCAGAGAGTTAGCCCCAGTGGAAATGCTATTGAGATATGTTGGAACTTTTGGGAAGTGTAGCCTCAATGAAAGTCTTTAGGTAAGTGGGCATGTGGCCTTGGAGAGGACACTGGGGACACACAGTACCTTCCTGTTACTATTTTATCTTTTCTTTTGCTTTGGCTGTTTTGCTTTCTGGAAGTGTGATGAGCAATTGTGCTTCATTACCTCTCCCAAAGAAAAGACTCAACCGAGCATGGGCTGAAACCTCTAAAACCATGAGCCAAAATAAACCTCTTTTCCTTCAAGATAATGATCTGAGATATTTGTTATAGTGACAGAAACCCAACTTACATAATAGTCATAGTGGTGACACCCAATTATCACCGCAGAGGACATACCACATGTGTTTTACAATCTGCTTGGCTTCAGTAAGACTTGAGGAATTCCCATCTGTTGACCAAGAGAATGGAGCAGTTGAGAAAGAAGCTTGGACCCAGTTTTACTCGTGTTACTAACATGGACCATGTAGTTCACATCTGTAAGCACTTTCCGAATGCCTGTTTCATGCCACGCACCAGGCTAATCCCTGAGGCATGGTATAGGTCTGGCAAGACATATGGAAGGAGTGTGCAGTTGGGCAAGGAGAAAGGGAACAAGGCAGATCCTAGCCATGAGATCTGAGAGCACACACAGGAAAGACTGTAAGGTACAACGCTGCTCTAAGGGATGGACTGGGGCCTGATTAAATCCCCAAGGCAAGCTGTAGCCAAGTATCTTGCCCCCAACCAGATAGGATGAATTCTTTTCCAAAGTAAATCCCCAAAATAAAACTGACAAAAGTAAAAGGTCTGTGGAAAAAAATACACACACGCACATACCAAAATCTAGTTCTTCAAGATGAAAATTTCAGCACAACTCAGCGTGTATTTAATGTGAAATGTGAAGTACTCCTATCAAGAAGGTTCAAAGCTCTGCAAATGAAATTGTTTGACCCGTTTGGCAGCAAAATAAATACAATGGGTGGTCTGTTTCAGGCTCCTGTCCAAGTCCAATCACGTTACATTTTCATAGTCTCAACATTTAAAAGCCCCATCACTGTTGTGTCAACAATGGCAAATGGGGACATCTCCCAAACACATGGCAACCAGCACGTTATGCAAACACGTTTGCTCCGTGAGCCAGCATCGACTGATTTCCAGAAAATGAAATCTCACTAAGTGACAGGAGGATTTTCTTGTTATAGACCAGAGCCCCGCCATCTGAAACACAGCACATGAGCTGAAGAGTGAAGATCCACTCCACGAACAGGCAGTTGACGTCTCACAATCACGAGCTCCTTTTCCAGATCAAATCAGGAAGTAGAGGCTAAAATGCCCGGTCTCTGAAATTTGCTTTCCATTGCACTGGATGTTTAGCTTAATTTTTTTTCATACCACTGAAGTCTGAGATATAATTAGCATATACCCATCAATGTTTTCCCCTTTTCATTATTTATAAAGCAAGTAATATAGGACAGAAAGCTTAAACTTTGGTCCATAAGCTGGCCACCATGGGTCTAAATAAATTGGTTAATTTTTCTAAACCAATTTTATAGCCTACAACTGTGTGGACTCTACTGAAGAGGTTTCGAAAGACAGAATGAAGAGGATCACAAATTGCAAGCACTGCACAGATACACTAGTCTTATGAAGAAAATTCACTTCTCTGACAGGGATTAAGAATCGGGGTGTGGGACAGGTAAATTGTTCCCACACCTGAGGTCCCAGATGCTATCCGTGAGATCCAGGTGGTGGAAAGAAAGAACCAACTCCTGTGGGTTGTCCACAGCCCTCCTCAGTGTGCTGTGATAGACTTTCATGTGTGCACGCACACACACAAACACACACACAAATAAATAAATACAACTTTTAAAGAAGCATATTCAACTAAAATTCCTTGGGGAAAATAGGAATCTTAATCAAGCGTGTGACTTAATCATGACTACTGAACCAGAGATCAGCAAGACTTTCTCTGTTTTCTGGTCCAGTGACTCCCTGGGCACAGCCTGGAACCAAACAGATGTTCACAAAATACTTTCTACACGCAGTAAGCCACAGAAAACTTGAGCTACATATTTTCCACAGATGTCTGGATGCCAGGGTACCTGCTGACTTCACCAGCATGCGTGAGGCTAGGTAAGCAGATGCATTTATCCGATCCTAGTGTTCAGTGTTGCTCACACGCTGGCTAATGAATGACACTCATTTGGACACTCATTCACTGTACTGGGCCTTGCTCTGGTCCAGTCTAGCGTACGAAGAGTTATGTTTTAGCCTTCAGGGTGGAGCTTACTTTTTCATTCTCATTTCTCGAAAAGTCAGGAGACCATGGAGAATCTAAAAGGCCAAGGAACTTGTTGCAAGTTCATCCTGTAAATCCTCTCTGGGACACACAGATCCTGAGGGAGTACTCCCCTGCCAGACCACTTCCTGTGTTACATCCTGAGGCCTCCACATTTTTTGGCCCCTCTCTCGAGCAGGCCCTTCCCTTTACAGCTGGTCTGGCTGACAACTTTCAAACTAAATTACTACATGTTTGAGACATTTTGTGACTACTTGTTTGGTTGAATACTGCCCCTTTTCTCCAAATGGATGCCCTACCTCAAATGTCTGAACATCAGTCACTATTGGCGTAGGTACGGCATCTTTGCTGATGGAATCAGCCTGTGATTTCAAGTAGGAATGATCTAGAATTGAGAGCAGGTGCTACATCAGATGACTCGTGTCCTCACAAGAGAAAAGCAAAAATTTGAGCATAAAGGCATGGAAGAACCAGAGATACAGAGAAGAACATGATGTGAACACAGATACCGGCTCTGCCATGATGTAACTGACTATAGTCCTATGATGTAACATCGTGGCCTGTGCAAAGAGTAATCACAGACATGTACATAGAGTTTCAGAAGGCAAGATGTCCCAGGTGATGCTTGGCTTTCAGACTTCTAGTCCCTAGGGTTGTAAATGGATATGTTTGCCTTTCTCAGCCGTTGTGGCACCTGCCCTCAGCCATGTCTTAAGGCAACCCAAAGAAATTAAGGCATCACCCGACTGTTTATTCCATAAAGAATAAAGAGGAGTACTTAGGGCCTTTCAAATCCACTTACAGATGAGAGATCCCAACATAGAACTGAAGTAAAATGTGCAAATCACACTGTGCATGGAGAAATCCTGATGTGAACCACACTCCACACGAGGCAAACACCAGCGATTGCTGTCCAACATCCATTCTGGTTTTTGATGCACTATCATCTAAAAATTAGCACAAAGTTGACTTGAAGCGAGAACACCCCCCCCATAGCATACTTCCATATAATTATAAAGCAATATGTTCTCAGAATTACATTCCAGTTCCATTAAAATAAAGGAAATATCTTAGGAAAAACTATCATAAAAGTCTGCCATATTTTTTCCTTGAAATAACCATTTCAGAAACTGTCTTCCTTACTCTAAGTTACTGCTGATCTTCCTGGCCCAGTTTTAAATCTGCTGCACAGAAAATTTCACTTTAAATATCCATTCATGTATATTTTCCCACATCCAAAGTAACTAGGAATCATTTAAACTAATTAAAAAACTTAACCAGGTCCATTCGTGCACTTTCAGGTATTTTTTTTTCTCCTGGATGCAATAGAAAAAAAAAAAGACCTTGACTTTTAACTTATTAGGAAGAAGAAAAATGCCTTTTAAATGCATGCTTGGCAATCAAAGGTAGTGTTCTCAGCATGGTGTCTGCTACCCACATGCAGCCCTGCCTGAAAAAAAAAAAAAACCGCAATGTGTGATTAAACGGTCTTTTTCATATTATCCTCTCCTGAAAGTTGCTAATTGGAACACAGCCATCATTCACAGAAGCTAGTCTCTGGAGACCACTGCTCCAATGGACCACAGGAACCACTCAGCCTCTGTCTTCTCCATGCTGTAGGAAAAGTCAGCTACTGATGGTCTCTGGACAGCCAAGGGCTTCTCTACACATCAATTGTAGTAAAAAGAAAACATGGCAGCAGCTTGGTGTATGTGTTTTTCACATCCCATGACGTCCTATGAAACATGCGTTTGTTTGTTTTCCCCACAACTCAAACAAGCAGCACCAGGGAGGAGTCCTTCCGTTCCTGTCTCTCTTCTCTTGTTTCTTCACAGTCCTCAAGGAGTGTGTGTGTGTATGTGTGTGTGTGGGGGGGGGGTTCAGTTTCAGGTGTTGCCTTTTTTTTTTTTTTATTTTGAGACAAGGTCCCTTACTGAACCAGGAGTTTCTTGACAGCTAAAACAGCTGTCAAACAAGCTATAGAGATATTGTCTCCTCCCCAATTGGGATGACAGGTACCCAGAATTTTACATCGCTGCAGAAGGTCCAAACTCAGGTCCTCGTGCTTTTTCGGAGATCTTTTTAAAAACTGACATCACCTCAGTCCCTAATGCTGTTGCCTCTTGCTTGAAGCTGTCTCTGTTTGCATTACTACAGCAAAAATCAAGCCTCTGAGTCCTCCTTCCTGAGTCTTCTTGATGAGTCTCTGCAATGACTGCCAGGTTCTGTTCAGCTCCAGCCAGCTTTGTCAAAAGCATCATGCAGCTTGTGACATCCCCCTACTATGTTCCCTCATGGCTCCTGGGTTGCTCTGTAGAAGAAGGCTGCCATTCTATAAGTCCATTTGAATATTGCCTATTCTCGGTGATATAACTGCAAAGCACAGCTTCCCCGTGGCCAGTTCGCTTTCTTTCTGCACAGATGTCCCTTCTCAGCTCTCATAAAAACCCTTTCAGTGTCCCCACTTCTTCTTTGGTGTGACTACAGATCATCCTCCATCCCCCCCCCCATTATAAATGTGACCAGTTTCTGAGAGCCGCACACTCTCACTTGCTCAGGAAGCCTTCTGATGCTTCTTCTGCACTCAACGCAATGGCCTCTGACTCTGCCACCTCGGATGCTGTGTCCTTTCTCACTTCCTGCCCTGCTTCTCTCCCTCTCTCCTCCACACCAAACCATTTCAAAAAGCCCACTGGCCTTTATCTCCTCATCATTTTCCCAGCGTATTGTCCCTTTCTTGACTTACATCTCTCCTTGTCTACAGAATAAATGTGATACTCTTACCCATCCAAACCAAGCACCTTACCCCATTGCCACCTTCACATTTAGGATCTCCAATGCCAGAGCAACAAACCCTGCCCTGTTTTCTGGTTCTGAATCTTTTTCCATTGTGTACTTGAGGACAACATAGATTAGCTTTATTGCTTTATGCATCCATGTCTAAGTAGTTGCTGTTCCCACTCTCAACCCTTTTTCTTCCATCCTTTACATATTTCTCTTAAGTCGCCGACCTTTTCCCCCATTAACCTCATTCCTAGACACCACCTAGGTAACTAGATAGATAGATAGATAGATAGATAGATAGATAGATAGATAGATAGATAGTAGATAGATAGTAGATAGTAGATAGATAGATGATAAGTAGGTAGATGGATAGATAGATAGATGATAGGTATAGATAGATAGATAGATAGATAGATAGATAGATAGATAGATAGGTAGATAGATAGATAGATAGATAGATAGATAGATAGATAGATAGACAGATAGATAGACAGATAGATAGATAGATGATTAAGATACAGTCATCTGTATCTAGATAGGCTCTTACTATGTAGCCTAAACTGGCCTCAACTCCCCAGACAGTCCAGGCTAGACTTGCACGTGTGAGGCTTTTGATTCTGCCTCTTAAATGCTAGTACCACTCATGTGAGAGCCGGAACCTACTTCTAACTTCCACCTTGTTAGTTTCAGAAGCATGTTGCTGTCTCAGCTTCTCCATCACATCCTGCTCCATCTGAGCTCTTGTTTGTCATTGTTTTGTTTCTCTCTACTCCTTGAACTCTCTTATCACTTTATATGTTGAATAATATTTTAAAATATCTTTTCCCCCAGCCATGATCAGTGTTTATTGTCATCTGGGAAAGATCTGGAGTCACCTAGGAGACAAGTCTCAATCCCACTTGTCAGGGCTTGTTTTGATTAGGTTAGGCTCTAGGCCTAATTGAAAGGGATTAATCTTGATTAAGGGATGATTGAGATCTTTGGGCCTCATAGCTCACTCTAAAGGAGGGTGGTTTCATTGCTTGAACTCCTAGATGGAATAAAACAGCCTGATCTGGTGGACATTTTCAATAGCTAGCCTGTCTTTTGTGTCTTCCCAAGTATGGTCCAGATCAAAGACCGCTAAGGAGACCATGCATGACTTTGGCTCACATGATTCTCTGATGAGAGGTATCTTCTATCTACTTCAATTACATACAGTGCTAGGCGCTACCTGTGAACCTCTTTCTGTTCTCTCCAGATTCAGTCCCTGGCTCAAACACAAAGCTATGCCTTTCAGGGCTACAGATCAGCCACATTCACCTGTGGTTTACCCTTTCTTATACCTCCCAACCATGGTTAAGAGATAGAAGACACTCTTCCATAAGCTTTTTAAACACCACAGATTTATTTATAAAGAAAAGAATAGAATTTCCATTTGGCATTAAAATTAGTGCTGCTTTTGAAAACGCCTACAGAAGCACCCTAGGTCGTGTCTTTCTGTCTAAACCAGCAGTTCTCAACCTGGAGGTTACAAACCCTTTAAAGGTCAATGACCCTTTCACAGAGGTCACATATCAAATATCCTACATATCAGATATTTACATTGTGATTCATAACAGCAGCAAAATTACAGTTATAAAACAGCAACAAAATAACTTTATATTTGGGGGTTGCCCAAACATGAGGAAATGTATTAAAGGGTCCAGCATTATGAAGGCTGAAAGCAGGCCGGGCAGTCTTGGCACACGCCTTTAATCCCAGCACTTGGGAGGCAGTGAGTTTGAGGCCAGCCTGATCTACAAGAGCTAGTTCCAGGATAGGCTCAAAAGCTACAGAGAAACCCTGTCTCGAAAAAAAAAAGCAAAAAATAAAAGAAGGTTGGTCTAGACAAAAATTATGATTACCATAATCCAAGTAACTCACCTAGCTGAATAGGATCCTAGGCTTTCAAGATGACTTTCAAAGATTCCTAACCACCAGTGTGCACTGCAGATGTTCAAACAAAAACCATCATTTAATTCTAATAAGACTGAAAAGTACTTCCTGGCTGTCGGGGCCAGCTTGAGCTCTCCACAACAGGTCTTGACAGAGAGCTTTCCCCTCCTGCTGTTGCTGCAGTGGCTGGACATCTTTTGCAGCCTTGTCACAGAGCTTCTTCCCCCAGTCTGCCCCTCCACTGTCACCCGTGCTTAGCAGAGGACTGCCAACCTGACCCTGCGCTGAAAGCTAAGCCGCTCACACAGCACAGACATCCACAGCATCGTCTGACTTCATCTGTCCTGCCTCACTCAAGAGAATGTTTGAAAAGGGTCTCCTCCTTGTTTCCCACATGTGAGAGGGAACAGAAAAGAAGCTGAGGACCAAGTTTTTAACCTTAAAATTGGTAACCTGCCAAAATTTATTGAAAGGTCCTACCTACACTACAGTAACTGCTGAACCACTTTCTTTCTGGATATGACCGACCTCTGTGACATCAACCTAGTTCTGTCCCTCTGAACACGCTCTTCACGTTTGAAAACTGACATGGAGTTTTGAAGCTCTTTTGGGGATAAGTGTGTCAAAAGTTAAGCAGAGTTCAAGTCTATTGATCTATTTTTTTTTTATCTGTTGGCTTACAACTCTGAACATATTTTTTCAGGCAAGGTCCTCATAGGTATATATTCCAGGAACTGGGATCAGTGAACGCTCTCATTAAATAGTTAGCTAATTCGCTTCTGGCTTTGGTTTTCCTCTCATCACTTAACCGCTAACATTTCTTTAAAGGAGCCAAACATCGTACACCACTGATCGCTCCCTTGAGTTATGGCTCCATGTTGTACAGGCTAGCACACAAAGTCACAACATCACAATGTAATTTAGAAAAAGAAAAAAAAAACCTTCCCAAAGAAAAGCTATAAATTTAAGCCAATGTAGACTTGTCCCCTTGCTCCCTCTCCATCTCCCAGCAGGGTGTGGTGCTGCACAGCTGGGAGCTGAACTAATCAGTGTTGAAAACTGAAAATGCGCCCTCCCCCCAGCATCACAGAAACTGGCAGAAGGGATCCTTGTATCCCTACCCAGTTCTTACAAACAAACAGCAAGATGTAACCTTGCAAGGAGACTAGGAGACCATTGAGGCAAACAGAGTTATGGTTTGGGACGTTTCATTTTGTGAATAATAATCAGATGTGCCTTGCCCTTATAAAATTGAATCACTTTTTGGTTGCTTTTTGAACCTCATTGGCATCATTTCTAGGAAAGCTGTTGGGAACACTGCACAATGGTCTATTTATCCGGTGGAGAAACACATCTGTACCTTCCACAAGGTGACCGAGCATTCTCTGGTGATCTAAATATTGGCACCCAAGTGTAGGACTTGAGACTTCCGAGAAGCATCAGGTTCAGCTTCTCAGCATTTGAAGAACTATGTTAGGCTTCTCCTTAAGTGACATGAAGCAGTGCAGTCAGCACCCGCTGTTTGCCTCGGCTTCCTAGCTGATGGTCACCCTCTCCTTTACACACTCAGCTGCTTACAAGTCAACCGTTCAACATCCAGCAATCCCACATCTATTACAAGTTTACAATCTGTCAGCCACGTATGCTTAAAAAGTCCAAGAGAATCATCACATTATCATACCAAGATCTGGCCAGTTAATCAGAGAGGGAATTGTGTTATTCTTGGGCTTGAGATAAAATGAGATGGAGCCAGAATATGGAAACGAGGCAAAGAGAGGCGATAGAGAGTGTCACTGAGGACATCGATTTGCTATAGAGAAATGCTGGCCTTCAGTGGGAGGAGATGATGTGGCGAGCCCTGTTCTCTTGGACTCCATTATCTGAGAATTTCTACGTTCTTCTTTCTCATTTCATAGGACTGTGGTGTTTATTGTATTGGAGCCTTCTCTGATTTTATGTGACTATAAACTTATTGTTTTCCACCACAACTTGAAAACTTGCCCCGTCCCTCCTTTAGTATTTATCATTACACTGTGCTCTTCTTCTTACCAATTTTCCCCTGGTGAGTATAAACTCTGTAAGGACAAGAGCCTAACTGTCCTCACCAACAGTACTTCACACTGCATTGGAATAGGGGATATTCTATTGAAATTGATTGAAAAAAGTTCTCAATGGATTCATGTAATGCTGTGGGACAATTAATTCTCTTGTAAATATCTGTCGCATGTATTAGTTTAATAAAAGACTGATTGGCCAGTAGTCAGGCAGGACATATAGGTGGGGAGACCAGACTAGGGAAATTCTGGGAAGAGGAAAGGCAGAGATGGAGTTCCCAGCCAAATAAAGAGGAAGTAAGATGAGAATGGCTTACTGAGAAAAGGTACCAAGTCACGTGACTAAACATAGATACAAATTATGGATTAATTTAAGTTGTAAGATTTAGTTAGTAATAAGTCTGAGCAATAGGCCAAACAGTTTATAAGTAATATAAGCCTCTTTGTGTTTATTTGGGACTGACTGGCTGTGGGTCAGAACTTCCCTCTTCAACGTAATCTAATACCAAATACTCATTGTACTATAATAACACTTACTACAGAGATGTGTGGTGAAAGCAGAAAGGCACAGGTATGGCCGGCATTTGGGAGGAAGGTCATTTGAATAGTGCAAATCATGTGCAGATTCCCGGGCCCCGCCAGGCAGAAACAAAGACATTCTAGTTCAGCTTTGAAGATGCCAAATTACATCAAGGAACCTCTGCAAAGTGACCAAATCTACTCTCATCGCTACCACATTTCCGATGTTGCATAAAGTGTCCGGGAAATCTTAAAAATAAACTTTCTGCTGTCTGTTGTAGGTTCCAGCTATTAAGCAGATCATTTAAACGGTACCTTTTCTCATCAATCAGTTTCTTCTTTTTCTTTTCTTGTTTATAGTAGTTTATCCATTATTTTTTATTTCATACATTTAGGCAATATATTCCAATGACATTAACCCACCATTAGCCTCCTCTTGTCTCTTCCCAGTGTGACTAACCTCAGACCCTCACAGCTTCCCATCCTCTCTGAGTTTAATTATGCTACCCACACGCACGTGGGTGTGTGGGGCCATTCACATGGCCATTTCCTCATGGCCAGGTCCCCAGTGGATAGTGACTCTCTCTTAGGTTTCCGTACATTCTAAAGAAGATATATATATATATATATATATATATATATATATATATATATATATATATATATGAAGAAGTCCTGCATCTGGAGAGATGGCTCAGTAGTTAAGAACACTGATTGCTCTTCCAGAGGACCTAGGCTCAATTCTCTGACCCACATAGCTGCTCACAGCTGCCTGTAACTCCAGGATCCAACATCCTTGCACAGACATACATACAGGCAAAACAACAATAAATTGAAAATAAATAAATTTTTTAAAAGTCCTTTAAGAGTGCATATCTGTCAATTTTAGCTTACCATAGAAGAACCTATTCTACTAATAGCTTAACAAACTTGAGTGCAAGCAATCTCTAGGAAATGATACCTAAGTGAGTTAGACAATGGAAATAAAGAGTGATTAAGAGACAGCAGGAAGGCCATCTCACCAGGCCTCCACATCATCTCTAGGACAGGAGCACTGACCCAACTTCCTGTGAGGAGGAATAGTTAGTGAGTCAGTATTTTTGACACTCCGGTTGTCCAAATTTAGAAGATGGCAAATATGGGGCAGTTTTAAATTTCTGGTTAGGACACATAAGTAGTACATGAAAATCATGATTTTCATCTGTGTGAGACCAGGAGACATTCAGAGCTATACAATTCCACTGAACTTTAGAGAGCTTATATAATTCAACTGCAAAGAGCAGAAACAAAGCAATCTGAGAACAGTAGCCTCTACCTCAAACAATGGCAATGTCACAATGGGGGGGGGGAGCATCTGTGAGTAAGGGATTTATTTAGTCCAGCAGAGGTCAAATAGGACAGTACTTAAAACCAAGAGTGGCCTCAGAGACAAAGGCCAGAGACAGAATACAGTCCTGTCTTCACATTTTTTTAAATGCCATAATCGGCTTAATCTTTGACCTTAAAGAACCATCTATTTGTCCTCCATAAAGATCAAACTTAAAAGAAGAAACACATTTCTTCTGATTTAAATAAATCAATATGTAACAAATGTACAAAACATTAGGTTTCATCAGGTTGTTCTCAACCATGCATAAAATACACTCTTTTAGTATCCTTCTCCTATCTCCTTCTTACCTTTCTTGCCCATGTCCCCTAGTTCCCCCTTCTTCTCTAAAAGCCTCCTTCAATGTTCATGTCTTTTTTCCCCGGGTTTCATATTAAGGCAAAACATATGACACTTGTCTCTCTGAATTCATTTTATTTCACTTGATGTGAAGAACTCTAGCTCTATCTATTTTCCCACAAACCACCCAGCTTAATTCCTCTTTGTGACTGAATATCTCATGTATACATTTGCCAAAGTATCCATACATTTAGTCGTGGGCACCTATCCTGGTGCCACAGTTTGGTTGGTGTGGCAACCATGGAAATACAAGTGTTTCTTTTTGTGCAAACTTTGATTTCTCTAGATATATATACTCAAGAGTTGTACAATTGGATCACATAGTGGCTTTTTAATTTTTTATATTATGTGTATTCATTGTGTGTATATATACTCATGCATGTATGTACATGTAGTGGTTCTTTATTTTTTAGCTTGTGTGTTATTATTTTGTGTGTATACTCATGCATGTATGTGCATGTGTGGCATACATACCATGACTTGGGTTTGGAAGTCAGAGAACAACTGGCAGGTATCAGGTCTCTCTTGCCACCCTGAAGATTTTGGGCTTGAACTCAGGGCACCAGCCTCCGTGTAAGAAGATTCATCCACTGAGCCATGCAGCTGGCCCTGGCAATTCTGTTTCTGCCTTGGAAGTGCTTCCATATTGGTTTCTACAGTATTTGTGCCATGCATCCCCTGCCTCCTGTTTTATTGGGACAGTAAACAGCCAAGCCTTTTCCATAACACTGTCTTTCTTTCACTCACAGTCATCCTTGAAATGCCACAGATCTACACAGATGATCATAGACACAGAATGAAAACACACCACCATTAGCAAACTCTGCATTAAAGAAATCCCCAGGGAACATCTTTGACTGATGCTATCAGAGATGCCAGAGAGATCTGCAGAACACAATTGAGACAGTAACTGTTTATTGAGACAGAAAAGAGCTGGGCTTTTTCTATCACTCTATGGCTGTCTTCTTCTATATTCAGAGATGAACAAGTCTCCCAAACGACATTCTGGGAGACACAAATGTGATTTATTACACCAACTGCAGGAATAAAAGTCATGTCTGTGTTTGCTTCCAGGGCCAACCTGAAAATCCTGCACTGAGATCTCATTGCTGAACAGTTCTGTGTCCTCTGGGCTTTTCTGAGGCCAAAGAACACATTTATTGACCTTTAATCTTTTCAGTGGCTTAATGAATGACTTAAAGGCAGTGATGAGATTCTAAGTCTGTGAGTGCTGGAGACATGGAATTTACCCTTTCCTTGCTGGATAATATATCTACTCTGAAAAGCAGCAAGCTGTAGGTAGTTATTGCCTGGTGTGAGCTCCAGATGTTAGCCATACAGTCAGCAGAACCAGCCTCCAACAAGCACAGCAAGATTATTCTCAGCATGTATGATTATTTCAATAACCATGGAAAGTCCATTCTGCTGATCAACTCCACCTGTGTGATGTAAAACACCTGTGTGGCTAAGATACGTTCCTACGGGAGAAAGGCAAGCTTTAAATCTAGGCAGTGTGCGCTCTGTATTTATAAAGAAGAAATGAATAAGTCAATGAAAACTAATCATAACTTATCCTTTAATGGTTTATATATTTTGTATTTCAAGATATCTGTGCCTATGATCTAGTCAGGAAGTTAAATTCTTATAGTCTCTGCTAACTGAAGGACAGTCCTTTGGGCGCTTTTTATATAACATAATAAAAACACTGAAATTACTTTCCACTAAAATTAAACATGGATGCAGTTCATATTCGCTATTAAGAAAACTAGTTGTGTAGGCTGGTGTTCTTGTGGAACTCCTGACTGGAGGAGTGGGGCTGTCTGATTCTCTTGCCTACACTTGGGACCCTTTTCCTCCAACAGGGTTGCCACCTCCAGCTGCGATACCAGGGTTTGTGCCCAGACTTATTGTATCTTGTTAGGCCATGTTTGGTAGACATTCCTGGGAGGCCTGTTTGTTTGCTTGTTTGTTTTGGAGGAAGCAGAGGAGTTGATTTGGGGTAGACTATAGGTGGGGGAGTGACTGAGAGGAGTTGAGGGAAGGGAAACTGTGCCTGGGATGTAATGTATGAGAGAAGAATAAAAGTTTAAAAGATCACTAATTATGCATGCTCATGAAAATGAAGGTGATTTTTAAAATGACCTTCTTGACATTGTATTATTAAGATCAGGGTAGTCCAAGGGTGGCATTTCTTGCTAGGAAGAAATGAAACAATGTTTTCATTAGCATCAACCCACTGTCTTCTTAGGAAAGCATTAAACATGTACATACATTTGGACTTCAGAATATTTGTCCTAAGAATATAGGCAAGTTGTGACATCAAGGAAATGATCAGGGTGAACCTGGGATATGAAGTGAGACCTTGGCAAGCCCCACATGCAAAGAGGAAAGAGGGGAGGGGAAGAGAGAAAGGGGAGGAGATAAAAGAGGAGACAAGATGGGGAAGGAGAAAGAGAGAGAAAAAGGAGAAGGGGGAAGAGAAGGGAAGGGAAGAGAAAAGAAGGGGAAGAGAGGAGGGGGAGGGGGAGAAGGGGGAAGAGAAGATAAAGGAAAGGAGAGGAGAGGGTGGAGGGGGTAGGAAGAGAGAGAATAGGAGGGGGGAGAAGAAAAAGGGAAAGAAGGGGAGGACAGGATAGGGCAGAGGAGGAGGATGTTGATAGTTTTTCAGAGTCATCACTGGTACTAACAGAAACATTTAAGTGACAATTGTTACTTCAGGTACCAAAAGGAGAATGTTCAGATTTCCTTTTTAAATTAAATTATTGAGTGGTGTATTTCTTATTCCTTTTACTTTTTACTTTGAAGTAGCAGTTTGAATCAGAGGTTTTAATAGCCATTTGTGTATTACACATTCCATAATGCTTACCTATAGCCGCACTGGCCATGTTGGTAAACAAACAGAAGGGGACCGATGGAGGTACTGAAGGTAGACCATAAAGGAAATGACCAAGGCTGCGTGTGGTGGTACATGTCCTTAAACCCAGCACAAGGGAAGCAAAGGCAAGCAGATCTCTGTGAGTTCAAGGCCAGCCTGGTTTGCATAGCAAGTTTCAAAACAGCCAGGACAGCCTGTAAGATCCTGTCTCCAAAAGGAGGGGGACTGGCTAGCTGACCAGGGGAGATGAGGCTGCTGGCAGGAGACAGAGCACCATGCCTGGCTCACTGCTGGTGTACAGCACAGCAAGAGGGAAGGAGACAGGTCTGCAAACACAAGCAGGAAGATCAGCAGCACCCTGTTCCCGAAAAAAAACGTTTGGAAAGTTGTCATCAGTGCCTGGCAGCAGGGGCATTGCAAAGGCATACTTTAAAGATGTAATTCTTCACTGATTTTTATACAAATTAGACATCAGCATTAGCAAGATGAAAAAGTCCTGTTTGTGTGTAGGAAAGTCACAGAAATTCATGAATAAAATTCACATTATATCATAATTAGTTAATCTTGTAAATTTAGACTTTGGAGATAAAACATTTGTATTTTCTTAAAGGGGGGATTTCCCATAAAAATATAAAAATGACTTTATGGTCTTTTGATTCTACACTTGGACTTGTGAGACTCTCGTGTGTCATGTGAATTTTACTACTTCTGATACCTATAAGAAGGAGTCATACAGAATAAACTGTCTTCTAGTGAATTTATAGATCTGTGCACATGAGAGCATGTGGCATGCTTCCTTTGTAAAGGCTGGATAACATCCTCTTGCTATCCTTGTAGACTTTTAGTTTCTTTCCTCATTTTGGTTTTCAATGTATGTAAATATGAATGCATACACAGCTCTCCAAGACCCTCCTTTTAGACATATAGATAGCCTTACGTTCATTTTCAACCTACACAAAGAAAACTTGCTCTGTTTAAAAAATATATTTTATTACACTAATTAACTAATTTGTATGCATGGGCATGGGTGCACCAAGAGTTATATGTAGGGTTCAAAGGATGGGTGGCAGTCCATTCTCCCCGCCCACATTTGGGTTCCAGGAATCAAACATGCAAGCAGACTTGAAAGCAAGTGTTTTTGTACACTTAGCCATCTCACCGGTCCAAGAACATCTATCTGATTTTAAAGATTGACCTTACACCATTTCACAAGAAAGCAAATTATTTGAAGACACTGTCTAAAAGAGGAACGGTATCAGTTTGCTCTCACAGTAAGAATCAATAATAACTTCCAAAGCTTCTTTATTGTCTGAAGATATGGTTATGATGCCAGGAAATCCACCGTCATATCCTCACATAGACTATTGTTCAGGGGTCGACGGTTCACACACACACACACACACACACACACACACACAACCACCACCACCACTACCACTTCCACCACCACCCCTGAAAATAGTCGATGCTGGAATAAAATAAATGGCAAAGATTGCCTTCAGATCAGCCATCCATCCTATATTCTTTTAAACTTTTAGACATACACACACACACACACACAACCACCACCACCACTACCACTTCCACCACCACCCCTGAAAATAGTCGATGCTGGAATAAAATAAATGGCAAAGATTGCCTTCAGATCAGCCATCCATCCTATATTCTTTTAAACTTTTAGACATCCCATGGCAATAGAGGAGAGAGTGGAATGTGTGAGTGTTGCACAGTCTGAAAATCAGTGAATTGGTGGGGTTGCCAAACCCGGCTCCCTTACTGTGCATCTGGAGAATGTGTGCAGTAAGCCACAGGGGTCTCTCTGGTGTCACACAGCTGCCAACCCTCCAGGGACTGGAAACCCTTATTCCCGTTAGAGCATTTCAACATCCATGGACTTGCACAACTCTAATAAAAAATGGGGCCGAGTGTGAAAGTCTAAACTGTACTGACGGTGAATTTCTTTCTGTTTTCTCTTTCTTTTCTTATATAGGATTTCTGGGAGGCAGTGACTTCCCCTCACCTCAGGGATTTAAAGGACTAGCCTCCTTCCCTCAAGAGAACAGGGCCCATTCGGTAGCTACTGTTGAGTCTTCCTTTGGATTTGATGTTCACCAAGAGCTATTACCAGGAAGAGAGATACTGATATTAGAACACCTGGGCTAATAAGACGAATGGAGGGGTTTCTGAGAGTCCCCTGGACCTGGAGAAAGCAGAACAAGAATACTTCCAGGAATAAATTTGGAATCTGAGAAACAGTCATAGGGAGTGATCAAATGGGAGAATCTCTTTTCTAAGGAAGAGAAGAGGCATGAGGTCATGTGAAGATTAAGACTTGGGTGCCAACCGGGTGGTGGTGACACACGCACTTGGGAGGCAGAGGTAGGCAGATCTCAGTGAGTTCAAGGCCAGCCTGGTCTATAAGAGGTAGTTCCAGAATACCTAGGGCTGTTACACAGAGAAACCCTGTCTCGAAAAACAAAACAAACAAACAAAAAAAGACTTGGGTGCTGAGGTTTTGCACTGCCTGTGCCAGGGGCACTAACTATAAAACTTCCACTACTGCCCCCACTCCATGGCTTTGCTTGGGCAACTCCTCTGTCATAATTCCCATTACCATGCCCCAGGTGACTCAGAAGAAACCTCGCATATCCAGAGAGTGCTATGGTGGTGACGAAAGGAATGCCATACACTTGTATCTAGAAGGTCAGAATCAAAACGCTTCAAGTCCCTAGAATGAAGGTAACAGTTACATTAATATTTTAGCCTCATTTAAAAAATGTTTCACTGTTTGACAAGAATTCAGACCTTTAAGTCTCCTAGTTTCTTTCATAAATGGATAAGGGAATTTACTTTTGTCAGTTTGTAAAATATATTAAGTCACCCCAGTCTGAGACTGACCATGAAGTGTGTATTAATTATGTATGTTTATGCTTTCACAAAATAAGTAGTAGATAAAAAAAAAACATGCCAGCAAGATGGCTGAGCTGGTTAAGGCACTGACTGTGCCAGCCTGGTGACCTGACTTCAATTCTTGGGACCCACTTAGAAGTGGTAGAAGAGACCTCATTCCATAAAGTTGTTCTTGAACCTCCACATGTGTGTTGTGGCATGTTGGATGTCCACATGTGTGCTGTGGCATGTTGGACCTCCAAGTGTGTGCTGTGACTCACACGGTATTCACATACATGCACACAACAATCATAAGTAAAATGAGTAATTAATTGAAAATCCAACCAACAGAGAAGACAAATTCAGACTCATACATGAGACAAAGGGCAGCTGACATGACTTCATGAAACTGTGACCATGTGCTGACATGTGTGTGATCATGTGCAACAACAGGCACTGTGCTTCAAGGGGCGGCCCCTCACATGTTCTCCAAAGACAACATAACACTGGAAAGAATTCCTAAACACAGCATAAGAAACTAAACTCTGACCCTGCATCTTTTTGTTTTTTTGAACAGGGTATCGCTATGTAGCTCTGGCTGTACTGAAACTCAGAGATCTGCCTGCCTCTGCCTTTCAAGTCCTGGGATTAAAGGTTGGTGTTACTTTGCCAATCTTGACCTTGTATATTTTTATCCTAATAAACATGAAAAATTTGAAAAGCATAATGTTGTTTTTTTTTTTTCTGATTCCTTTTCTTTGCTTTTGCTTGGTTCTCTGTGCTAGGTTTTTGGTTTAGAACTGATGTTATCATAAGGGATATACCGGGGTAGATGGGCAGACTCGCTAAAAGCATATGAGCAGTAACAAGAAAAGAAGAAGGTATGGAAAGGGTGAAAGAATGTAGGAATAAAGGCCCTCCAGGAATATCCCCATCCCTGATTCCATAGAGCAAGAGATCCATCATAAATGAGGCAGCCACCCAGCCTGAAACCTAATTACATTTCAAAGTATGACCTGACATGAAAGAAACAAAGCAGCTATAGTGTGCTTACCAGATGGCATCTCTAAATAGAGGAATATAAATCCCTCTGTTTGTTCCATAACTAAAGATGAAAAGGACAGAGACCATACCTTCCTATTCAAATCATGGAAAAACGGAAGAGCACTGTGATTAGGTTTGGAAGAATCAGCCTCAATCTAATAGTGATTGTGAACCCAGAAAGGGTCGCATTCTAGGTGAGAGGCCAACTCCTAGCCTGCATGCAGGAATTCATTCCCCACCGCCTACCTGTTGTGACTGATAGTCATTCATCGGGAGAAAGACAGAAGGATATTGTGCCAAGGCATCTGAGGAAAGCTAAAGAAATGCTTTAAAGAAATCATACCATAGCTAGTGTTCTTGCTTGGTATCTGCTGCCTGCCGTGACAACTACCAAAAGCAAATCGGAGAAAAAAGGGTTTGATCCAACTTCCTCTGCAGGTACCCGTCCATCCTCAAGGAAGTCAGGGCAGGAAGTGAAGCAGGAAGAAACCCTGAAGGCATGCTGTGAGCAGGCTTGCCTCAGGGCTCTTGCTTAGCCAGCTTCCTACATAGCCCAGAGTCCACTTTCAAGTGAATGGTGCCTTCCACAGTCTGCTGCATCCTCTTAATCTATTAGCAATCAAGACCATCTCCCACAGACGTGCTCACAGGCCAGCCGTCTAAGCAACTCCTCAGCTTAGACGTCCTCTTCCCAGGAGACTGCAACTTGTGTTAAACTGACAATAAAAACTAACTAGAATGGTTATTGTATATCCTGACCTTATATTTGGTAGGTCAGTGTTTGACTGTGGGTACAATTAAGACCCTGGGCCCTGGAGTGACACACAAGTGCGCCCAGGCTCTCCCACAGACTGGCTGGATTGTACTGAGACAAGTTCCTTATCCAGTGAGTTAGGCTGCCAAGCGTAGGTAGCCAGAGTTCAGTTACGGGTATTTATTTATGTCAGGTTTCGGCACCTTGTAAATACTATGTATACAGGCTGCTTATTAACAAGAGTAAAGATTATATTAGCAACAGCAACTAAATCATCCTGCTCTTGACGATTTGTCTCACAGCTTCAAGGTGGACCACAGCGAGGCTCCGTAGGAGTGAATGCAGTTCTAGGTGGAGCTCACTGCTCTGCTTTTGCAGGGCTCCCCAGAGCTCTCCAGAAGTGCCCAGAGGAGGGAGGTCTAGGGAACAGTGCTCGGACATCTGTCAGAGCAGAGCCGGCCCTACCCCGAACTCCTCAAAGACTTCACTCTCATTACTCTCCATGGGATACAGAGAACCAAGTCAGGCTCTTTTTACTCTAGCTAGCTAATGGCAATAATGGCACGGAGTGGTATGCCCACTGACAGCATCGGTACAAAACCGTGATAGCTTCAAGTGTATCCTAGCAACGAGGAAGTGCTACTAGGCAAGCTTGTCATTCAGAAGCAGGGCAAATACTTCAAAAACAGTAAGATGAGATTTGAAATTGCTTAATTATGGTGTATATTGCCATGTGGGTTTAGTCACATAAACTCCCCCTGTAGTTATTTTGTCCAATTTTGCATGAAGAAAGAGCCACTTGCTGGGGCTGCTGTCTTATTATTAAAAGTTATCTATGCTTAATATTTATGCAAGTGATAATTTCATTTTTGCATATCATTATAATTAGAATAAAATAACAAATCTTATTTTACTATTTTAACCATTTTAAAGACACAGTTCCATGATATCAAATACCTCAACAATTTGAGCGAACCATTCCCACTGTCCCTTTCCAGAAAGGAGTCAATACCCCAAATAGAAGTTCTGCACTGATTACACCCCCGCCCCCATTGTGGCGATCCTAGTGAGGTAAGTATTCATTTACTGTCTACCTTTATAAATTTGTTCATTCTAGATAAGAAAAACAGATGGATGCAGTCAGTTAACATTTGTCTCCTTCTTCCTGGCCCATTTAACAAACAATCTCTTTTGTACATGAATCAGAATTCCACCTTGTTGGGACCGACAGGTACTCACTGGTACACATATACCAAGCATCCTGTCCACCCATCCATGTGGACAGCCTTTTGTAGACCATGATTACCACTGTGGACATTGGTGTAGTAGCCTCTGTTCTTGAGTTTCTGATTTCCTATCTTTAGGGGAGCAGTGTATCCAGAAGTTGTGGGTCATATAATTCCACACTTATTTTCACCGTACTTCCTGTTTCCATCAGCCATGGATAACAATCCCCAGCTTGTACTCATTCCCACCAGTCACTGCCCACATTTTTGGTAACAGGCATGCCAAAGAATGTGAAGTCCTCGCTTATTAAAATTAGTTCTGTCTGTTAACTATCAGAAAAAGAAAAACAAAAATAAATACACAAAAAATAAATTACTATATGGCTGACTCACCCTGTATGCAAAAGACTACGGACATCTGGTGTAAGCCTCCAAGTGGATGGTTATAAAAAACTATGATTATATCTGTAAAATTTTGAAAGCAGTAATATTCTCCAAATGGGGTGATTCTGAGCTTTAGAACTGCAGTTTAAAACCTGCAGCAAATTCTTGGGAAAAGGGTCTATTCTCGATCATTACATAAAGCAGCCTGACGCTAAGAGATGTAATTCTTAGCAGAATGCAAAGGTTGCTCACTCCCAACCTCAGGTGAAAGAGCGGGCTGCCTTCCTCGGCGCATGCGCAAACCCATGCTAGCGCTGCGTGCCTGCGTGCGCGGCCCCGCGACGTTGAGGGGAGTGGCCACGCACCTTGGCTTCTGGGTTCCGTCATGGCTGTGTCACCCAGCGCGGTTCGCCTGCAGCGCTGTGTGGTGTCGCCGGCCGGGAAACACAGTGCCTCGCTGATCTTCCTGCACGGCTCAGGTGCAGTGCACCCTCGTGGTCTCTGTCTGTCCAGCGTGCTGCGGCTGGGGAAGCACCCTCTCCTCCGTCCCCCAGAGCTCCCTTGGGCTCCGCCTGCACCCAGGATCGGGAGGGGGGCTGCCACCTCCCGGGAGGGTGCTCTCTTTCTCCATGGCAGTCTTTGCCTTTATCTTGCTGCCAGGAAGTGTCCTTGTCCCCTCCAACCACAGCATGGTCACCTGGGCAGTCTTTAGCCGATCCCAGGTTCAGGCACACCAGTCCAACAGTGTGAGTCTCCAGGTACAGGGGCCAACTACTGTTTTCAGTGTTGACCATCCGTGATCTGACCTATATACTCAGGCTCCACAGGACCCCTAGTGCAGTGAACTTGGAACGCATTTACAGCAATTGTCCTTTCTGCTTGCCATCACAAGGGTCCCCATACACTTCCCACCTGTCCTTTTTGATGTCTTACCTTCTTGATTTCCTTTTTTGTCCACTCATTAAATCTCTGAGGTAAGTACAAAGTCATCTCCATCTAGGGACTGCCCCTAAAGAAAGAATAAGAACCCGTGTTTTAGTTCTTGCATCCACAGTTCTTGGCTGGCCCAGGGTAAGTTCCCAGGAAAAAAAAAAAAATGCTATTTTTTTTTTAATTTTCTTTTAAAGAAATGAGATCCAGCCGGTGTCCTCAGGGGGCCTACCTAAATTTAAAAACAAAAACAGTTCAATTAATTTGAGTCAGCCGTGGACAGGGGATCACAAGATGGTGCCTGAGCTACTGCCAAGTGAATAGTAAGGAAAGGGAAAAAATGTAGTTGGACATTAGTAAGGCATTTGCAACTGAAGGGCTTGTTCGAGTTTTCCAAGAAGGCCTAGTTTGAGCTGAGACACATGCAGGCTTAAACTGAATGGTGGCTAGAACACCCAAGGGATTGGAAAGAGTGTTAGCAACAATGTAAGATGGTCTCTTCATTTCAAAACTGGGTCTAGAAACGTTTGCTGCTGCTGTGAGTGGCGGTGAAGCTGGGATTTGAACACAAATGTTGGATTCACAATTATTATTCTGGGTGGGAGGGTGAGGGGAACCCAGAGCTATGATGTATCGCTTTGGAAACAGAAGATGAGGGTTGAGCACCTGTGAACAGAAAGACTTGGCTGATGACTTATGGCTTTATAGCCAGCTGAGCAGTGCTTATTCAGGACCCCGGGAGTGATCAGTGATGAACATCCAGAATTCCCACATACTAATATCTTCTCATAATTAATTCAGTGTCTTTAGAAAGAACTAGAATTCGTTCTGTTTTTTAACCCCTCTGGACCACTTTGCTTAATGCTTCCTATTTTTCAATTTCAAATCACTGACATTTTTATAACCTATAATGCATGTCTGAAATCAGAGTCATTCATTCTGAGTGTATTTTACACATTGTACACGTGTGTATGTGTATGTGTGTGTGAGAGTGTGTGTATAAAACTTTATTTTGTACTTTGGAAGAAGAGTTCATCTAAATAATTCTTCTAAATTATTCATCTAATAATTCATCTAAATAATATAACTTATTTTATATTATTCTTATACAATTAAATCTCCGTTGAAGTATAAAAGACTCCTTTCGGCACAGGCCTGTCCTTTTAGTTTTTATTGTCCTCTCGAATCAGAGTCCCCTGGGGAAAGAGAGTCTCAATTGAGAAACTGCCTAGTTCAGGTTGGCCTGTGGCTTTGTCTATAGTGAATGGTCTTGACTGTTGATTGATATAGGAGGTCCCAGCCCACTGTGGCCATTGCTACCCCTGGGCAGGTATCCTGGGACATATAAAAAGGCTGTTTGAGCATGAGCCACGGGGTCAAGCCAATAATCAACTTTGCTCTGAGGTTTCTTGCTCTGTTCCTATTCAAGCTGCTGCCTCCACTCCCCCTTGGTGATGGACTGCTAGCCGGGAGAGTTAGTTGAAATAAACTCTTTACTCCCAAGTTGGCCTAGATCTGTTTTATCACGGCAACAGGAAGCAAACTAGAAGGAGGCCTTGGCCCTCCAGGTTGGAAGGCAACAATTTCACATTGGACTTGAGCACGTGTTTGTGTTACAAGGACAGGGAGTATTTGGCCTCTGGGTAAAACAAATATAAACAAACTAATTATATGGTTTTACCATGGGTTGGACTAAGGTACTAACTTTATTTTGTCATTTAAAATACTTTCTTGAGAATTTCATACAGAGAGACAACGTGGTCCTTGTGAGTGGATGGCTGAGTGTGGTTTTCTATCATTCGGTTGTCTCTTTCACCCAAGGCTGAAGAAGTGTTTGGAAACAGATCCCATTTAATAAAGACATCTGGTCTAGAGTGTATGGGTAAGAATATGCCTGCAAGTACTAGGGCCTGAGTTTGGATTTCTAACATCCAGGAAAAAACTGGGCACCACTTCTTGTGCCTGCGACCCCACCACTGGGGGAGACAGGAGGGTCTGTGGGGCTTGCTGAACAGCCAGCCTAAAAACAGCAACAACAAACAAACAAACAAGCAAAAATCTACGAGCTCCAGGTTCAGGGAAAGGCCCTGTATCAAGGGGTAAGGCAGAAAATCATGTAGGGGGACCTGATGTCTTCTGACTTGTGCACATTTACATGGGCCTGCCCATTACACACACACACACACACACACACACACACACACACACACACACACACGACAAGGACAAAAAGATAAACTTTAACATGTTCTCTTCAGTCATATGTAAGACACACTTAGATCAGTGGAGCTGGGAAATGGACAGTGTTGGACAGCAGCTGAGCAGAATTCCTCTCTAGGAGAATCGATTATACCTGTTAACTGAGGGAAACTGAAACTCAAGCCTAGGTATGGTCTTGCAACTGATAAACAATACATCCGGATGTACAATAATAAGGATTATTTCTACTGTTTATGCTTGGTGAACTAATTCTGCCTGCTAAATCTAAACAGCTCTTTTTGGCACGTGGAGATTTTTCGCAGTCTCTTTTCCAGCCTTTAAGTGATCTAGGAGGTACAAATCCCTTTGAAACACACTGTTATGAAGATGTTTATCTGACTGTGAATTCTGTAATTTTTTCAGGTCATTCTGGCCAAGGAATGAGAGAGTGGATCAAGACAGTGCTAAACCAAGACTTAACATTCCAGCACATAAATATTATTTATCCAACGGCTCCTTCTAGGTATGCAATGCTTAATTTCACTTCTCAGTAGAACTCCATGGCATAAAATATGTGTATGTGCCAGCGAGATGGTTTTAACTTTAACTCTGTATTTAAGGTATTTTAAATTAGGGTCGTCAACTCCCACCTGTAAAAATGCATGCTTTACTTCGAAATTGGGCTCCTTGGCCAAGCTTTCCAGGTGCCGAGCCCTTCTCTCCTGCAAGCATGCTCTGCCATTCTGACTGACCCCCTTCCCAGCATGCTCTGCTTCCTGTAAGCCTGTGCAGTGCTCATGGTTTAAATGGCCCCCTTTACCTCACGCACCCCAAAAGCAAACTGAATAACTTGTGCCAAGATAGTCTTTCTGATAATTTAGTTAAGCCCAGGTTTATAATCTCTGGAAAAGAGTTTTATAACATTCTTTCCAAACTTCAAAGGATGTTAAATACTGTTGGGCTCTTTGAATCAGCAAACCAGGATAGACATGAGGCATGGGCCTACTTAATATTTAGAGTGGAAATCTGTACGTGCATCCAACAGAATTCATAATCATGGGAGTGGAATAGTTTTGAGGCCATGGACAGCTTTTTATAAATATTAAATAATCATCCATGTAGTCTTTTTCACAAACTTTTTTGCATAAACAAATATTGTATTGTGTCATGCAACCCAATCTGATTTCTCATGATCTGTTCTCATTATTTTTTTTTAAGCCTGCTTAGTATTCACAGAAATGCTGGGCTTTGATTTTTCTGTCAACCTTGTACTCTCAAGAAAATAAACCAGGATTTCAAGAAACTTCTTATATTCACCAATAAGAACTTATTTCTCTAGTTGATACAGTTATAGAACAGACTGTAAAATAGAAGATTCAAAAGTTATTTTAATATAGCTAAGCTTAGGGGGTTGGCAGCGCCCACAGATATCTGTTGGTGGATTGATGCTAAGAGCTTGTTTCCCTCTGGTGTCCGGGGTAGGTGCAGTGGGAAGGGAATGCTGACATTTCTGTAGGAACTGGAAGGATGGTGTTTTAGGCTGGTTGTAAACGGAGGTGATTAAATAAGGCGTTTGAGACGTGAGTCCAAGAGTTTAACAGTTTTTATCTCTTGCTAAGAGTTTAATGATGATTATCTCTTGACTTTCACGTGTTATCAATTGTAACTTGAATTCTAGGTCAGTGTCTTTCAAACTTTAAACCAGTAGTATTTCCTATTTACCTATCTTCACATACACTGTCATTTGTGGGTGTTTGGAAGTGTTTGTCCCTCTAGGTTTGTACTATATCTTCTTGAAATGTTTGATAGCACTTAGAAAAGTCACCTGAACTTGAAGTTTTCTTATGAGTTGTTGGCAATGCATTTATTTTCTTTTGTAGAATCAAGGTTTTCAGATTTTCTGCGCTTTTTTAAGGCAGTGTCAGGGATTTGGTGGAATTTGTCTTTGATTTCATGATACTTATTTTTATTAATTAAATTTCTGCTTACATATTTTATTTCAGTTCTGATAGTACTATTTTATTATTGTTATTATTATTTATGTGTGTGTTTTGTCTTACCAAGGGTTACTAGCTGATCTTTTTTAGAACCAGTTTAGGCTTGTCTCTTTTCTGTTTGGTTGTAGGTTGAACACAGAATCTCACTGTGTAGTCCAGGCTGCCCTAGAACTCGTGATCTTTCTGTCTCTGTCTCCTGAGCGCTGGGATTACAGGTGTTCACCACACCCAGCATCATTCTCTCTGTTACTTTTCATTTATATCTGTTAGTTTTCTTTTTCCATCCTATTTATATTAGAGCAATAATTTTATCACTACTCTAGCCAAATACCATCATGTTTTTTTTTTTCTGCTTTATTTATGTTGGAAGGTTTTCTATCATCTTCATGTTCCCTGTATAATTTTTGTGTAACAAATCACCCCCAGCAACACTTTTATTATGGTCACAAATTTTGTGGGTTAGGAACTCAGAAAGGGCACAATAGTGGTGACTCAATCCCAATTCTGTTGTTTTTGGGGCTTCTCCTGGGAAAGCTTGAAGACTGGGTGTGGCTTATGATTTGTCTGCTGGGAACTGGATCCCTCATCTGAAGGCTTACTCACATAGCTGGCAGTTGATACTGGATATTAGCTGGGGCTTTCCTGCAGCTTCTGCACCCTGGACCCTGTGTTGGGCTTCATCATTTGGANGAGTGTGTATAATTGTGTGCATGTTGATGCTTGTGCACATGGAAGCCTGTTGATTATTTTGGTGTTAAGCCCCATTAAACCTCTCAGGGTCCAGCTAAGATTTACTATAGCAAGTGAAAATCTTTATGTAAATTTGACTATTAAAGCAAAAAATAGATGTTATTGCGCTAAGGCCTCATGGAAGGTCATTCTGTTGCCCATGCGGGAGGAAGTTACACTGCTGAGGTGTTTTGGGAATGAATCCCATTTTAAAGGGAAAAATTATGGCTTCACGAGGTTTTTACACATTTGACAGTGACCTTTCCAAGAGACAAGTGTTCCTGCAGCTCTTCTGAATGGGTTTCTCCTTGTGGATGTGTACATATCCACTTCCCGTGGAGCTGTCTATTGGCCTGTCAGCTGTACATTTACTGTGTAATGCTCATGGGCTCCAACCAAACCCCGAGGCTATTCTCCACCTTGCTTTTTGAGACAGTCTCTCTCGGCCAACCTGGAGCTCACCAAGTAGGCAAGATTAGCAGGCCAGCAGGCTCCAGGGACCTGACTGCCCCTTTCTTACCTCTTCCCAACCCCAGCACTCCTGGCTTTTACCTTGGTGCTGAATTCAGATTCTCGTGCTTGTGTGGGACCCATCTCCCTAGCCCACCATTGATAGTCCTGAGCTGTGTCATAGCCTGGAGGCGTGGTTCCCAGTGGGGATCCCCCTCAGAGAACTCAGAAGTGAGCAGGGGCAGAGCTTATCCACAAGGAAACCTGGTTAGAAGTAAAAAGTGTAGGCCTTTACCTCTTGCAAATGTTAGCCACGCTGTGGAAAGGGTTTGTATGGTTATTATTCTGACTGAATGCAGTCAGTGTAATTCCTGGACCTTCTAAGTCAGGAAGCCACTTAGAAGTCCGTTAGTGATTTCCATGAATTGAGGGTTATTGCAGGTGTATAATGCTTGCTGATTTCTAATTTCATTTCATTGCTATCAGATAAAATATTCTATATTTTTCCAGTCTTTGGATTCTCCCTGCAACTTTATGGCTTCACGTAAGTTCTATTATGTTGACTCCCATGTGTATTTTTATGCATAGCATTGTATGTATAGTCCAAGGTGGCTGATAGTATTACTGAAATTTTATATATGTTCGATTGTTTTTAAGTGGTTCTAGGAGTCATGAGGAGAAAGCGTTAATAAATATCTTTTTCTTACAAAATGATTACTCTTAACTTCTGGTAACAGCTCAAAGTGTAATTTCTGTAATAATTATATACTGCCCAGCAGCTTTCCTATACTTATTTTAAAAATTTTCCATTACTGTATGTTACTTTGGTTACTGTTGCATAGCAAACCTCCAGCCTTTTACTTTTAGTTTGTCTATCCATTAAAATTATTTAAAATGTGTTTGTTACAGATGGCATATGGCTGGGCTTTGCTTGTATATTGAACCCATCTGATAGCTTCTGTCTTTTAAATGATTTGTTTATCCATTTATATTTAATGTAACATTGAATTTATAGATTTGAATACAAGTCTAGTTTTTTTCACCTGTGTTCTATTTTCCTTATTTTTTGCACCATTAAATTTTTTAAGATTTCAATTTAACTTAATTCTCTGTTCTTTTTGTTCTTGATTGTGGTAAAGCTCAATATAAATCACAGACCTTCCCACTGTAATTGAATTTTAGAACTTCAGGTCACTTAGACCCCTTTTCCTCATCCCCTTTATGACTCCCATGTCTTTCATCTACACGTGCTGAGAACACATCAAGCGAGGTTATAATTTTGTTTTTCATAGTAATAAACGCCACAAAGAACCTAAGAGTGGTCAGTGGTTTATTATGTTTGCTCAGCGTAGTCTGTAATGGCATGTTATTGTATTTTTGCTAAATTGTGAATTACCCTTTTGTCTATAAATACTCCTTTTCCTTTGCTATAAATTGGCTAAGCAGGAGTATATTAAATAAAAGTCAACAATAGTTTGCTGTGTTAATTAAAATGGAAAAATAAAATAGTATTTTTCATTATGTTAATTTGGACTCTTTAACTGGAAGTACCCAATAAATATTTTCATTTTTGTGGCATATTTTAACTGTGTTTACAACCACAGGTTTTCTTAGTTTGGATCTAATAACAGAATTTCCATTAAAAATTAACAATGTTTTATAGTCCATTTATAATTTTCATGGATAAATTCTCTTAGTGGTTTGAAAAATTCTAAATCTCGTCAGGCTTGTGTATGCCTCTACACGGTGACTACACACTTTCCCACATACAGTGGGTGCTCAGCATCCGCAGTAAGTGTGTACTCTAGAGCAGACATAGATGCTTATTTTATGGGTTTATATATTTACATGTTCATATGGGGAGTACACATATAAGTGGCATGCACATGCATCTGAATGCAGGTACCCATGAAGGCCAGAGGTCATCTGCTCATGCAGACTGAATAAGAAAGGCAAACAATTACAATCTCAAATAATGATGAATACCATGAAGGCCTTTAAAGAGACAGAGTCAG
Organism: Alexandromys fortis; assembly: GCF_014885135.2. Classification (NCBI taxonomy): domain Eukaryota; kingdom Metazoa; phylum Chordata; class Mammalia; order Rodentia; family Cricetidae; genus Alexandromys; species Alexandromys fortis. Next base: position 1,485,023 of record NW_026067942.1, on the reverse strand, counting down.
TCTTACAGAATAGAGGCAACACTGGAGAGTCAAAGGGCTTCCTCTGAGAAGGTGACTTTGGGTTGAGACTTAGTGGGAGCTCAGCACAGGACAGGAAGAGCCTGCAGGGAAAGGAAGACCAATGTGATGCTCCTGCATCAATGGTGAGCTGGTCCAAGTAACTCGACCCTAGAGCATGCTGGGGGAAATTGTGAAACCAGGTCCAATAAAGACTGGGGCAAGGTTGCTATCAAAAAGGCTGCGGATGGTCTTTTTTTTTTTTTTTTAAATTTTAGGGGAGTACAGACCAAAATAAAAATGGATATTCAGCTGCATGCCATTTTATTAAAAATAAAAAAGTCTTTGGACATTTATTCCGGGCTAATACTTTACCAGTGTGTAATGGCCGATTGATTGATTGATTTAGGAGTCACACAGATGCTCCTTGCTGAACATATTTGTTTATTGTGGTAATGTCTGAGCTGCTTTTATACCAGCTAATAAAGTGATTTATTTGAGGAAGAAGTGAATGAATGTAACACATGTGCCAGGCCTTTCAGCTGTTTAAAAAACAGTCTTTTATGCTTTATTTAAAGGTTATTCTAACATCTTTGGAGATTTATGTACTCTTGATTGTTTTCTTAGCAAAAAAAGTTCTGAAGTCTTTTTATCCCATTAAATTATCCTAATGATTCCTTTTGAATAGAAAATTTTAATTTTTTTCTTATAGAAATGAGAGACCAAAACCCTCCAGCTGGGTAAATTGGGATTTACGTTGGGCTGTGTACACCTCAGTGGATCCGTCTAGATTAATTAAATAAGGCATTGTCAAAGGGAAAACGAGGAGAGTATCATTTTTTCCCATTAATGGCTGAGTTCCCAGAATGATTCACATTTTAGCCTATGATATCATCCTTATTTAAGTGCTTAGACAGACAAATAAACAGAGAAAAGCAGAGGAAAGTGGAGAGGAGCCGGAGTTGACTCAAAGGGTGACAGTCTGATTGGAACGTAAGCGAGGGCTCTGCCTCTGCTCTGGAGCTGGGCTTCCCTGACTTCAGTGGCAGTTCCAGTGAACTGGGGACTTCGCAGTGTGTGTGACAAGGGTTTGATCTGAGTACCTGCTTTTCATTTGCAGTGGGCTCAGGGTTAACATCGACAGGGCCCCTGGAGGAGGAAGCTTGGATGATTTATGCCTTCTCAGTGTACCTGAGCTATCTAGAGCAGAGCAGCTTCTGGGGTCAGAGGTGCAGTGGAGTCAGAGGGGAACTGAACTGAGCTACAGTGGAATTTTATCTTTCCCACAGCATCTGAGGAGATGGGCAGAGAGCAGTAGAGAAGCCTGGAGGGCTCAGTCTGCAGAAGTCTCCCCCCACCCAAAGTTCTCTCTTGCAACATCAATCTCAGATAATAATGCATATAAATTAAAAATCCCAAAAGATTTCTAAAGAGAATTACTTGAGAGTATTTCAAGCTTTTCCAAATGTTTTGATTGACTTCTTTACTGAATAAGGAACCATGAGGTGGTGGTCGCTGTGTCAAAAGCTTTTGAACTTTGAACTTAAAACTGAGCATATGTTAACCCAATAAAGTTTGTTGTATAATTTAGTCAGCACACTCAAGCAAGAATAGGTACCTCCACCAGTACCTATTTCTACAGAAGCTGTAGGAAAGGTAGTCTTCTGAAGGAAAAGTAGTCTTCTGTGGCAGAATGGTGGAATTTCACCACCTTTGTCGAGGCCATATTGAAACATGTATTAACGTAAAATTTGTACCTTTCATTCCAGCAATATGATTCTTGGTCTCTGTTCCATAATTAAATATATATGTTTATTTATGTCACCCCATCCACAGGGACTAGAATCTAGGCACTATGTAAGTGATCATCAGGGGAGAATGGAAGATTGAATTCTAAAGTAGCTTCTCACCTTTGATCATAAACATTTATGTAATTATTTGGATTCATGGGGTAGGGATGGATTCATAGTAGTGTCGGCAGGGAAATGGGAGAGGGGCCAAAGTGCACAGAGACTCAGATGAAACTGGAAGACTAGCATTCGCTAAGGAAAGGGCACCTAGGCGAGGGCAGTTGGGGCGGACTTCTGTGAGTGCTGTGGAGAAGGACGCACTCAGCTGCCAAGCAGAATGCGTTTGTCAGCTTGGACAGGCAGCGGTGCTCCAAGGAAAAATAGTCATGGAAGGTTATGTTTTAGTATATGTGAAGGGAACACGGTAGGGAGAGGACGTTCAAGTGCTTAAATCCGTTTGCTGCTGTGGAGAGTGAGGTCTGTAAGGGAAAGGGTGAGGAGATGAGCAAAAATTAAATCAGATTTATTCTCTCAGAAGCCCAAATAGTATATCTAGGAACTCAACTAATCTGTATGTGTATATTTAGTAATACACAGTGGCATCTCACTGTGTTGGTGCATGTTTTTATACATACACAAGGCAGGGAGATTTCCAGTGTGTTTGCACTGATAGGAGTGTGCATCCCATGCATTAAAACGTGCAGGCTCACCTCGCAGTAGCATCCATCATACGGTGCTGTCAATCAACAAAAGATGGCGGCGCTTATGTTTTGTTTTCATCTGAGTCAGGGTACCTTTCTTGTTTCTAGGATTTTCTCAGCTTCTCTGGGAAAGTTTTGAATACAAACTAGGTTCCCAGAATGAACGTTCGTTTTCAGAAGTGCCATCAGCAGGGAAAAGTGGTGGCATGTACCTGTCTGCCAGCGCCAGCTGCTGCCCGACACACGCTGGGGAGGCCATTGGCTGTGCTGCGCTCCCCCATGTGGTTTCAGAAGAGAAGTGCAAGGGAGCAGGTCAGGGCCGGCTCGTTCTCTTTGTTCCTGTCTTTTACGGTTCTAAGTTACACACTTTTTTCTTTTTCTTTTTTTTTTTTTTCTTTTCAAGACAGGGTTTCTCTTAGCTTTAGAGCCTGTCCTCTGTCCTGGAACTAGCTTTCGTAGACCAGGCTGGCCTCGAACTGCCTGCCTCTGCCTCCCGAGTGCTAGGATTAAAGGCGTGCGCCGCCACCGCCCGACCACACATTTTATCTACGTGGCTTGGAGAGTGAGTGCCTGCCTGAGTCTGGAAAACAAAGTGGAAGAGATAGAGTTGAGTAGCCAGCATTGCAGAGAGTCACTGTGATTGGTTGAAATGCCTGTCAATCATAGAGAGTCTTCTGTTGCCGCTAGCTCGTTTGTGGCATTCTTACACATAAAGCTGACCATGCATTTTGTTATTAAGTAAGAAAACAAGAGCTCACCAGGAAAAGGGTAGTGCCTCTGATCAAACCTCCTGTCCCTTTTCTTGGGCAGCCCAGCCTTCTCCATGTTTTAGCAGCGCTGCCCCCATACCACAAAGCATCTCCCAAATTGTCTTTACTCTCCTTCACATTTACTTCTGAAACTGAAGAAGTTAGACCTGAAACTGAAATTGGTTTACAAAGATTTAGAATGTGCACAAGTGTGGGTATAAAACTGGAATTTCATTGCATAGCATTAATGTACATGAATGGGCTAATAGTCATAGCACCATAATGGTCCTACCTCCTAAAAGTAGGTAATGGACTTGTGAGATGGCTCAGAGGCTGAGGGTGCTTGCCACCATGACTGAAGGCCCGCGTTCTACCTCTGCAACCTTCGTTTTGGAAGGAGAGAACTCACACGTGCAGACTGTGCTCTGAATGTCACATTGCCCATGGCACACCTCCCAACATAAATGAATGTAACCATTAGACAGTTCAATAAAGACGGTGAACCAGCTTAGGAAACAATAATGGAATAAATATAAGAACAGTAGTATAGGCTGTGTGGGGCATTTTCCATACAAATTCTTTAATATAAAATTCAGCAGAAATAGTACATTAATCCTTCAGAAATTAAAGCAACCATTTTAATACCACTTTTTGTTATTTGTTTTAAACAGGCCGTATACACCTATGAAGGGTGGGCTTTCCAATGTGTGGTTTGACAGATTTAAAATCTCTAATGACTGCCCAGAACACCTTGAGTCCATTGATGGAATGCGCCAGGTGCTCACTGAATTGATTGATGACGAAGTCAAAAATGGCATCCAGAAGAGCAGGATACTCATAGGTGAGGTTTTATAACATTGGTAATCTGTCCCACTTTTGTCTAATTACATTTTTGAGTAATGTTTGTAACATTGTTTACAAGTACGTGAATATTGCTTGCCGCATTCACAGTTTTGGATAAGCTACACATGCAGCTTTCAAAAATATTAGAGTCATAAACAACAGCTCATGAAACTTTCATTGATTTTCATTTTTAATAACGACTCCTTTTCAGCTTGTTTATTTGTTTTAGACAAGGCATTGCTGTATAGCCAAGACTGACCTCAAAATTCCAGTTCTCTCTTCCACCTCTCCCATACCCAGCTATAGGAATGCGCCATCATGCCCTAGCTATTCTGCCTTTTTTATGGTAAATAATTTTTTAACTGAGATTGTCTGTTGCAATTAAAAAATAATTTTTCTTTCATGTAGCTGGGGTCTTATGAATATAAGATTAAACTGCTCATGCCATGATTGAAATAGTGTGAGAATGTGTTGTCAAACTCATGAGCACAAAGTCTTTCTAGTGAGTGTCACAAAACTAAAACATTGATAACCTTGTGTTAAACATGTCACAGTGAACCCTGTTCCCAAGGGCATTTAAAGCTTTGTGTAAATTATGTACTGAATTCTTCTTTGACTGAACTCATCAAATATATAAACTAGAAAAATTTATATTTAATATATACATATGCAAGATGAGATATGTAATGTCTCTAGTACAGAATGTTTTCGTTGTACAAACTTATAACCACTGTATTTGATGACTCCGTCATGTGCTAAGTAGCATCAAAATATACTTAGAAATCTTCTCGAGACTCGATTAAAGCATTAGTGCTCACTGAGGTGCTGTGCTGTTGAGTGAGTTACCGAGTTCCTTCCTGTTCACTGTTCAAACTGTTTAAACACAGATTACTGCACAATGTCTTCCTGCTGGCTTTACTCTAATGTGTCTGTTAAAGGCTTCACCAAATGATAAAATAGGAGCATGTTTTCGTGAGAGCACAACGTTTGGGGTGTGTGTGTGTGTGTGGGTGTGTGTGAGAGAGAGAGAGAGAGAGAGAGAGAGAGAGAGAGAGAGAGAGAGAGAGAGAGAGAGAAAATCAGAGTTCTATGATCAAAGCACATAGTTGCAAAGTGGAAAAAATCTCTGTGATTTGGAGGATGAAAAGAAAAGCACTAGGTACAAAATGGTTTATTTCTTCTTTCTATGCAATGATGACCAGAGCTCCGACTTCTCATGAGATAATGTGTTCTAGGGGACCCTGTCTCAGAGATTATGAGTACAGCCATTGATACTTTGTAATAAGTACCGCTTCCGATCTGGGGCAGGTGACAGCACCTCCTTTCCCTATGTGTCCTCTGATTGTGTCAGCTCAGTTAGAAATAGTTTTCCCTACTGTATGTGATCTTCCAGCTCTTCTAGGGAGTCTGTCTAAAACTGGAATGGTGTTTAGCCTTTTATTCCTAAACTGTTCATGAAACTTAAGGGTTGGAGTAGTAAAATTTCTCAAAATCTCCAATGGGATAGGAACAGAAGTCAGACATTCTAGTATAGGAGTATTGTTGGGGAAAAGACAGATTGTATATAGAGAGAAAAATGGTCTTAGGGGCTAAGGACTTCTTCTGAGGAAAGATACCCCTCCAGCTGATCTGAAAGCAGGGCAAGAATTTGGTAAAGTAAGAGAGAAGCCTGCTTGTGGAAGAAAGCAAGGGACCCACCGCATCCCCATTGCAGGAAATGGTGTTTTGGCGTGCATGCCAGGACTTAGCATCACCAAATTATACACAGAGAACAGGTGATGTGTTGGGATGTTCACTTCACAAAGACACCAGCCATGCTGTGGAGGTGACATGCGAACGTCACTGGGACAGCAGGAAGGCAAACATGACAGATAACGAGATTCATAGAACAATGAGCTGACCGAGAAGTGGAGGAGACAGAGATAAGGTCATTCCAGAGAAGAGTACAGCTGACTGTGGAGCAGGCTATTAAAATGCATTTTCCAAGTTTGATGCAAAAGACTCACATTTTTCTTTTAATAGAAAACAGAAAACCGTAGTGAGCCTCTGTTGTAAAGAACGACATGGGTGCGGCACATCACAGCCGTCTGCGCTCTATGCGCTGCCATGCAGTTCGTGAACCGGGCAAGGGGCTGGAGACTGAAACACACAAAACACATAGACAGGGACACGGGTCATTCTTGAAACAGGAATGTCCCCTTTATTGTGTACCAGAGCTGTTTGTATAGGGATTCTTAACTGATTGCCACGCCCCAGCCAAATGCACCAGAAACCACTCTCCTGCCATCAGGCTCCTGAGGGTCTCGTGCTCAGAGCAGCTGCAGGCTGTCTCAGAGCAGAGGAAAACAAGTTGTTTACAAGAAGTTCAGGATCTGGAGGTTCACAGCTCCCAGCACCTAAGCAAAAATTTTGCTGGGGGCACACATCTGGTTCATAGCTAAGTCTGATACATAGCTAAGTCGATTCATGGAGACATTCATGAGTCCTCACTGGGGGCATTAAGAATCTAAGGCAGTGTTCAGTCTGCTTGTTTTTTGCACCATTTGCAGACAGCACAAGTCTAAAAGGTTATGATAAAACACAGCATGCAGTTACTAACTTTCCACTTACTTTCCCTGGTAGAAGCAGTGCTGAGTCCTGGACTGGGAGGAAATTTATCAGCATGAAATTGGCCTGTGTTCTGGCTTTCTCACACATTCATTGTGAGTGCCCTCGTGTGAAATATGAGCACATTTTATCGCCAGTGCACACCTCTCGGGTTTATTTCATGTACTTCTGTATGTTTTTATTTAAGAAGAGAAAAATGGAGAGCGGGAGACTTCAGTGTGCACTGCTGTGCTGGGAGAGCTGGAGGTGATGGCAACACTCTCGGTTAGCTGACGCTGGGCTCGCCAGTGTGCACTGTTGTGCTGGGAGAGCCTAGCAGTGACGGCCACACTCTCCGTTAGCTGACGCTCAACCTATAGCAGCCATTACACATCATATTCTGTTGGGAAAGTCTTGGAATGGTAAGCTTTTCTTCCTTAGACAGTTGTCCCATTGAGCCTTGCAGTGAGAAAGGTAGGAGGCAATTGTTTTCATTTCACCAGTGAAAGGACTAAAAGTCAGAGATTTTCAGTGACAGAGAGGGACCCTAGAACCCAAGCCCCTTTGATTTCGTCAACTTTCTGCCATGATCAGAATCCATTCATGGCCACTAGGTGGTGACAACTTGTTAAGAGAGAATATTGATATAGTTTAGGTTCCGTTTTGATCTAGAATGTATAGAATCTGACATCAGAATTTTGATCCTATGAGTACATGATCCAAATCTTGCAGTAGGGGGAGCGAGTGTTTATAGGACCACACTTATGTCACATGTGTGACCTACATACTCATCATGAGGGGCGCCCTTAAAATCATCATGGTCCATTCATAAAACTGCATGTTATAAAGCCATTAAATTTGCTGCCTACACGTAGAAGGCACTCGGGAAATGTTTATCCGTTTTAAAATTTAGATCTTAACTTTCATACATCTTACAATCCCATGGAAAGATTTCTCATATGAGGGATCCACATAAGAAGGCAAGATAAAATATAGATGCGTCCAACTGTTAAAACAAAATTTGATAACCTGCTAAACGGGTTTAGGTACTAGAAATTTCAGGATTGGTTTCCTTTATTTGTTGTATCTACTCTATGGAGGAAACACTTTACAGAATGATTGTGTGTTAATTTATTAACATTATAATAGGATTTAAAATGAAAGTAAACTGGGCACCTGGAACTCACAAGATGCAGTCATTCTCTGAGCTCTGCCTCTGGTCCTGCCTGGAGCTAACACGTGGGATGGTGGCATGATGGCATTGTTCCCTCTACATATGTGCAAACGTGGATTTTAACTAATTGAAAATGACTCGGGATCCTTTCAGCAATGCTTGCCAGGCCTCCAAAGGCTTGGTTGTCCTAACACTTTTGCATAAAAGGGTGGAGATATTGTAACTTGCAAAGTTTATAGGGGAGGAAATGCAGAAATAAACACGGTAGGCATGACTTGTCCATTCCCAGATCTGCGAGCCTTTCCTCACGTTTGCAGAATGCTAGAGCGCCAAGGGATAAAGTAGAGGGACTGAAATTTGGGATGGTGGTGAAGTTCATTGCCTTAAAAAAAAAAATTTGTTCCCGTGATAGCAAACTTCATGGTTTTTATCATTAGGAATTTGCATTGAGGTTGAACACATTAATTTTCCCAGTATAGATTTTTTATAGATTGTTTCTGTTTTATTTTATATAAAGAGTTCATAAAGCCAAGTTTATTATTTTTTAACATGTTTTATTCAGCTTGTTAATCTTAAGTATATGTTAAATTGTTACCTCTTACTACCTTAAATACTTCGCCAGCACCTATAAATGTCCACCATAACCGTTACCTACAATGCGTTTACTATTTTCTATTTACTTACTGAGTAGTCTGTTGTGGTCTGGAGTTTAGACTCCTAGATGAAAAATTGACTCAATAACTGGTCCTTTGTGTTCAGTTTTTTTTCTTGGACAGAAAATATACAAAGTTCCTTTTCACAGTGTCCCATGCTAGAGGTGACAGTGCTATCAAAGGCAGCAAGTGGGGAGCTATGATTACCTCACAGGATTGTAAAGGGGTTAGGGACTTAAAATGGGATCTTAACAACATTTTGATATGCCCTTGTCCCTTGTTTTCTGTTGCGATACACACACACACACACACACACACACACACACACAAGGCTGAATGCCTGTAGGAAATCTTTATGTGTTTTCTTCTCCTTTTTCTTTTTCTTCTCATCTCTGACTCCTTCCCCCCACCTCCCAGCCCTTTCTCTTACTTCATTTCCTCCCTCAAGCTAGTCTCATCAAAGGACACTGACACCACACCAAGGCACTAGATTTCCCACTTAATAAAAAGCAAAGGTCAAAGGTGCGCCATGCGTAAAGTTTTGTGGTTTTATAACTACTTTAGAACACGTTTTGGCCTATTTGTTTGATTTATGCCACAGTTTTGATGATCTTTATCTTAGTCTTAGGGTTATCTTTTAGGAATTAATTCCTCTAGCTGAATTGGATTTTGAAAAGTTTTTTTTCTCTGGTACACTTAGATGCTCTTCTCTGTTTAACTGCTCTGCCACTAATAACTGTGGCTCTTTGAATTCAGATTTAGGCTACCGAACAAAACAATTTAAAGCTTAATCTCCCATCACCGTAGCTGTCCTTAAGTGGCCATGGGCAGTATTTGAGAAGATGTAATTCAAGCTCTTGAGTTTCTCAGAAAAGAACAGCTCTGTTGTCTTGATGTCCACAGAAGATGGGTCCATCCCAAATCATGGCCATGCTCACGTTTAACCTGTGATGCTTAGCTTTGACTTGCTCACCACAGCCGCTGTAGGTCCCAACATCTAATCCATGGCATGAGCACACTTTAAATCTGACATATGTGGTGAGATTTTGCTAGTGGCCTGGGACTGACGTTTTTAAGAAGACAAACTGTAAATGTTCGGGGCTGAGCAGACTGCTCACTCACTCTGAATTTCCTTTTCTGTTGTGATGCTGTCTTGTTCAGGTTGACCTCAAACAGTCCTCCTGCCTTCTCCTCCTTGGTGCTTTGATAACAAAAACACCACCATTCGCAGCCTCAACCATAGAGACGGTTCTTTAAAACTTTACTATCAACTCAAATTAAATTGCCAGAAAATGACATTTCCTGATGATAAATTTGCCTCCTTGCAGAAATATCGTTTTCAAACTTCATTTTCCATTAACTTCATTTATCCAGTGAATATTTATGAAGCTCCCTCTGTGCCCGGCCCTGGTCTAAGCATAGGAGATCTTTCTTCTCCAGCGCGTGCTAAGCCGCTGTGCGCTTTATTGAAGACTGCTTTATTAAAGTGTCAGTAGCAGGAGTGGCCACATGCACAATGTCTGGCTTTTGAGTTTTATGTTTAATAAAGATCCACTTAATAAATTCCAGCAAGAAATTAAACGCTAGGAACAATTTCTAGCATGATTTATTATGATTCCTTCTGTGAAAGAATATTGCCTTGCTATGGAGGAACAGTTAAACCTCCAGCGATGGCTTGAATTATCACCCTGCCAATATCACGGCCTGCTCCTTCCTCTCCTCCGCAGCCTCACACTTCCTCAAGGTGCCCTCTCCTCCCCTTCTCTCTACCTGTGTGCTTCTCTGTGTCTGTGTTGTTTCCCTCAGTGTCTCTCTCTGTCCCTGCCTCTCCATCTCCTTTCCTTCCCCACCCCACCCTCCCCCATGCACCAGAATCCTTTTTAGAGGCATAGCTCATGCTTAACAGTGTGCTTGCTTTACAATTTATACAAATACACAAATGCATAAGACACAAAGGAAGAGGTCGAAGAGGTGGGCCTTCCCGACCCCGACCCATGAGGGTGGAGGAAAGCTACAATTCTGTCCCGAGAGATGTTGATCCTGCCCCTTGGCAAAGGCAGATTTGTGTACTTATGCTAATGTAAACATGAAAAGCCTTTGAAGATTCAAGTTTTAGCACCAACCATACACTGTTGATTCAGAATCTGATGGAAATTCTGTCTACTCTAGCTCTCCAGTATTTCTGGAAATTAAGTCTTGGATTTTCATGAATTTATTCAGACATTCAGGGGAGACATGGCACAGGCAGACTAGAAGAAAGGTTCCCATATTTTCAGTCCAACCATCTTTCTAACAAATTTTAAGTTAGAAAATATTAAGAGAGGCTTATAAAATATCAATTTCTAAAATACCAAATTAACAGACATTTTTGGTTAGTTAGCTAGTTTGTTGGTTGGTACAGAGACAGGGTCTCACTTAGCCTAGTTTGACCTTGAGCTTCCAGTCCTTCTATCTCTATCTCCTTAGAGCTGGCAATATAGGGGCACGTCGCCAGTGTGGATTCAGTCATACAGACACACTTACTCAGTCGCCACCATGTGCCCGGCACTGGTCTGGGTGTTAGATAAATTGGCTAATGACCACACGCACCGGGGGGCACCGTCACTGCCAGACGGTTGTTGTAAACACTCAGCCAGTTTCTGACAAGTGAAGGAAGACCTGCCTCTTCCACTCGAGTTTGCAACATCGAGAGCACTCGTGTGTCTTCTGCAAATCAAAATGAGAATTTCTGCTCCAGACCCACGTAATGTTGACTACTGTGTAGAGAGTTCAGGAGAAAGAGGCCCAAAGCTAGAACTTCAGCAAAGTCATGTGAAAATCACAATGCCGAGATCCATTCTGCGCATCCACACATTCAATAACTGCGAATGCTTAGTCTGTGCCAAGTTCTCGGGGCCACATCGAGGATGCATCATTGCGCAGAGCAGCTACAGCCCGCCGACTGTTCCCCCGGACAAGGCTTGCATATAAAGGCAAACCCACAGTGTCTTAAGATGTGCATCCTCTCCTCCCTGGCTAAGCTGTTCCTGAACCTTCCTCCACTGTCCTTGCATCTGTGGATGGGTGGATCTATCATCCTTTAAGGTGGTTCTTAAACCGGTCCACACGGTTTAGCCACTAGAACACTAGATTATAGTGCTATAGGTGAGTCCTGCTATTTCTTTCTGAAATAATAAAATTACAGGCATAACAGTCATTCTTATCATATCTGGTTATTACTTACAAATTGCGCCTTTTAGGAGCAATCTAAACTTTGGAATCCAGTGCCCTAATTAATAACAGCTGTCTTCCCCAGAGAAGGAAAGCCTCTGAATAAACAGCAAAGGTTAAGAGAAGGGACATTACGCTCTGGGACAAGGATCTGGGTCCCACAAGTCTTGACTTTACCCTTAAAATTAAGGACACATCTCTAAGCAGGTCACCTGCTTTCTCAGGCCCTAGTCTTCTTGATGCATGGAGGGAGAATCTCATACCTTCACGGCCCTCTGAGGAGGGCGGGATTGTTTGTATTAGGTGAAATAAGGCAGTGGGCCAAGCATTAGGAGAGTGAATTGTGTACCAGGGCATCATTGAAAACCCTGTACATGTGTGGCTTGCTTTCATTATTTCTCATAGAATACAAACAAGATGCCTCAACTCTCCTGAAGGCTAGGACCACCACACGGAGCTCTGAGCTCCAGCCATGTGCTGTGTCCCCGCCTCTCTGCTCTTTCCCTGCACACCAGCTCTAGTCTGTGTTGCATGTGTTTTCTCCTCAGCGTTCCCCTAAATAGCAGTGTCTCCGTGTGCTGTTTTCATCTCTGGCACAGTGTTCTGCACTTGAAGACTGAGGCAGGAGCATCATGAGTTCTGGGCCAGCCTGGGCTACATCATTAAAAAAAACAGGGCGGCAAAGTTATTCCAGCCCTTGCAGCCCTTAAAGTTGTTAAGTAAATAAATGTTTTTTTTAATGTAGGTGGGTCTTCTTCTATGTGTTACTTTTATTGGTTAATTAATAAAGAAAACTGCTTGGCCTGATAGGTCAGAACATAGGTAGATGGGGAAGACAGAACAGAATGCTGGGAGAAAGAAAGCAGTCAGGCAGACATCATGCTTCTCCTACCCAAGACGGATGGTGGTTAGAATCTTCCCGGTAAGCCACCACTTTGTGGTGCTACACAGATTATTAAAAATGGGTTGATTAAGATGTGAGAGTTAGCCAAGAAAAGGCTAGAGATAATGGGCCAGGCAGTGTTTAAATGAATACATTTTCTGTGTTGTTATTTCGGGTGTAAAGCTAGCCATGCGGGAGCCGGGCAGGATGAAAAGCAGGCCTGCTCGCCTCTTCACTACATTTTTTTCTCATATAGATGAGTTCATTTGATTTTATCTTGTCATTTTACAAAATAATACCATAATCCCAAAATGCTTCACCTAGATCACCAATGTTTTTAATCACCGTTCCTGATGCAGAGGTCACCAGGTGTCTGTTATGAGTAAGACAGCAGAAACGGAAGTGTTTGTGGAGCCCATGGCACGACTGACTCACAGGGGAACGGGCTATTAACTGTAGGAGTTGTGTCAGGGTTCCTAGAAATAAATCCAGAGTCAGGCAGACACTGGAAGCTTAGCTACATCAAATTCGTACTATGATTGTATTTCCAATTATGATAAATACTTTTCTTGATGGATGTGATTTCTCTCCTAAATCTGGCCCCTTTGGTAATCCATCTCTTTACCATTGATGTCTTGGCCTTAGTTCCTCACAGCAGGGCTGGTTCTCTGAGACCTGAAGAAGACTGGTGGCTTGAATACGAATTGTCCCCAAAGGCTCATATATTTGGATGCTTAGTCTCCAGAGAGAACTGTTTGAAAGAATGAGAAGGATTAGGAGGTGTGGCCTTGTTGGAAGAAGTGGGTCACTGGGGGAGGGCTTTGAGGTTTCATATGTCCACACTAGGCTCAGGCACAGTCTCCTTGACTCCCCTCCCCCATCTCCCAACTCGAGGATCAGCATGTAGCTCTCAGCTCCTTGTCCGGCACTATGTCTGCTCGCCTGGCACCATGCTCCCTGCCATGATGATCATGGACTAACCCTCTGAAACTGGGTGAGCCCCCAGTTAAGTGCTTTCTTTTGTAAACATTGTCATGGTTGCAGTGTCTCTTCAGGCACAGAGCAATGGCTAAGACGGAGACTGACATTCTTGTTAGGAGTGTATTTCCTTCCCATCTCCAGATGTCTTTCAAATGTGTGTGAAAGATTGGGACTGACCTCATTCAGAGGTACCATGTGACTTGTGTGTTCCTCTTTTCCTGATGAGCATGTGCATTGTTTCCTTTAGGGGGATTTTCCATGGGAGGCTGCATGGCGATGCATTTAGCATACAGAAATCACCGTGATGTGGCAGGAGTATTCGCTCTTTCTAGTTTCCTGAATAAAGACTCTGCTATTTACAAGGTAAGTTCCAGATTTAAAAAAAACAAATACAGCATGAAGCATAGACACATTGAATCCAAAATAAAGTTGATAGTTAAGCAATAAAATGTGGTACCTGGTCTATGTAGATTAACTGTCTCTGGAACCCATGAGCAGTTTTCTCATGGTGACTCCAGGAGGCCTCTATGTTCCGCAGTGCCACCTTGAAAAGGACAGTTGTAGGCAAGGGCATGCTTAGTGTTGCGTGACTCCTTTATACAGAACTAGAATGTAGAAGACTGTAGTCAGACTTGCCTATATTGAGCCTGCTCAAAGGTCAATTCTAAAGCTAATGCTTTGCAGTGGTTTTCAAGCTTATGGCTGTTTGTTACAGCTCCATCACCAAAAGTCCAAGAGAGCATTTGAATTGACTTTTCCCTTCAGTTGGGCCTCAGCTCGGTACTCCTCACCTCTTTCTCTCCCTGGGAAGAAGTCCGTCTATGCATTTCACTCCTTTGCTGAGGAAATGCCTTGTTGGCCTTTGAAGAGTCCTCAGTGGTGCGAACATAGGGCACAGACCCACACTGCCCTCCTGGAGGTCCCCCCCCGTCGCCCCCCCCCCGTCCTCCCCCCTCCCCGGCTTCCACTGCACACCTGACCCTGCTCCTCCTCTGGAGGCTCCCTCTCCGTCCCTTAGAGCAGCTGACATTAACTAGGATTGGTCTCTGTCTCCCACCCCCTAGGATCTCCTGCAGGCTGACGGCACGTTCCCAGAGCTGTTTCAGTGCCACGGCATGGCAGATGAGCTGGTTCTCCATTCTTGGGGCGAGGAGACAAACTCAAAGCTGAAATCTCTGGGAGTGAGTGCCGTCTTCCACAGTCTTCCGAATCTTTACCATGACCTGAACAGAACTGAGCTGGAGAGGCTAAAGTCGTGGATTCTTACGAAGCTGCCAGGAGAGACTGATGGGCAGAACAAATGAATCCTCACCGCCATATTGATTATTTTCTTACACCTAAGAATAGTTTCTTATTTGATCCTCACAAAAATTAAGGTTTGTGAAACATCCAGCACTCCCATATTATGTGAATGGAATTTATGAAATCTGTTTTCTTTCAACAAAATTGCCTCGAGAATCACTCCATTGTAAATGTCAGCTGTATTTTGTAGCTGCACAGATGCCTTTTTATGGACGCACTGCAGTTTGCTTGTCCGTTTGCCACAGATTTGGGTCACTTCCTGTGTGAGACTGTCACAAGTAGGACTGTTGTGAGCATCCGTCCTCACAGTGGCGAGGCTGGGCAGTGTGTTGTAGCATGACCTGAACCTGTCTGGCTGTTTCTCAGTGTAGTTTTACCATTTTCCGTTCCAGCCAGTAGAGTGGCTTCTGATGTGCAGATCTTCACCATAATTCCAATTTGGCCATTCCAGTGGCTGCGTAGTATTTGGTTTCTGTAGTGTTTGATCTGTAAGGCAGGGTGGATTTCCATTTTCTTGGTGCCAGCAATGTGATACAGAGTCCTACACTGGAGGATTTTCCCACAGTTGTGAAGAATCAGTTTGTCCTCCACAGTTTGTTTCTAGATTCTTTATGAAAAGTGATTTACTGTAAAATTATAAGAATAAAATATGAATAAATTTACCTATTAAAATGTCAAGTTCCGTAAAGGGTAATATGATCATATTAAAGGTAGAATTAATTGAGATCAATATCTGGCACTGTTTTTTAGATGAGTTATTATATACACTTAAGGATCTTTAAGTACTTTAAAACAAACATACAAAATAATAACTCCATGGTTTTCACATCCTTGCATTGTACTTTGCTCACATTTTTTTCCTCATAAGCCTTCCCGCACCTCTCCCCACTGATCCACTTACTCATTCATGTCAAATAGTCCCTTCTGCTTTCATTTTATGTACAGACATACATACGTGTGTGTGTGTGTGTGTGTGTGTGTGTGCGCGCGCGTGCGCATGCAGGGGGGGGGCATGTGTGTATCTGTGTTGCTTATAAGAGAACACATAATAATGTGGCACTTGTTCTTCACCACTGAGCCATCTCTCCAGCCCAGGATCAACCCAATAGTAAATGAATAGTTCTTTCAAAAGTGGGAGTAACAGCTACATGAGGGAATCAAAGTCCAAACTCTTCGGGATATCTCCATGTAGAAGCCACCTCCCTTTGCCATATTGACAACCTCAGTTATACAGACTGGGAAGTCCAAGATCAAGACACAGGCAGAAGAAATGATCTGGGAAAGACTTGAGACTTGGCTCAAGATGGTGCCTTGCCTCATGATAGAAGGGGGGGGGGGCAACAAACGCCAGGGTGTGGTATTTGGTACTTGTTTCATTCCTGGACTTGACAAGAACTGAATGGATGGTTTATTTTGGTTCATACATGGAGGATAGTTGGAGACTACCTGGTGTCCAGAAGAGCTCTTACCTTTAAGTGGGACTTCTATATATAACTCTCCCCACAAGGCTAGGGCATCATGTTAGAAGAGGAAGAGGAAAGAGTATAAGAACCAGAAGTAGTGGACATCTGCAGTGAAATTGTTTCCTAAAAAATGGCAGGACCATTTTACACATAAACTCACAGCAATGCATTCACAAGATCGAGCCAGCAAAAATCCCAGCATGAATGGGAGGGGTTCACAGAGTTCCACCCCTAACTGGGGAGATATTAGCAACTGGTGATTGCTGGGAATGAAGCTTTCTTCAGGCATGAAGCCCCCGAGAGCCTGCCCATGCCCCTACACCCATACACAGAAGGCAGTACTACGAGGACTCGAATGGTTTTTCAAAACAAGAATGTCCAATGTGATGGAAAGACAAGAAGAACATAGAGGGAAAGTATTGGGGGATATAGTTGACTGAACGCATTGTAGACATGTGCAAAATTCTAAAGCAATAAAGAAATGAAGCCTAGCTTTACAAAATTTACTGTGTTTTTATTTATTTTTTTAGTCTTCCAAGCGAAATCCTAGTTTTCCTAGCCAGTTATAGGCTTGTTCGACTGAAATGAAGAGATATAGTCGATGTTTTAGCTACCTGACATGTTAATTCTAGAAGCCCTTGGCATGTTTTCTTTTACCAATGGGCTTGGTGGAATTGAAATTTTTAGATGGAAGTATTCAGAGAGATGGAGCCCTCTCGGATGTTAGGTATTTATTCTACAATGTTCTTTATCATGTGACAAGAGCATCAGGAGTGTTACAAAGAAGCTCAGCTGACAGGGGCAGTGAGTAGCTCTCCTAAATACGTTCAAGAGCAATAAACCTGTAGGTAAGTCAAAAAGGAATTTTGTAAATGGCAAATGGAAAATCTATTAATTTCATATAGTATCTGCCTTGAGTGTTTTAGCATCTTAATTATCCTATGAAATGTCAAGTGTTTCAGGGAAAGTGGTTAAGAACGTCATACTTATGTAGGAGGCAAGAGTACTTTATTGCTGGAAGGGAACTCAGAGATTGTCAGTTTGCATATGTAGACACTTGAGGTACAAAGAAGCACAGTGATGCTCATGGCCCTGAATATGCAGGACCAGTACACAGTTGGCCTGACTGATGCTGTTTTGGCTAAGCTACCCACCACAATGGATAGTATAGCTAAAATTTCATATGAACTAAGACTTTTTACAGTAGGAGCTATTTACTTTCCTTTGTAAATATGATATACTCATGGTGTTTGTGGTCCGTATTTTTGCTGGTTTGCTAAAGGGATGTGTTGGGTTGGCCTCCATGTGCTTCAGTGTAATCATGGAAGGTCCAGTCCCCTGTTTACAATTCTGGTGGATATTTGTATATAAGGGTATTCTTAAAAATTATTCATCATTTCTCTTAGAGGTCTAATTTCTGAACTGCAGTGGGTCTGTAGAGACCGAACTAAAAGAGTCTAATAATTCAGAATTGCTGCTTTAGTGGATTGCCCCAGCCCTACTTCTCCTTTTTGTGGCCTGTTTCCAGTGCTCTGGCATCTGCATACGGATTTCTGCATATCCTCCTTAGATTCCCTTCCCTTGTCTCCATCAAGACAGTTAATTTAGCCGGGCAGTGGTGGCACACGCCTTTAATCCCAGCACTCGGGAGGCAGAGGCAGGCGGATCTCTGTGAGTTCGAGTCCAGCCTGATCTACAAAAGCTAGTTCCGGGATAGGCTCCAAAGCTACAGAGAAACCCTGTCTCGAAAAACCAGAAAAAAAAAAAGACAGTTAACTTGCAGTTTTGCTGTTCACTGAGACATCCTTTTCCCGTGCCCTCCAAACCCTACTCATTGTCCCTATAATTTTGGCTGCCTTGTCCTGTGTTCAGTGGTTCCCCTGTCTCTGTTCTTGCCCCTCATCCTTCTGTTTGTTCTATAATGTGCCACCAAAGCCTGTGCCAGTACCTAGCAAGCCTTGCATGTTTCCAGTCTGCTTGGCCTTTGGAAAAACTTTCATATTCTTGGTGGGAAACCCTTCACTATCTGAACCTTGTCTATTTCAGCCACTCCTGTCATAACACATGCACACAGTAACTCTCCTCTCCCTCAACCATCTCTCTCTCTCTCTCTCTCTCTCTCTCTGTCTGTCTCTACCCTGAGAAATGTCAAACATTTTCACAGCTTTGCCTATAGCTTATTAATCCCTCTGACTGAAGCACTATCATCTCCTCCAAGTGACAAAACTTGTATATTTCAGACAGTTATTGAGAGGCCCATACACACTTCTTTTAAGCAGAAGTAACAAGTCCTTCTTTATTCTGTATTTATCTTTTATGTATCAATCTGCATTCACCCCAAATCAAGTTGAAGGGCAATGATTAGAGTTCTTGGTGCCTGCATTGTGTTAGACTATGCCAGTTGTATTATTTCTTTTGGGATTGCTTATCCATTAGACTTATTTGGTTGTCTTTTATTGTTGTTCGTTTTTTGAGACAGGGTTTCTTTGTGGCTTTGGAGCCTGTCCTGGAACTAGCTCTTGAAGATCAGGTTGGCCTTGAACTCACAGAGATCCACCTGCCTCTGCCTCCTGAGTCTGGGATTAAAGCCATGCTCCACCACTACCCGGCTTGAACTTCATAGGAACTAGGGATGCATTCCTAATTTTTTGGTTATACTTCTATTTTTGTGGAAGCAACACTGTGCAGTTAAATACAAAATTTATAACTCTAATTCTACCTGATTTCAGGTAAATATAGATTATTGGTCAAAACCTTTTCCTTAAAGGATACTGGGTATAATCTCCCATTAAGTAGCTCCTACCAATCAAATGCAATTTGCAGCAGATGCTGTGCTTTCTGGGATGACAGATAGTCATAAATCAGAGTGAATATTGAATTACTCCAATTTTGGTCCACATTTGTTGTTGATAACCCTGATGTGCATGTAATAGCATTTTGAACAATTCTTGTGTATATCAATACTCAACAGCTACCTGTTTTTAATAGTTTATGAGTAGTTATAATTTGTAAGTTATTTATTTAAATAATTAGCTGAAAGTCAAATAATCTGTTAGCAATTGTTTATTACTAAGAGATCATTGTTCACCTTTCTCCTATTCAGATTATAGGGTTGTTTCCATTTTACTTTTGGTGACTGATGTAAGAATAAATGTAAAGATACAATCTATTTTAAGGAACCACCCTACTAGGAATTGCTCTATTGAGAGACATACTATTGTTGAGCATCTGTTCTGGACTGCAGCCCCCAGCAGGTGTCCAAGAACCATTCTTGGCAGTCAGGCATGGCTCCCACTTTCATGGAACTCACGGTTTATTAGGGAGGCAGAAAACAATATGACAAATGGAAATTTCTTGTTCTCTTGGTATTCTTCCAGAAGTTTTGATTCTGAGAAAATACCAAAAGAAACCAAATATTCTTAGATATTCCTTACTTACCTTTCCAAACAGAACTGGACAAAATTCCCTAATGTATACTTAACATATACTCAGATGATGAACACAGATTGAGAGAGCTATAGATAAATTCATGTTGAATACACACAAAAGAAACTATCAAACTAAGTAACAAGTAAAACTAATTTTCTTATTGTCCGAGGGTCTGTCTCTATTGTTTGACTGGCCTTGAAGTTTTAATCCTCCTGTTTAAATCTTCTTAATCCTAGTATTATAGAATCAGGTTATCACCCCCAGATAAATGAGATAGATATTCCAAGGAGTTCAAATTATACAAGAAACATTAACCCTCAAAGACTACATATTGCAAATCTCTATATAGTTTATATATTACCAGTAATATAAACAGTATTCACTGAGAAAAATGTACACAAAACTAGCCCTTGACTTACAATGTGGTTGTGTCCCCATAGCGTCATTGTAAGTAGAAAGAAAAAGAGAAAAGAGTAGAGAGAAGAGAAGCACATGTGTGTGGTAAGGACAGGGAAAGGAGAAAACAGGTTTTACAAAGGTAAATCCATTCTCCGTCCCTGGGATGATTATACAGCCTAACAATGTTGAGCCAAAGCATAGGCTCTCAAATTATTTCACAGAGACGTGTAGGAAACACCGACTGAGGTAGTTCCCTTCCTGTGGCTGTGCTAAAACTCTATGGCCAAAAGTGACTTATGGGAGAAACAGTTTAATTTGGCTTATGGTTCTAGAGGATGAAAGGCCCATCTTGGTAGGGAGGCATGGCAGCAAGTGGCAGGCATGGCCCGAGTAGGGAGTTGAGGGCTCGGATCTCCGACAGCAAACTTGTAGCAGAATGAACTGCAAGTGGGATGAGGCCATGAGCTTTCAAAGTTGGCCTTGAAGTGGCCTTGTTCCTCCAGCAAGGCTACAATTCCTAACAGTCTCCAAAGAGTGCCGCTCACTGGGGACCACATGCTCAAATACCTGAGCCTGTGGGGACATGTGTCATAGAAACCGCTACATTATCTCATGAGTAAAAAGGCAAACTGGAGCACCAGCATCTTCCATAGTGAGCATTTTAACCCTACATTTTAAATGTTAATGAAAAGGAAATGAAATCACGTGTGAGAGCATTTTGTGGTTGCTAAGATACGCGAATCACATCAGCACTTTAAGTCCCTGGAATGGCCAGGTTGAGGTCATGTTTCATTGTTCCAAAGAAACCTGCCTTGTGGCTTTTACTTCTCGTTTATAACTTTATCTGTGCTTCTCGCTGAATGTTCAGGTTTGCTCTATGGACTATCCTGAATCATTTTGTAAAGTCCATTGTAAAACACAGTGCATTTGAAAGTTGGGATTCCATCACGCCCTTACTTAATTGCCTAAGAGGTTCATCTTGTTATTGACTGACTTGGTGAAGCCGACTCGTGAGCCAAAAGAAAATTGGTTCAGCTAGACTTGTATTCCCCTAACTCACGTTTCCAATGATATCTCAGCGCAAGAGTCATATAAAGTATTTATGAATTTAATTTTATGACCCCAGGAACTGCAATGATAACTACAGTTCAGCAGAAAACATTCAATTAGCAAACGTAACAGTAGCCCTCTGACTCATCCCCTTTGATTCTGATCAGTGCCTCAGTGTGCCTAGAAGCCTGGCGTGTTATTAAGTGCACGTGTGCTAATTTTAAATGCCCAGGCATTGGGGCACAGGCTGTTTACAATGATGGTAGCAAGGTATTTTATAAACTGAGGTTGCAGCTCGGGAACTGAATTCTGGAGGTGACACACCTAACGTGAAGCCAGAAGTCCATTTCCCCGACCATCCCAGAGTATGCTCTCTGAGTCAAAAGTCACTGTTGGATGGCTTTGAAAATCATATTTGTCAGAATGTAATTACGTAAATCTTTGAAAATAGCTAATAAAGTGCCTGACAATGACAGCTTACTATATAGGGAATTTTGAAGGAAATATAACTCTACTTCTGGAGAGGCCCTCTTGCTAGTATGTTGAAATGCTTGGAATTTTAAGTAAATCATCCTTTTAAAACCCTTAACAGTCTTGCATGAGTTGGGGGCTGGGTGGGCGAATACCTTGCACGCATCGAGATGAGATCCAGGTGAGAAGAGTAAAGAGAAGACTGTTTGAAGCATCTTAGAGGAGAGCCCAGAGAAATAAAACACTGTTGACTGTGACAAGGAGTATAAATACTAAAACAGTGCAGGGATGTACAGACACCAAAACACTTCGTATCTTCAGTCAGTCTTTCTTAGTTAAAAGTATTTATATTTTATGTCAACAACAAATTAGCCTAAATGTATGTATATTAATAAAAATAAGCCTAATATTCATACATATATTATAGGCATATTTATATACATATATACATGTATATTTATATGTCCACAAGTTTTTAGGGATAGATGTGATTGGTTAATGATAAAAAGAAAAAATTACCATTAAGCCTTATGTTTTAATTTTGTTGACAATGGTCTTGAGGTTATAATATATGAAATTAGAAAGGATCAATATTTTTTTAAACATATGGCAAAATTCTCCCTTGAGAAGACCAACCAGACTGATTGTCTACATCAAATTTTGGGGGATTATCTGCCACACATTCCCAAGCCTGGCCCACTTTCCTTATATGGTGAACATCAATACCCATAAACAACTATGTATATGTTCCCAGGGGGTAAGGGATACATCAAATAATTGCTAATTTCAGTGTGTGATTACTTTCTATGAAGCATGTATCTGTCCTGTTTTTACCAAATATTCAGTCTTTTCAGAACTAGAGATTGTTCTCTACCTACCCATGTTCTCCCTGATATATATCTTGCAATGTTGTGGAGCAGTTGGAATCCTGCCCTGTTGATCAGATGCAAACTGGTGTGATCTACATGGAAAGCAACATGACAATTTTGCAAATGACCAAAACTAGACTTGCTTTATGCTTTATGATCTGCTGGTTCTTCTAGGTATATATCTGAGTAAATTAAAAATAGGATCTCTGAAACTATCTGTACACACATGTTCATAGCATCATTTATGATGACCCAAATGTCTATCAGTAGGTGGAAGAAATCAAAATGTGGTATGCTTAGGTTTATATACATATATTTTAACAATGAACAGGAAGGAAATTCTGACACATGTCCCAAAGTGGATAAAAAATTATTATGATGGGCTGGGCGGTGGTGGCACATGCCTTTAATCCCAGCAATTGGTAGGCAGAGGCAGGCGGATCTCTGTGAGTTCGAGACCAGTCTGGTCTATAAGAGCTAGTTCCAGGACAGGCTCCAAAACCACAGAGAAACCCTGTCTCGAAAAACCAAATATANATATATATATACATATACATATATATATATGTATATATATATATATATGTAAAATGATGTCATGGAATCCAGTTACAAAAAGACAGCCACTGTGGGTGACATCTAAAGTAGCCAAACTCATAAGAACAGATAATATAATGTATATAATGTTACTTATAAGGTAGACAGGAGAGAGAAGGGAGCTCAGAGAGACAGACACAAAGACATAAAATATGGATAGATGAGGGGATGTGGGGAGGGATGAGGGGAGGAGAAAAGAAGAGAGGAGATATCTATGAGCAAAAATATAGCCTTCAAAGGAACTCTACCAGAGATCTACTTCCTCCATCTAGGTCCTGTCTCCTACTAAAGTCTTCACCACAGCACAAAAGCCCATGAAATAATGGGTATGTTTTTGTAATTTCCTCTCTACACCTGACAAAGAACAATTAAATGGAAGAGAAGTTTATTTTAGTCCATGGTTTGAAAAGTTATGGTTCATCCCTGATGGGGAGGTGTAGTGGGGCTGCAGCTGCTTACTCATTTTGCCAGGACACAGGGAAATGAAAATTTCTGTGTTCTACTTTCTCCTTTCCCCCATTTTATCCAGTCTCAAATCGTCAGTTCACGGGATAGTGACTCACACATCCAAGATGGTTTTCCCCACCTCTATTGATCCTCTCTGGAAACACCATTGTAAATATGCCCAAACATGTGTCTCATAGGCAATTCTCAACCCCAGTGTATTGTCAATGAAGATTAGCCCTCAAATCCATCAAGGGATTGATTAAGATACGAGCTCTCATGAGACAATCACTTGCTGAAAAACCTGTCTCCTGACTATTGTACTGTGGACCCACCTCTCAACACATGAGCTTTGGGGTGATTTTTCATACCCAAACATAACAGAATCTGAGTTCTAATTTTCCAGCTTGGAAAAGTGAACACTATACATATAATTACAACCACTGACTTATATGTCTAAATGGTTAAATTGGTAACTTTTATGTTGTGTGTTATTTTAATACTAAAAAAAATCCTCATTAGGTTAATCCAGTGAAACTCACTCTCAGCAGTGAAGAAATGCTTTCTGTGGAAGGTTAATCACTTCCTGAAAGCACTGCTAAACGCGGAGGACATCCCCATGGAGAAACTAAGTCAGTGGGAAGACTGTGGTAAACATTTGCCCTGGTTTGGAAGTGAACTAACTAGTGCCCTACTAAGTCCATCTCACTAAACATTTGGTCCCTGCATTCTCTTTTAATTGAAGGCAATATTAACTTTTAAATTATTTTGAGTTGAACTGGAGTGATGGCTCGGTCAGGCAATCAGTTACCTTGCAAGTCCTAGGACTCAAGTTCAATCTTTCAGAACATGTATTTAAAAACTAAGATAGATATATCATGGCTTGTAGTTGTAATTCAAGTGCTTGAGAGACAGAGAAAGACTTATCCCTGAAGCTGGCTTACCAAGCAGCCTAGGCTACTTGATGAGCTGCAGGCAATTAAAGAGCCTGTCTCGAAAGAACAAGGTAGATTCCCTAGGTAGATTCCCTCTGAGGAATAACAGCTGAGATTGTCCTCTGATTTGCACATGCACTTGGTCAGCTGTGCACATGCATACACCCCAAACACACAAGTATACAGACACACACACCAAGCTTGTTTCAAGGTGAGGCTGAATTAATAAATGTGATTTTATTGGGTATCTAATACTCAATCTAGAACAAGGAAGGTACTAACATGTTATTAATAATAAAATTTGGACTTCTTTGTAAGACACAACATGCAAAGTCTGGATTGTTGTTTTAATCACTGGGGAATCTTCATGGAATGGTCCCTGAGATAAGTTATGACTGCAAACAGCCAATAACAGATAATGCCTGGGGAGCCTTTAGTTGGAGGCTGATTGAGAGTTTTATCTCTCCTGTAGCTGTTTAAGGTTACTCATTTCTTTATCCCTATACTTTATGAATATAAGAATGTAGCACAACTCAGAGCTACGTCAAATGTTAGAAAATCATGAAGTTTTCGCACTGTCTTTGGACGTGTATCTTAGATAACATGTGATTTTTCACTCGCATGCATGATAACTCACTTTGACCGTGATATTCCAAGGAGAAGATTAATTAGATGTTATTGGGTTTGACTGCGAACATATGGTTTCAGATTGCTGACAGGACACTTTGCAGAGGCAGGAGTAACCACACCACGAAATCCCACGCTAACCCACGAATTTGCTCATGGCTACATCTGTAAGCAAAAATGTAAACATTTGAAGCACTAAGGTGACATTCTTGAAACGGAACACTCCTTTCACTTTCTAAAGTTAATACCGAGGCATCTTTGATTGCTACCAGACCCCACCTAGTTGGAAGGGAGGCCGAGGATCTAGTCCGTTGTTTATGGAACATAATCTAATTACTATAGATTAATGTGGGAAAGTAGTCCAGCATTTAATGTGACATCAGTGAACTTTTAATGCTTCAGGGCATGTGTTTTATGTGCAGTCTTTTAGTATCTGCTGTGAGAAAAATGTTGCAGGGTTGTAGAGAAACCAAGATTGCCAATTTATATGTATAACATGTAGATAGCATTGTATTCGAAAAGAATATTGCTTTCTTCTTACATAGGTTTCTAAGACAATTGTATCATGTATGAGAGCCCCTGAATTCAAATATAATATTATTTTGGAAAGACTTCTTCTACCCTTTATGGGTAGCAGGTACACTTCCCTTGCCTTATGTAGGAATCCCCACCATTTGAAAATGTTCCTATGTACTTTTGGCATATTTGTGTAAGGACCCAAGAGAAAAGGTTGATGCTACGTAGTTATCTTTCTGGAGAAGGGAACAAAGGTGTGGTGTTCAGGTTCAGCATTTGCTTGGAGTGCCAGCAATATTGCTTTTATTATAGTGAACTGAAGTCAGCATTAGCAGCTTTTCTATCAAAGAAATTAGTTCTTACATGAATAGCTAATAAATAAAATTGTTATACTGTGGAATAATAGGAACATGTAATGAAACTTGGTTTCCTGCCAAACAAACATATGGACATTAAAAAATGAAAATGTGTTTTATGTGGTCTGTATGGGTCCCATGAGGTATGGTGGAAATCATCTACCTACAGATATCTGGAGTCTGTCCATTTAGGATACCAGATCTTTTAGGCAGGGGACTGTGCTTACTGTCTAGGACTGTTAGATGGGAGATGTGATTTCCTGTGGAATGAGGGGAGGGGAAGGCACAGTTTTCAACAGTTGCCAGGTTTTGCTTAACACATTTGACTCCACAATGTGATGCTAAGCTTCATGACTTAGTCTTAGTAATTACAGCATTTGTAACTATCTCAAAACAAGTGAGGAAGCCTCCTTTGTATGTATCGAAATCTGACCTCATGTTTCTTTCAGATAACTTGGTGGAGTTTGACTAAAGCAGTCTAGTCATTTACCTATGTTTGAGGGCAGCCTCTTCCTCCCTCCCTCCCTCCCTCCCTCTTTCTTCCTTTCTCTCTCTCTCTCTCTCTCTCTCTCTCTCTCTCTCTCTCTCT
>NW_026067942.1:1451180-1456682 GCF_014885135.2 Alexandromys fortis | reverse complement strand
ACGGTCATCTGGGAAGAGAGAATCTCAGTTGAGAGAATGCTCTCATCAGATGGGCCTGTAGGCAAGCCTATGGAGCACTTTGTTAATCAATGTTTGGTGTTGGAAGGCCCAATTCACTGTGGCTCGTGGCCCCTTGGGCAATTGGTCCTAACATGTTGTAAGGGGGCTGCTTGTTCATTTCCCTGCTGCCTGGCATCTCAGAGTTTCGAAGTAATCACACAGAAACTGTATTAATTAAATCACTACTTGGCCCATTAGCTCTAACTTCTTATTTACCGAGTAAAGTTTTGGCATCTGTCTCTAACCAGACTGCTTTGCTTCCTCTAACTCTGCCTTCTTTCTCCCAACATTCAGTTTAGTTTCCCCCACCTAGCTCTGTTCTCCTATAGCTCTGCTACAGGCCCAAAGCAATTTTTTTTATTAACCAATGATATTCACAACATACAGAGGGGAATCCCACATCACTAACAGGCATAAGAAAAATAGCTGCTGAGCATGAGCCTAAAGAGTATACCAGAAAGCATCATGGTCTGGAGTTCAGTTTCTGCCTCCAGATTTCTACATTTGCCTTGCCCTCCCTCCTTCTAGGATCTACGGTTGGGATCTGTGTACCCTTTGCTTTCAAGCTGATGTTTGTCAGGGGTCTTATCACAGCATAACAAAACAAAAACCAGACAAACCCAAGGAGTAACTAACACACATCCTCACAATTATTACTTAGGTGACTGTGTTGTGGCTATACGAATTCTCTCTGAAATTCA
This sequence comes from Alexandromys fortis, assembly GCF_014885135.2. Classification (NCBI taxonomy): domain Eukaryota; kingdom Metazoa; phylum Chordata; class Mammalia; order Rodentia; family Cricetidae; genus Alexandromys; species Alexandromys fortis. Next base: position 1,455,921 of record NW_026067942.1, on the reverse strand, counting down.
CCAGAAAAATTTAAGAAAAGACCCTGACAGATGCACACTCTACATGTGATATATGACCTTGAAAAAAGTATTCAAAGGTGTGTCACTCATGCACTGGGATGGTTCAAAGAGTGTTCTTGGAAGTATACATCTATTGGCAGAGTAGGGATTAGAATATGAAAAATTCAGTGTGTAGCTGGGGCTTCTTGGGCAAGACTCCAGCATGGGCTTCAGTGTGTGCCACCTGCTGTCCCTACAGGGAGCTCCAGCTCAAGGCACAGTCGATGAAGAGTAGGGGATTCTCAGTTTATGTTTGTGTGTTATACATTTTTCAGGATCAGGAATTGAGTCTAAAACCTTGCATATGCCAGGTTGTTGCTCCGCCAGCTGAGCTGTACCACCAACCCCTTGAGCAGATGTTTATTGACTCAATAAACTAGCAGATAGGTGCACCAGTAGTTTTCCAAACAGAAGGGCGAGAAGGCCAAAGACATGAAGACAGTTCAGGGAACTGGCCCATGTGGCAGTAAAGGAACCCTGAGATCATTCTGTCAGAGATGTGTGCTTGTGATTCTCTCTCTCTCTCTCTCTCTCTCTCTCTCTCTCTCTCTCTCTCTCTCTCTCTCTCTCTCTCTCTGTGTGTGTGTGTGTGTTTTCTGTAGGCATACATTATAGTTTAAGTATAATCAATTTTAACCTTAAAGTGAAATTTAGATATCATATTCCAATTTGCAGCTCAACGCAATGTGGCAGAGTATCAACTCCCAGCAAGCAAGGGTTATAATGGAAGTTTTGGCACACATTCAAGTATGCTGCCTGAATACATCATAGGGTTTTAACTCTCTTCGTAGCTAGGCTCACAATCATGCTAAATTAGAACCATTCCCTGTAGCGATTTAGTCCAGCAATTATAAAAGATCCCTCCAGTTCCTCGTACTGATGTGATCTAGACTGTTCCCTACACGTCAGAACGCAATCATTGGATTTGCAGTGAGTTTCTGCAGAGCAGGCAGTGTTAACGCAGGCAAAGCAAAGACTGCAGTGCTTACGCCATCACTAGACCCTGTCACACAGTAAGGCGACAATCTGAAATACTGAGGTGATGAATGTAAGACGTATGGAAAAACCATAAGCCTGATTTCATAGCGCACTGCCCTACAAATGTGTGTCTGTGTGGATTTACCCATGCAAATGGGAAATAAGAACTGATGAAATATTGGAAAATCACTTGTTTGCTTAAACATCTTTCTGGACCTAATAACAGCAATGCATTAGTGAATTGTAGCATGAATAGCCAAAAGATATATGTGTGTGTGTGCGCACACACACATGTATGCATGAGTACGTGCATGTGTATGTATGTATGTGTTTGTGCTTTTTTCTTGAATTTTTTGAAATTTTTTTTGAAATTTTGAAAATTTTTTGAAAAACCTTAGCATTCTCAATTAAATGGAGCCACCTTTAAAATGCAGCTGATAAGAACTAATAGTCTTAAGGTTTTACCCAATTCTAAAGGGATTTATTGTTATCTCCTCTTATTTATTGTAGTCTATTGTAGTAAAATTGCACATAGAGTGACCCACATGGACAAGGGTGGGGGCAAGTACAGATCCTTAAATCTATTTGCATACAGGCTAATTATCACTTATATTTCAGGCTATTTGACAACACTGGTAAAATGTAAATATCAATATAAAAGCAAGGATAAAATAAGTGAAAATAATTTTTTGCTGTAATTTTAGCTGAAAGGAACAAAGTTATAAAAACTGAATATTTTAAGAGATGAACTTGCATGCTCCACTGTTTCAGCTAATTCCAGAAATACAAAGAGAGAGAGAGAGAGAGAGAGAGAGAGAGAGAGAGAGAGAGAGAGGGAGGAGAAGAAAAAACTGGGACTGGAGAGATGACTCAGTGGTTGGGAGCACTGGCTGCTCTTGCAGAGAACTGGGGTTGGTTCCCAGCATCTACATTGTAGCTCATGACTGTCACTCCATTTCCAGGGGATTTGATGCCCTCTTTTGACTTCCAAGGACTCTAGTCATGCATGTGGCACACAGACACACACGCAGGCAAAACAGAAAATAAAGCAACTAAATCTAAAATATTAGAGAAAGGAAGTTAATGAAAACTATTCTACAACCGTTGTGTATTCCAGGCCTTCTGAAGGATGCCAGAACATTGTGCTCAGTGCTGCAATGAGGGCGGTCCTTGTTTTAGGATGTTGAAGATCAAGGTTGAAGCTAGAAGTCTTAAAAACAATTTCTGTCTGGGTCGTTCCAGTACACAATGGGGTTTTCTTGGAACTGCTCGTGGAAACTTTATAATTATGGAGAAAAAGATGAACCAGAAACTTGGGTACACTGCTTATTAAAACTCATTTCTTTTTCTTGCTCAAGAGCAATCGGAGAAGATGGTTTGAATTTGAACCCTGACTGTGCGTCCTTTGTGGCTTTGTGACCTTGGGGTAGCCCCTGCAGGTGCTGCCATTCCTTGTTGCAATGGCCCCAGTGCTCTTGTCCTCCCTACAACTGCTTATGTTGACGTGCTGACTCCCAGGGTGATGAAGGCATTGGAGGGTGGGGCCTTTGGGACGTGATTAGCATAAATCTCATATAGAATAGAATTGGTTCTCAGAGAGTTTGTTAATCTTTTCCCTGTCTGAGGATCCAATTTGAAGGGAGCATCTATGAACCAGCAAAGGGTTCTCATCAGACATCAAGCTCCAACGTCATGATCCTGGGCTTCCAACTTCCAGGACTGTGACAGGAAGATTTCTCTTGCTTGTGTATAAGGCAGGCAGTTTTATGGAAGTTTGTTATAGCAATCTGAATGTACTCAGATAACTAACTTGCAAAATGGGGGGGGCACCACTACCACGTGGTGTTTAGTTGTAAGGATTAATTGAATTCATATCTGGAAAGTACCTAGTTAATACTTATTAGAAGTGAGTTTTATGTACAGAAATTTACTCTGTGATTCATCACAGGTGATAGAATAGAAGCAGTGTTCTTTAGACCTGTAAGGTCAGCTTATGTGTTCATATAGCTGATAAATGTAAACAAACCACATTCACTTTCTTTGACGTCTCTCCCATTCAAACTGAACAGAGTTCTTCAAGTTATCAGCTTCATTTTAAACCTTAACTATTTTACATTTATATGTAAATTTAATATACCTGAATTTTTACTTTAAGAAATCAGGTAATTGTTGGGCAAATTTCTGACTCTAGTAAGTAAAGTCTTCCCAAACAGTAGCTCAAGTTTCTTTGAATATTCTATCACTGACAAAATTAATATTGTCTAGACTTAATCAAATACTCTTAAACATTTCAATCTAAATAAGTCTCATGTCTAAAATCTATCACACATTCTAAATTAGAATCACAAGATTAAGCTGTCACTTTGTCAGATACTTTTAAATATTAAAAGTATGACAGTCATTCATAGATTGTACCAAAAGTATTAACAGAATCCTGTTTCTTTTTTAAATGAAAGATTTATTTGTTTTTATTTCATATGTATGAGTGTTTTGCCTGCATATCTGTCTGTGCACGTCTGTGTACCACATGTATGGCTGGTGTCTGAATATGGCGGAAGAGGAATTGGATATCCTGGAACTGAAGTTATAGATGGTTGTGAGCTTCCAGGTGGGTACCCAGAATTGAACCCAGGCCCTCTGCAAGAACGACATGTACTCTGAACCACTGATTCATCTCACTAGCCCTGGGATCTGTTGCTTTCAGTGTCTGTCCAATTCTAAACTCTCTCTAGATTGTAAAGTTGCTTGCTCACTTAGAAGTGAACAGAAGGTGCCTTTCCCAGGTAAGCTTTCGTTATTACACTGCTCCACGCTGAAGCTGCTGCGTGACCTCTCTCCCCTAAAGCAGACCTGCTCGTTGACCACAGATTTAAAGGTTGAATGGTCAGTGTTGCACCTGGGCTGCATCCGACATGGCTAACTCCTCCTGTGGCATTGATGGATGGCCTGTCCTTTATATCCACCATAGCAACAGGTAACAGGAAGCTGTTTTTTCAGATCATATTGATTTTTTTAAAAAAAATACTTAGAACGGCACTGTCCAAAATGTGATTTCAAGTTTCAGATAGCCATATTTTAAAAGGTCATTTTCATAATAGGTTTTAAAGGCAGTGTACCCAAAGATTCATCATAATCTCAAATGGAGTCAATATAGACGTGATTAATGAGATAATGAAAGCTGTTCCTTTTCAGCTTTAAAATCTGGTGCGTAGTTTACATTTCTAGAACATCTGGATATGTATTTCAGGAGTTAAAATTAAATGTACTCCTCACACGGTAAAGTTATATTTGTAGAGCAGACACTTTGCACAGCTCCAGTCTCTAAATGTAAATTGATTGAATAGAACAAAAAAAAATTGGTTTCTTAGTTGTACATACCTTCTGCCAGGAGCTCGGTGGCCCAGTTAGGGTCGGCTGTGTTGGATGATATATCCCTGGATGTAGTGTTCACATTTAACCTCACAATTCTACTCCGGATTCAGGTTATGGCCCCGCTATTCCCGATATCTCTCACTCAGCCGAGTCTGTTCTTCTCTAGTTAACAGTTCTACAGCAGTTTCCGTGACATGTGTTCAGCTGCTTAGACCCAAATATCCCATGATTTTGCCCATTTTCCTAAGAGATGGCTCCAGTCTTTTTGACTAGTTTCTAACATCTATATCAGGTCCAGAGGAGGTACAGTACAGTAAGCTTATGTTGTCCACATCTCATCGTGGGCAGGTTG
>NW_026067942.1:1421009-1449808 GCF_014885135.2 Alexandromys fortis | reverse complement strand
GCTTACCGGGAAGATTCTAGCCTACATCCATCCGGGATTGGAGGAGCTTCATTGCGTGCATCTGCCTGGGAGAGCTGAGCATGGTGTCTCTGCTCCAGCAGAGCTGTCGGGTCTCTCCGGGAGCAGAGCAGAGTCTGACCTCACTTCCTCTTCCGCCCAGAATTCTATTTTGTTTACTCCTCCCATCTATGTTCTAAGCTGAGGCCAAGCAGTTGGTTTATTATAACCAATGAAATCAACAGATTGATATATGACACTCCCACATCAAATAGCTCCTAGAGAAGCATAAACAAGGAAGACTTAACCAGCAATAAGCCAGAATAAAGGATAAAGCCATCTCCTCTAAGTTTCCGAAGCTGGTCTACAGAGAACTCTTCTACCCTCCCCCAACCAAGTGACTACTGTCTAATGCCCATCTCACCAGAGGCCATCAGCACCACTGAGCAGCAATGGCTGTGGCTTTCTTTATCTGGATGGGAGATTTTAATAGACTCATTCTATGCCTTTCATTGCTGTATATTAGTTAATGGATCTAGTGTATCTGTAGTGTAGTGTATCTGATTCCAGTGACCCTGGAATGATTATCCGAGTAACTATAACTTAGAACATGAATGCTCCTCACATTTCATATGCTAAAGCCTTGGTCTTTCATCTGTGACACTTTGAGGAAATAGCAAAATTTGTCATCTTTATAAAAGGCGACAGATTTATACGATCTGAGGAGAAACAAGAATAAGGATTAAGAGGTGTGGCCTTGTTAGAGGAGGTGTGTCACTGGGGATGGCCTTTGAAGTTTCAAACTCATAGCAACCTCAGTGCCTCCTCTCTCTGCCTGGTGGTTGTGTATCACGATGTAAGATGTAAGCTCTCGGCTACTGCTCCAGAGCCATGCCTGCTGCCATGCTTCCTACTATGATAGTCATGGACTCTAACCCTCTGAAACTGTAAGCACCAAATAAACTCTGCCATCTACAAGTTTCTTTGGTCATGCTGTCTTTATCACAGCAACAGAAAATTCACAAAGACATTGGTTTTGCTCTAACACAATATTTATGCCATAGGGTGCTTCCTTACCACAGTTTCAAAGCAACAGAGAAGATCGGTGTGGGCTGAAACCTCTGAATCAATATAAGACATTCCTCTTTAGAAGCACATTGTCTCAGGTAGTTGAAAAAGTGGTGGAAATGTAAATTGGAAGGAAATTAGACATAGGTATATGATTATTAGATGAGGGATACAAACCATCAAGCCCCTGAGAGTAAGTGATAAAGACAAGATAAGCATGGGTACACCTTGATACCTGTTTAGAATATCTCTGCTATTTGGAGATGAAAAAAATGCCATAGTGATTAAGAAGGAAGCTGGCTAAAAGTGCGTCATATTTTATATAGAGGTCAGCTTTTCTCAGTCAATCTTTAAAGTGTGTGTGGAGGATCAGCCTATAAAAGCAGCCCGCTGTGTTCCGTGTCAAGCCAGGCATCTTCAAGCTTGGCCCCTCGTTTCAATTCTGTTCATGACTCTAGTCATATGGGAGAGCGTTGGTGAGACGGAGTATTAGCATCTCGGATCTGTGCACTTTGGCACATCTTTGGCTCTCAAACATGTGGTGTCAAGATGGCTCCATGTGCATCCACTTTATAAATTCTGATCACAGCTCCAGATTTCTGAGAGCCAGATATTGCCTCTAACCAGAGATGACTGATAGATCTTCTCTATAAACAACAACAAAAATGTTTGCTTTGGGGAAATCATGTAAAAATAAAAACACAAGTACACTTTTGCACTCTCAGAAGCAAAGTCGAAAATGAGCAGTCTCTGGGAATCAGTATAACTAAGAACATCACACAAGGAAGGATGGTACAGCCTGGTTTATATGCTGCTCTCAGTGTGACAAAGGAGCAGAGGCAAGGAGAATAAAGCGAGGGGGGAGGAAGACTGGGCCCCTTATGCTGAAGAAATAGGCTTTGCTTGTTTTTAGGGGGGATTATGTTTGTTTTTTTGAGAAACATTGAGGTTTTAGGCTCATTAGGCAGAAGGAATATGGTCTGAGCTATGGGACTGGAACAAAAATTACATTGAGGTATAGTTGTTTTCATTTTTTTTTAATTTTCTAATGATGAGAGGGGAGGCGTAGTGGTTTGTTTTCTTCAGTTACTAACAAGTAGGAAATTATAACTAAGTTCAAATAAACAAACCCATTGACGGTAGACATAATTGGTGAGCAAACCGAACAAAGCCCTCAGCAGGGGTCACACTCCAGAAGCCAGTTCCTAAGGATGGAGCATTATTATTTAGTGACCTCCATAGTGACATAGTTAGAGAGCATGAAGATGCATTCACATCCTGTGCTTTGAAGGGAACTTGATCAGTAAGACACATAGAGAAAGTCCTAGCTAAGTTAAACATCCTGAAGGAGAGATCCAGGCAGGAACAGAACAATAGAGCTGATCTGGAGAAGTGGTGTGGGACACTTGTATTCTGTCAATTATGTTTTAAATAAATGCTAATTGGCTGGTAGCCAGGGAGGCCAACTAGAAAGGAAGTAGAGGCGGGGCAATGAGAACAGGAGCATTCAGGGACGAAGGAAGCTCTTCCTGCAGTTCTGCCCAGATCACAGAAGAAGCAGGATGTGACCTGCCCTGCTGAAAAAGGTATGGAGCGATGTGGCTGACATATATTAGAATAATGGGCTAATAAAAGTTATAAGAGCTAATACAAAGCCTAAGCTAATAGGCCAATCAGTTTATAACCTAATATATACTCTCTATGTGATTTTCTTTGGGGCTTACTGGCCGTGGGAACTGGGCAGGACAGAAACCCCAGTGACCTGAAGAGAAATACCACTGAAGTGACATGCTATCGGAGATGGTGAGAATCCTCAGAGTAACCCCAGTGACCTGAAGAGAAATACCACTGAAGTGACATGCTATCGGAGATGGTGAGAATCCTCAGAGTCTCCAAGTGCTGACTGAATTCCGATGCCTGGACCTCCCTATCCTTTGAATCACCACCAGGAGACACAGGTCTCAGAAAGTGCCAAAGGCTTTCTCAGGCAGGGATATGTAGATGACGATTCTCTAACTGATGCATACTTGGAAATTGGGGGGAAATGTCCCCAAGAGCCTACATTTTATCCTCACAACTGTACAACCATGAGAGTCTTTCCTTTGTCCTTTCTTTCTTTCTCCTCCCTTCCCTGTGTGCTTCCGGCTCTCTCTGTCCTCCTCACTCCCTCTGCTCTTCATTCCTTCCTTCCCACCTTGACATTTTGGTGAGTTAGCTCTTTTGAGAGAGGTCATTTTCTGTGCATTGAAAAGGCTTCAGAATTACAGAGTAGAAGGAGAAAGGAAGCTTCTTCTTTGAAAGCACTTAAACTCTCCGACTCTGACAGAGGCTGCAGAGCGTCCTTCATGCTGTACAACGCCAGCTCCAAGGAATGATGTCTATTCTCCAATGCAGTTGATAAAGAAAGCCAGCTCTACCCAGGTTTCCAGCGAGGGACACACCAGAGTTCAGTTTTCAGATTTTGATGCATGTGAACATATATTTAATGTCATTGAACTTTTAAGAAAGCAAGGAAACCTTTAGTATGTTCTGCAGGTTTGATGCTGATGGCTTTGTAGTCAACATTGAAGCATCTCTTCCTGTGTAAGTGGAAGTTCTGTGTTGGATCTTGTTGTGTTGTGCATCTTCTCTGATAAGCTAGGCTGACCTGACCATTCTAACTTAATTGAATAGGAATAGAAGAGAGAATTTTCATCCTGGGATAGAATTAATTAATTTGATTAATATAAAGGTTGACCCATTTCAACTCCTTCTATAAAAACTAAACTATACCATAGACAGGGAGGAAAATAGAATATAGGGCTATGACTTCTGAATGTTGAGAGGGGTGACCTTTGGGGAAGTTTGCCAGACCTCAAGTCATATTATATTTAATGATAAAATTAAAATAGTAGACAATGTTATCATAGACTCTCCATAGTCTTTGCCTCTCTGTCCTCTTCTGTTAAGCTGGCAACCCTGGCTATTCTTCTCCATGAAGGAGAATGGACTATCTGACTGGAAGGTACATCTATGCTCCATGTTTCCCAGTTGAGTAGAACTCACCCACTCCAAGGAGCAGGCCTTGAGCAATGGGGAGGTAAACTGGAACCTGAGTTCTGGGTCATCCGGGGGCCGACTGTATGATTTGTCAAGCCAGCCCATATTGTCATGGTGTTCTGTCACCACCAGGACACTAGACACCATCAATAAGCATCTCCTTCTAGTTCTGCCTATGCTAAAGAATGAATGAGAAATGGGTTCAAAACGAAGGAGGCTTTTCTTTACTCATAAAAGCAAAAAAGTATGATGCAAAAGCTTCTAAAGGAACATCTGTCAACTGAGAGAGTTCAAGATTTTGCCCATAAATAAATACAAAATTTATGGTGCAGGTTTAAGATCATGCCGGGTGGCCCTCTATGCCTCCTGTACAATGCCAGGCACTGAGTATTTCTCAAATCCAAAAGCAAGTGGTCTCTCCATCAGGGTCCAGCTCACACTGTAGTCAAGAGTTACCGGACCAAGAGCTGAGTGCGGCTGTTAGCCAGACCTGGGTTGTGCTTCTCCCAGTCTGCGTGCCTTCTGTGGTTTACTCTGCAACTGGCAACCAGCATCGCTGAGTGTAGCCATCTGGGTTCAAGCATATGCAAACTTACAAAGGCTGGCAGGAGCCTCCACACAGGGGAGGTACCGTGTTTATGCAAGAGCATGGCGTGATAGCCATCAGCAGCTGGCACGTGAGCTCTTTCTTAAGGCAAAAAAATGAAATGACCCGTGTTAGGAGGCTTTGATTAAAGCCTCATGCCCTTGGCGCTGGTTTGAGTTTTAGAAGAAACCAACAAGAAATGCAAATGCAGTAGGTGAGTAGAGGGAAGAGGGGGTTCAAAAAAAAACTCATGAAAACATGAAATCAGCTTTAGATATTTCTTTTTCGCCTAGAACGAGTTATATAATGGGGGCCAATGATAGGCGTCTATAAAGAAAACACTATACCTTTCTTAATACACATCTAAGGTTTCATTGTTAATGACTCAAAGTTTCCAAATCAGAGAAAACTATTACTTCATGGTTCCCAAGTTTCCAATCACTTAACATGTGAAACAGTGAAGCTCAGAGTCAAGTGCCCAGAGTGAAAACTGTTTGATGTCGGGAGGCCGGGCAAAGGCAGCAGGGCCTTGAGACTGTGTGCTGTTTAAAAAGACAACGTTCTGCAATAAAACTCCGAGTCTCGGTGCTCTTGGTGACAAGGTTCGCTTCATGGACTGCAGAGTGAGGATCTGTTCGCCACACCTGGCTGCTTGGGATGGGTGGCTGTTTGCAGAATCGGAATGAACACCCCACTTCTGGCCTGGAAACCGATTGAAGCATGTTCATTTTCTTTACACTCAAAACATATGTTCTCTGGAAAGAAGATAGCAACTTCCAAAGGAGGCCAAGGGTTATGAACATTGAGATATTTACTGTCAAAGTGGCTGAAAGAGGCTTCAGCTTCCAGAGCAGCCATCTCAGTTGCTGTGAGGGCGATTGAGATGCGCAGGGAATGCCCTCAGCAGGAATGTTTTATTACTCTGTGTGTTCTAGGGCATGAGGCTGGGATAAAAGTGAACGGCTAACTCAACAATGAAGAGCAGGGCAGTGATTAAAACCCAGCACACAGCCCTTCCCAAATGGTCCTCGGTGATCACCACGGCATCTGCAGGTGTGAAAGATAAGCACCATGGATGTGAGCCTCATCTGGAAACCATCATGCCAGCCTGCCTTAACACGACACACAGAAATTCACAGAGAAAAGATGTGCATATGTGGCTTCTTTGAATGAGTAGCCCAGGGGCTGGAGAGACAGCTCAGTAGTTAAAGCACATTCTACTCTTGCAGGGGACCCTGGACCAGTACTAAGCATCCATATTAGCTCCATGAGGATCTAATGTCTCTGCACTCACACACACATACACGTACATACACACATTCATACAAACACATCTATGTATACACACATACACATGCTACACAAGTATACATATATGCATACACACATACATGTATACACGCATACATATGTGTATGCATATGCATACACCACACACATACACACATCACACATATGTACACATACATATACATATTCACACACATGTGCATATAAAAACATACACGCACATACACACACAAGATACACATACACACCTAATCAAAAAAGCAGCCCAGAGTATGCCACACCTGACTCTCATTATTCCATCATGATTTATATAAGTAATCTGTTGGAAACCTTCTTCTCCCCTCTTGGTCTGCATGCATGCATAGACATGTATCCATTTCAGTGGCTGTGGATTTCATTCCGTCCCTATCTCATGGTGAGACCATCCCACATCTAAACAACGCACAGTTCCCATGCCTATGCTCCATCTAGGCTTCTCCATCCCACTCCCTGGCCCCTGCTAGCATGAGGTTATCTCTTCCTGTCATCATCTTCCTTCTTTATAAATAAACCATTCCAGGTGGTAGAAGCTCAGCAGAGCACAGTGCTTGCTGCCCTTCCTGAGGACTGAAGTTCAATTCTCAGCACACATATGGGTGGAGCTCACAATAACCTATAACTCCAACTTCAGCAAATTCAAAGCCCCTATATGGTGTGTCCTCAGGCACCTGTACACAGTTGTACACACACACACAAACACACACACACAGACATATAAAGATAAAACAAATCTTTTAAAATTATAATAACACAAACCTTATGTGCAAACACATATGCATGTACACGTGCACATAATATATGGCATATTTTCTCTGATATTTGGCCTTTATTATCAAAGAATAACATATTATTTGTGGCTTTCTTATGTCACTCACCTTTATGTTTTTAACAGCTGAACATACTACTGAGAATATGTTATTCCTATGAAGCATCCCACACTGTAAGATGCTGTTGTTAACTCATCTGCTATGGCTGGTAATTTGAGTGATTAGAAACTTGTACATGTATGTCTGCATGTGTTGCTCCTATGGGCACCTTTCATGCTTCCACTCAAAGCCCACAAAAGTTCATGAATCTACCAGGTGCTCCATAGTCTCAATGTTTTTGTTTGTTTGCTGTTTGGTTTTTCGAGGCAGGGTATCTCTGTATACCCTTGGTTGTCCTGAAACTCTCTGTGGAGTCTAGGCTAGTATCAAACAGACAGAGACCAAGTACTGGATTAAAGGCATGAGCCGCCACTGACCAGCTGATATATGTTTTTTAAAGCTTATTTATCTTATTATTTTGGTGGTGTACGTTTGTGTGTGCACATGTGTGTAAGTTTCTATGCACATGTGTAGACCAGATGTTGATAACAGGTATCTTCCTTCACAGCTCTTCACTGAGTTTTGAGATAGAGTCTGCCATTGAACCAGGAGCTAACCAATTGGCTGCAGTGGCTGACCAATGAGCTCTGTGCCTGGCCCATGGCATTGGGATTAGAGGCACACAACAACAACCCCATCTGTTTACAGGGTGCTGGGGACCCAAACTCAGGTCCTCGTGCTTGCCTTGCAATGAGTTATCCAGTGAGCAACTTCTCCATCTCCCGTGGTTTCCCCCTTTAGTTATTCTTGCAGTGGTATGGGCATATTATAGGGCTTTAATTCACATTTTCCTCATGGCTACTGACGCTAAGCATCTAGTGGTGTTGTTTTATAGATATCTGGGCATTTTAATTTTTTAACCCACTTTTATTTTCTGTTTAATTATAAAATTTAAAGAGAAAACTTTAAATTTGTTGTTGCAAAATTGCTGAAAACTATTTTCTCCCATTTCCTTTCTTACACTCTATGGTACCTTTTAAGGAAAGTAAGCTTTTATATTTTAACACAAGTTTATTATGGGTTTTGCTTTTTTTGTATAATACCAACTAGGTTTCAGGAACATGTTTCTTTCTCTGAAGGTACAAACTTTCAAAAACCTTTGACGATAAACTGAATAAGGCATATTAGATCTTGTCAACTGAAAAATAAAGATATTCGTTTATGTTTGCATCTCAAACTTAACTGTATTACTTTTCCATTTATATCTGCACTCTATCTAAAATTGACTTTGTATGAAATGTTATAATAGTCAAGTAAGTTCATTTGTTTAAGGAATTGGTCCTTAACTGGTGGTCATACTTTATGAGAAAGTAGAACTTTGTGGACATGGGGCCAAATGGCAGATGTAGGACTATAGGGGTGGAACTTGGTGGCTACAGGTTAGGTCTCTTTTGGCCCAGGGCCCTCTGCTTCTTGGCTCACTGTGAAACTGAACCTCCAGCTCCTGTCACCACAGACAGAGCCTCAGCCACCGTCCGTCCCCTTCTGTGCTATAATGGGCCACACCCTGTCATTAAATTATTTGCTTGCTCTGCAGAATACTTACAAGGCACCTCAGAATACTAGTAGTTTGGTCATAAGTCATTTGGGTTCATTTTCCCTGGAGCCAAAATTTCATTTTGATTTTCTTCTTCTCCAGTTTCTTATCGTCTTGCTCCATATAGGACCTCAAGCACAATGCTAAAGAGCAATGGCAAGAGTGAAGTAGTTTTCTCCATCCCCAGCATCAAAGGGAAATCTTTTAATAAATCACCCTCAAACACAATCGAGATGTTTGTAGATCCCTTCACTAGAAAAAGGGAGCTTCTTCTTGCACTCCTAGAATCTAAGTGTGTTTCTCATAAATGAATGTTGAATCAAATGTTTATCAAATTGCAGTTCTGTAAAGATATCAACATTCAGACAGAAAGACCACACAATTTTCCTCCTCTTTCCTTTCAATGTCATAACATTGTTAAAGACGCAGCCCGGTTTAATCCTGATATACCATTGCCGTCATCATGGCTGGACTCCCTTTGCTGACTTTTACAGAATTTCTTATCTGTTTCGTAAAATAAACACGCCTGTCATTTTCCTTACTTAACACCTTCCTGTGGCGGCTTCCTCTCAAATCTTCACTGTCAGAATGAGTTAGGAAGTGTCCCTTCATGAATCTGCTGGAAAAGTGTCTTCTAACCTTTCTTTAAAGGTTGAGGAGAAAGTGTGAGTAGAAACACCCCTGGGGAAGGGGCCCAAGGGCAGGTGTTTCTACTCACACTTTCTCCTCAACCTTTAAAGAAAGGTGAAGACACTGGAGTTCAGTTCCCAGCACCCACGTTGGACAGCTCACAACAGCCTGGTAACTCCAGCTACAGGTGATTTGGTGCCCTCTTCTGGCCTCTGAGGATACCTGCACTCACAAGTGAATATGCTCCCATACCTGCATACACACATAAATGTAATTGAAAATAAAAACATCTTTAAAAGATTGTTAATCCTATTGTAACAGATATTAGTGTAGAAGGGAGGGTACAAGAGGACTAAGTATCATGATACAATGAATCTCACAGTAACAGTCATAATATATGCGAAAAACAGCTCTGCAATGAAACAACTAAAGCTAAATAACTTTAATTGTAAGAAAATTTATACAAAGGAAACGTGCATGTTTTTCCTCAGATGGACTTCCAGTAATGACATAGAAGGATAGAATAATATGAGAAAGAACTTCATTTATTGCACCCAGGGTCACAGAAAGAGCTCATGTTCTGATGAAGCATGCATGACTATGAAATCCTTCATGTTCTTGTTCATAATGATATCCCCTTGAAAGGAACAAAAGGCCACATGAAGTCACAATCACAGAAAATTAACTGGAAAGCCAGCCACTTCTTTCTGAAGTGGTTAAGAATTTGAGACATAAGTATTTGGAAGCTAATGGGGCCTGCCCTTTAAGGATAATTAGATCACAAAGAAAACACCATAAATGACTATAAACCACTCGGAGAGAAATGTAAAGAAGAAGAATTTACATCAGAATTCACAGGCCATGGTGATAACTACACTCATAGGAAAAGCAGTGACTTCACAGTCTTCAGTTTTAGAGAACTTGAAAAGTAAGGAGGCGGATTGCCATCAACTTACCATTGCCTGATAACTACCATTCAAATTAATGAAGTTTTTGTGTATACGTTATTATGAATGTTCACCTGTGTGGGAGTGTGCATGTATGTGTTGAGTGTCTTTTTTGATTAGTCCCTCCCCCCTTTTTTTTGAGACAGGGTTTCTCACCAAACCCTAAGTTTGTGGATTCAGTTAGGCTGACTGGTCAATTAACTCAGGGGATCTCTCTGTCTCCCTCCCCTACTCCTGCACCCCTGGTTTGGCGATTTTAGAGATATACCACCACAGGATTTGACATGAGTTCTACAGATTCAAAAATTCAGTTCTTTGTGCCCAAACAGCATGCACTTTACCGACTAAATCTTTAAATCACTGCGATACATTATCTCCAGTCAGAATCTGCTTACCAGAACTCTATATCCAGGACTGTATCACATATTTCTGATGAAAACATAACTCTGTTTTAACAGATTAAGTTTTATTATTACTGGTGATGTCAGAAAAGAAAGACAAATTGGATTCTCAAAGCATCAGTTGGTTAGGCAGAGTAATTCAGTTACATCATCTCTTTGTTTTTTTCTTTTCTGAGGTAGAAGCCTAGCCAATAGACTTTATGGACAGTTGAAAAAGCATTTCTCCTCCACAGTCCTTTGTGAACAGCTAGATGGAGTCTTGGTAGGTTTTCTATTTATTTTCTCTAGATTTGTACAGCAGGACTTACATACGGCTACCTACTTGGGCAGTGTAACTCAAAGGCAATCTTTTTTTACTGAATGTCTTCACACCTGCTGGTTTGCGGATGGGACCAAGGCTGGTTTCACTATCCTTGCATCTGCATCATGGTGTCTAGTAGAGATGAGTGTTCGGCTGAGCCAGGGCGGTCAGGAGTCGTGTGTGTGGGATGCTGGAGGACCCTGGGCTGGGCCACGCTCTTTCCTCCTCTTTGGTTTTTAAGAGGTCAGCGTGTGAGCCACTTGAATGCCTCCCACTGTTCCCTACCTTTTACAATGCCAGTGTGAGATGCAGTGGGAGCAGGTTTATGGTGCATGCCATTCAATTTAGACTCTACTAGAGCAAATGATTGCAATGATTGGGAGGAAAAAACTGGAAAATAAGTCCCTGATGTAAAACTGGTCACAGAGCCAAAACAGTAGTGCCAATTATGATTTCAGCAGTGCCCCAATGTTATTTTGACAACAGTCTTTTCAAACATATAGAGTGTATTGTTACTGAGGGTGGGCATATTAAACCATATATTTTCCTCAGGCAGCCAGTTGTCTTTGCACTTGAAGCTAATATTTGGAGTTTCCATTTGTTTTTGTTTCGTTCCTAGTTTTGTGTTCTTACTTGAGAAGAAGCACTGGCAGGAAACTAGGGTGAAGCCAAAGGATGTCTGGAGGGTTGTCCCAGCCTGGGTGTAGCCCTGGGCTATACAGAGAACTTTCCCTACTGTTCTGCCTAGTGTTTTTTTTTTCCTTGATCACATGGTCTAGAAGCAGCAGGTTATTATATGTGGTAAGCCAAACACTCAAACAAAGGCTTATTACATTTCTCTTATGTTAAAGTTAGGAATTCAGGCCCTATAAAAGCTGTGACATAAGCTGTGTGTTACTAGCTCCTTTGTCAAGGAGCTCTTGAGAAGATGAATCATAGGCAAATAAATATTAAATCATGACTCACGGGCTGCGCAATGTACCTTATATAATGGCAAAAGTGAAGATTTTGAGGGTAAACGGAACCCCAACTATTAGGATGCAGTTGGGGGACACATGGAAGACAACTGGGGAGCACAGCGTCTTATGCTGATTGTGTTCAGGTTCGTGAAGAACGCAGAGATGAACTTCGTCAACGCTGGCAAACACCGAGCTGACCATTCTCTGAAGCCAACACCACGCTTTCAGGAAACCCCATTTTTATATCGCTGTTTCCTGGGAACAGTCACCATTCCTGGCGTTTCTTCTGAGCGCAGAGCACAAATCCCCTTTTTATGTTTCATAATCTCCCAGACTGGGTTCTCCTGAATGCCCATGGCAAGAACATAAAGTCGTTTCAAAAGGACCACTCGTTATCCCCCTGGCCCCACAGAACAGACCACAGAGATAATAACATCGAATATATGGCCAAAGGCAGTCACAACAATAAAACAGCCTGAACCAACCTCTATCTACTCCCAACTATGGCGATTATGGTTCTTTCCAAGATGAGTTCATGCCCTAGTGAGTTCAGCCTTTGACAAACCAAGAAAGTTCCAAAGATGCCTATTTGCTAGTGGAAACTGTCCCCAGAGAAACTAGGTAGGAGGTTTCTTTAAGGCTTGGTGTCACCTCTCTGTTGTTTTATTCATTGATCATTGCTCTAAAGGCCCCGATCGCACCGTTCCGTCATTCAGTTACTCTTTACTCAGTACTTGCTGCCCTTTTCCAGACAAGGAAGTAGAGAATAAACTGCAATACTTAATTCACTGAGACCACACAGATAATAAACTATATAAAATATATTTGATTCAACATCATACTGATTGTGCCATTCAGAGGTTCTGTTACAACTCTGCATTAGTCAATGAAAATTGTTGCTTTCGCACAGAAGGAGGCTCCACATTCTTTACTCACTTATCCATCTCATCCAATAATGCATCAACCAAATATTTAGGAAGCCCACAGCTTACCCTGTGTAAACTACTGTGCTTGGGGCAGAGGGCTCTGTGGGATTTGCATCTTGATACCCAAGGTGCTGCCAGACTCACGAACAGTACGTTGGGTTCACTTGTCAGTGAAGCCTTTGTTTACCCACGGCCTCATTTCTTCCATTGTAGTGAAAACCTTTGGATGATTGTCCTGACCAAGTGCTCACCATCTGTGGCAAGCCACACAAGGCCACCTCTTTCCAAAGGCTTGTTGGGAGGAAAAGATGTAGTGTGCCTGGGCTTTTGAAGGGGAGGAGTGAGCAGCGACTGTCCTAGAGGAGAGAGCATTAAAACCTGGAGAGCATAGGAACCAAGAATAAGTAAGACATTTCTTATTTCCTGGAAATGTAAATAGAGAAAAGGAGATGGTGCCCCAGAGCACTGGATTGCAGGAGGTGTGTGTGTGGGGGGGGTGAGGGACAATACCTGAACTGAGAGCACTGGATAGCAGGGAGTGTGGGGGGTGATACCTGGGCTGAGCTAACTGATTTTATTTATATGGTATGTATTTTAGACTTGTTTTTATTGCCACTGAATAAGAAACTGCCTTAGATTAGCAAAACATGGGCTGGAGGCCTGCCAGGAAAAAAAAAAAAAGGTCTTATATAGTGACTAATTCTTTTGAAATGATCCAGCTCCCAGACTTCCCAGGTAGTGGAAACAGTGTGCTCATGCACAGCCTAACAGAATAGTAGCCACCTCAGTGATTTCTTCAGGAGGGGTAAAACATAGAGATCAAATTTATAATTACTGTACTTCGATAAGGACATTTTAGTGGCCACACGTGTGTCACTGACCTGTGGACATGGCACGGCCAGTGCCCTCTTGAACACTCAGCATAGGACTTGCGCAGATTATTGTTCTGAGAAAAGAGAGGGGCACACAAGGGCTCCCACTCCTTAAGGATATCTAGCTGCGATTCTCAGCCTGTGGGTCGCGACCCCTTTGGCAAACCTTTATCTTCAAAATTATTTACATTACGATTTGTAAGAGTAGCAAAGTCACAGTGATGAAGTAGCAAAGAAAATAATTTCACATTCGGGGTCACCACGCCATAAGGAACTGTATAGTAAAGGGGCGCATCATTAGAAAGGTTGAGAAGCCCTGCTAAACCATAGGCAGTTGATAGCTGCTGCGAGGGAGAGGGACATGTCCTTCAGTGTTTCAGCTGTGTAAGTTGCCTCTGCCCCTGTAAGTAACCCTTACCACTTACCTTACCTCCAGTAAGTAACCCTTACCCATATAAGCAACCCTAATTGAATCCATTGGTTCACCACATCGAACTTGAGTGGAATAATTCCTTCCATCTGTCATTGTGCCCTCTCTGAACCAAAGAGATGTTTGTTCAAGACTCTTCAACAATAGTTCACACAGCACCCCATTTAAAACTGTTCCTAGTGTTTTAGAAGCAAGTCAAACTATCTGTACTAACTTAATGGCATACTTACTTTGCTTTATAAATATCTCAGCCTAATGGATGGTTGGAATGCATCTTTTCTCCTCCATTCAAATTTTTACTCCTAGAGATTTAAACTGATAAACTGAATTTTTACTCTTTATAAGCCATGTTGACTATAAACATATCATAAATTATAAGTATAATCATGTGCTAGAAATAAGCAGAAAATCTCAGATATAGATGGTAACATCTTAAAAATAAATACACTCTTGCTGGATTTTGTTTTTTAACTCAAGAATGAAGAAAAATATGAATGCAGTCAGATATCATAGGATATACTTGAGGGCTTGTTTGATTTGCTGTTATACTGCACTGGGCTATTGTGCTTGTTTAAGAGTTTAAATCTGATAGAATGCCAGATACATCTGAATCCTAAACTATGATACTTCCAATACAATGTGAAGCAGAAAGGCTTGCTTAAGACCACCTTGAAATTGTAGGGAGAGTCCGGCTGGAGAAGCATCCATTCAATAACAAAGCATACACTTGCCCCAGCTATGTGTGTCAGACAGTACTGTGAGAAATAACAACAGGAGCCAGGCTGTGGTGGCACACGCCTTTAGTCCCAGCACTCGAGTGGCAGAGGCAGGCGGATCTCTGTGAGTTCGAGGCCACTCTGGTCTACAGAGTAAGTTCCAGGACAGGCTCCAAAGCTACAGAGAAACCCCTGTCTCAAAAAAGAGAATGCCAAGTTTACCTTCTGTTCACCCTGAGCAGCAAAGCGACAGTTCTTGGCAAGCGACCACCCAAGGCTGCCCTGAGAAAAGCAGCAACTTAGCAGGCTAGTGGGTCTGAACAGGAGTGAGGCAAGGGCAGTGAGATGTAAAATGTGCTCGTTGTACAAACTTGCCAACCTGAGTTAGATCCTTGGAACCCACTTAAAGTAAAAGAGAACGGACTCCCAAAGGTTGTCCATAGGCTTCCAAACATACACCATGGCACAAGTACACAGGAACACTCTCTCTGTCTCTCTCTGTCTCTGTCTGTCTGTCTGTCTGTCTGTCTGTCTCTCTCTCTCTCTCTCTCTCTCTCTCACACACACACACACACACACACACACACTAGTAATTAATAAAATAAAAATTTAAAACACCCAAGCAGAGACAGCAGTGACCACACACTAGCACAATAAGTGTTGTTGATTAGCTGTGGTCTAAGTTTTTTTTTTTTTTTTTATAAAATAGAACAAGGTACTAAAAAGAAATGTATCTGGACATGAACTCTCAGAAGAAAAAATTAGAAGACAGCTATCACACTCTCTAGAACTTTCAGCGTTGACTGTGTGTTGAAAAACACAAGTGTGTGGCCCAGACTCCCAGAGCAAAAGTATCCAGAGGCCAGCAGTAGTTGGATTCCACAGAACTATCAAAGCAGCTACTGTTCACAAAGACAAGGATTGCATTAAAGAACAGAGCAGGGGATGGCGCAGCCTCGGTGTATAAGGAATACCAAGACAGATATGAAATCTCTGTAAAGAACTGCATGGACGTTCTGACATCCAATACCACATGCTAGGATCATTTACCATAGTTTCTCTCCACATGAGCTCACTTTGAGTAATTTCCAGAGAAAGTAAACATATATAAAGTCCTTAACAGGAGGCTGAACTTACTTGATACAACTCCTATAAAACAGTGGTTTAGAGCCACATAAGATCTTCCTTGTATCTCTCCCATGATGTCATGGGGGCTGCCAGCTCACTCTTTTTGATGGTAGCCCTTTTCAATGCATCTCATTTAGAATGTCAAACCTCCTTGTGATTTCATGTTACCCCCACCAAATCTGAGTAAATAAATAAAAGTGTGTTGACTTGGATTTAACTGTGTTTTTCTTAGGCACCTGATGACGATAGTCCAGGATCATTCAGTTGACTGGTGTGACAGAATGAGATGACTAATGGCTGGGACGCTTAGTTCTGAGCTGACAAGCCTGCTGCCTGTATCTGAGCCCTTGCTTTGAGCCCGTGGTGTTCACTGTGCCTATTGGAGGCTCTGTCTTTTCATACAAAATTGCTCTAGCAGGGGTGATTCACTTTTCTTCGAGTGGGGTCTCTGTGTTTTGGATGTAGTTTCTCTGAGTGTGAAACTTAGATGTACATTTGGAGCCAAATCTTGAAAAGAGACAGGATTTTTAACAAAAATGTTGTGAACTGGGATGGGAGAGTCCATTCTATCACTTGGCAAACACCACACCCCAATTCACAAAAGAAGGGGTGCAGAGCTCGTGTAGGGGCAAGCAACCAGTGAAATCCTCAGAAATGACAGGAGAGAAGAGTCAGATGAGACCCAATAATAATGAAGTACAAAACCTGACTTTTCTCATTTACCAGGAAAACCTGAAGCATGAAAATTCAGCCCAGAGGCATGAGATATGGAGCTATTGTTCTAGAGTTTGGTTCCAGCCACAGGTGATCTGATGACATTTTCTGACTTCTGTGGGCACCATACACACATCACACATACTCACACACACACACTCTCTCTCTCTTAGCTAATATACAAAAATAATCCTAATGTAATTTTTGAAATATTTATGACATAGAATGTTTATATTAAGGTCTTATGGGTAGCCCTCCCTTCCTTGTCTGTACTTGGTCTCTGAAACCCAGTAATTTTCTCTTTAGCTTGCCTCTCAGCTCAGGGCATTTGTCGTTGAGCTGCTCCCTCTTAAAGAAACAACACGCTAACAGAACTTGCCATTGTGTCTCCTACTATTTTGGTGACAATTTTCTGTGACAGAGAAAGAGTTGCTAATTCATTGCTGTGGGAGATGAAGGCCTTGCAGCCACATCTGGTAAATTACTGCCTTCCTGATCCTGGAGGTAGTGGCAGTACTCGGCATTGTTTGGAATTAAGGAGGAAAAAAAAACAGCAAAGGAAATTGATTTTTACATTTTCTGCAGACTCTTAAAAAATAAAGATCTACAGACCAAGTGTGTTTCCCTTATGAAAGCCCCCATTGTCCAAGACATTGAGTCAAGTCAGCCAAAGGATAAATTAAGCAAAACCCTTTATAGTGACTTGATGGGAACCCTGACAGGTCACTATAGTTCAATAGTGTGGTTTAGCTTCTTGGCCCTGGGGTGGGGCTGTGTTTAATGTACAAAGATATATAACGATACAATAGTTATCTTTTAGGTCTTCTGGAGAAATGACAAGTAGGACCAAGTCTGCCTTGAGTGGGTATCATATTGCACATTGGAGGAGAAATTCAGCATGACACCCAGACAGATCATTTTGCTTAAGGAGTACGGGCAAGGCTATGCCCCGAAGCACACATGTAAGGTACAACAACCTTCACTTAGAAGGGTTGAAAGGTCTGTAAATTCGTGGTTTGTGTTCATGGTAGGATTGCTGGTGAATAACTGTTATCAATCAATATCATGGTACACTGCATCTGGATGTGTGTGACATTACAATGGTGCCCTCCTTTATTTTCTAGTTCATAAACCAAGATGAACCTAGATGAATAAACAGGAAGATTGGAGAATTTTTGACAGTGGCAATAAGAGGTATGGCCAAAATAACCCACTGATGCTTAGATAAAAGGGTTCCCTGGCCTCAGCAGAGCAACTATCCATGGTCATATCAAAAGGCACAGGTCATTAACCATGCATTATCCCCAGGTGGAGCTGTCAACTTTTTACAGGAGGTCTTGTTTCTTTTCTTTGGTGACTTTGTTCAGGGTGTTGAGATGTGTCTATTTGTTGTTCACAGGTTCTTGTGGATGTTGATGCTGTGGGACAATGGTCTTGTGACCTGTAATGATTTGTCTCTTGTATTGATTTAATAAAACAATGATTGGCCAATAGTCAGGCAGGAAGTATATGTGGGGGAACAGAATAGGAGAATTCTGGGAAGAGGAAATGCTACAGTCATCACCCATACACAGAGGACACAAGGTGAGAATGCCTCACTGATAAAAGGTACCAAGTCCCGTAGCTAATACAGACAAGAATTATGGGTTGAGATGTAAGAGTTAATTAATAAGAAGCCTAAGCTAATAAGCCAACCAGTTTATGATTAATGTAGACCTCAATGTGTTTCTTTAGGACTGAACAGCTGCAGGACCCAGCGGGACAGAAACCTCTGTCAACATGTTGATTCCTTGATGAAGGATGAAAATGAACCTGATGCTGAGAATGTCCAATGACTTTTGTGAGTAAGTTTGTTACTGTTCACTGTGGGTGAGGAGTAGCTAAAGGAAAAAGAATGTGCTAAAACATGGAGAGAGATCCCGTGGATTTTGAAACCATTCTGCTTAGCTTACTCTGAGACTTGTTCCATACAGATGGACAAAGGCATAGTGAGGTGACAAACATCACTATGTGGACAGTTACAATCACAGTGTGGAGATGCAGAGAAGCCAACAGCTGAAAAGTTTAAGGGCAGAGTCTTTCTGAAGCCTCCCACACTGCCTGTATCTGACATTATTCTTTATTTGGTTTGTCTCCTACTCTTTACCAGTTACCCATGTGTTAGAAGCTTTGTCTTCAGCATGGTGCTAATAGACGATAATGGAATATTAAGAAAGTGGAGATTAGCATTCCGAGTATGAAGGCTATTGTTGTGGAATATTATTTTGAGATGTGCTACATTTGTTTATGCTGTGGAACATTTGTTTTAATGATGCAAAGATGTGCCACTTTCTTTTATGTTCCATTTGTTTAACTCTGTGAAGCTGTGTTACTTTGCCTGCCTTAAACACCTGATTGGTCTAATTAAGAACAAAACAGTCAATAGGAAGGCAGGAGAAAGGATAGGCAGTGTTGTCAGGCAGAGAGAATAAATAGGAGGAGAAATTTAAGAAAGATCAAGGAGCAAGAACAGAGGGAGAGGAGGACATCAGGGGCAGCCACCTAGCTACAAAAGCAGCCATAGAGAAAGACACAAAGAAAGGCATATAGAATAGAGAAAGGGAAAAGTCTAGAAGCAAAGGTAGACAGGAAAATTTAAGTTAGAAAAGCTGGCTGGAAACAAGCCAAGATAAGGCTAGGCATTTATAAGAAAGACATGTGTGTATTTATTTGGGATCTGGCCCCCAAAAGAGCAAAGAGTAAATAATCATCAACAGGTTATAAGAACATGGTTCCTTCCTTTCACAGATTTCTGGACAATGATGTGAGAGCTTTTATAGTGACCACTGCAACGTACTCGCTTGTTACTGGCCTCACAACAGTGTGGACTGACCTTCCTAAACTGTCAGCCAAAATAAATGTTTTTGCCTTTGTAACTTAGTCCTAGGTGTTTGTCTGACACATTGCATAAAGAACACACTCTTATGTCTGCTACCCTGAAGTCATTTCACAAATTGGACACATTTTCTCTGATACCCTCATGTCTTAAAACCAGAAAAGTTACTTTGTGATCTCATTTTAATGTCCAAGTTATTTGAACAGTTGTTCATGTCCCTGACCTATATCTGAACCCACAGAAATCTTCAGACTCCAAATAATATTTCCAGTTCTGCTGTTTTTAAGGAACTAGGTAATTTTTGTTGTCAAGTCTTATAGAAAATGTGGGACTATAGAAAAACATAAGCTACATAACATGATACATGATCTGCCAAGGCCAGGCCTACAATCATTTTCAGGTTATTGTACATGTATGATGGTGTCTAACCATTGCATTGACCTTATGGCCTCAGCAAGCATGAAGGGCTATATGTGTTCACCTTCTTTTACAGAAGTTAGGCGATACGTGGGATGATGTCATTGTACCCAGACAATTTTCTGAACGGTGGGGGGAAGGGCATATGGCTAGAAGCAGGTAGTTCCTTACAGGAAGAGGAGCACATGGTAAGTTCTAATACTCCAGGAAAATACATGCTGGTACATTTAACCTGTTCCTGTGCAAAGGGGGAGAACACAATGAGGCTCACAGGAAGGTAAGTGTCAGACATTTCCAGATGAACTGAGATACAAAGATTTCTTCCACTCAGGGCTTGACCTCAGGATGATGTTGCTTTGGCTTGTGACTTTAAGGACACTAGGTGAAGAAACGCCACTGTGTGCCTGCCTTTTGGCATGGGAGGCATATGACTTTATTGAGTCATCTGAAGTATGGCTTGTAGGACGTTCCTGATGAATACAGAGACCTGGTGTACTCATTTATTATAACAATGAGATCACTGGAAGACCCATAAAACTGGAGCTTGCTATCCAAGAGCAGATCAAGTTTGTTACCCACTAGTTCCAAGTTTGTTTAACAAGCCAGTTTTGACAAGTTGAATTTCTTTATAAGATGTTTGTTTAATTGTAGCAGAGCTGTCCTGTCGTAAAAGTGTTTTCAACTGTGTCGACAGCACTGGGCCACAGGCTTTTGCTTGCAAGATTTGTACATCTTTCAGATGAAGACATTCTGAATCCAGTTTTTGTTTGGAGTCGATGACAAGATTCCTAAATTGCCATCGTCATGTCTAAAACTCAGGAAAGGAATGGGAAACAGAGGAGAAGCTGCAGATAGGCCAGCACCTTCCGGAGGGAGCAAGATCACCAAAAATCTGCTTACAAATACACCAGACATCCTGAAGCAGGTGGCAGGTTCGTACTTTGCAGACAGCTCATTCTCAGTGGAAGTCCCCATGTTAAGCTTATAGATGAATGGCGTTCTCATCGCCCCCTACTTCTGTTTGAAGCATGCAAGCTTTAAATCTCTTCAGAGTTTAGTCCAAATCCTTTCGGTACCTTCACAGTACCTTCCCAGGTCTCATGTCCGTGTGTGAACACAAAGATAAGACCTATTACATAAGGCTTCCTTGATAGCTAAAATATAGGCATTTTAAAAATAGCAAAACGCTTTCATTGGAAGCTATCATTCCATCCCTAATCCCTATGTTATATGTCTCCCATTTATACAAATAGGTACCTGCAGTTCCAGAGCTGAAGCTCTGGATGCCATAACAGAAACATCTATTCCTTTAGCGTGCATCTAAACTGGCATATTGCCCCTTTCCTATGTTAGAGAAATAAAAAAAATTATTAGCCCATAAAGATAAGGACAGCTGGAAACAATTGCTAAGTGTTCTATATATTTACTTTTAAAAATGGGAAGAGTGTGTGAAAACGCAGTGGGTAAGATAAAAGTTAAAGCTCTTACTCAACTCAAGGAAATGACAGGAAATAAGACAATTTCCCCTGGAAACATTCAGAATTTAGAAGCTCCAGGTTAGAAGAAAGTGGACGTTTGAGCACGATTTGGGTTTTTGTCTTCACTTCCCCTCTGTGCTTCGATGTAGGTGTTTACTAGTGTGTCAGCCAGGTGATGCGCTGGCTCGCCACAAGTACTTCCAGGAAATTAACAGAAGCGCCTCTGCAAAACCACGAGCTCTACTGTTCATACAGTAAAGGTGGAAAGCAAGATTAGAACAATCGTGGAAGAATTTCAGACTTAATCCACTTAGCGTAAAATTAGCAAAAGTACTTTCTCAAATCACAGTTGACACAAATAATAGCAAGCTTTCGGTGGGAGGTTTTCCTAAGGAAACAAACATCAACCATTCTTATTTGTTATTATATTATGTTATACTATGGTATGTGGGTAGGTGTGTGTGTGATTGCTCATGAACGCGCACATGTGTGTGTGTGTGTGTGTGTGTGTGTGTGTGTGTGTGTGTAATGGGCGGGGTTGCCCTTGTGCCCAGGATTATGTATGGAGGTCAGAGGGAAAAGTGGAATCACTTCTGATGACAGACTTATGCAATAGGCACTTTACCCACTGAACCTTCTTGTAGACCCTCAAAGAAACAAATTTTGTAAATAAATCTCTTCGTCTTTGCACAGGATCAATAACGACTAAATTCAAGAGATTTGAGGGGGAGCTGACCTCTGAGTAATAAAATCTCCTTCAGGAGGGAGATGGTGTGCTTCATCATGTACCACTCATTCAAAACAGCCACCGAATGCTCACACTGAAAATGAGCGACAGTGAGGCAGTACTTTACTGGTGGCTTGTCCCCAGAGAGACACGAGCTTAAGGGCACAATGGCCAGAGAGCTGGAACAAGAGAAGCATGCTTCAATACCCAAATAAACAGAGTGTGGTATATCCATACAATGAAAGATCACACAGCTGCAAAAAGGATTGCAGTATCTGTATGATATGGTTGAACACGAAAATAATATTTTAATAAGTAAGTGAGGTAGGTAAGGCCACATATCATATGATTCTGTTTATGTGTCACCACTGCTTCTCCCGTTTGGTCAGTACCAGGCATGTGACACAATCCCATCACAAGTGGAGCTATGCAATGAACTCTTTACTGCCTGCTCAGCCTGCTCTCAATCCCAGGAAAGCAATGTCTTCTGCTCCATTGCTTCGTCTTAACCCCTCTGTACAGCAATGACTGTCACTCATTCTGTATTTCCACAGCTCACCCCTCTGCTTTGTCACTCTTTCTTGTCTTAATTGCTTTCTCTCTGCTATGAAAAAACAGCCTAAGAAAGCAAGTCAAGACAGAAAAGGTTTATTTTGGCTCTCTGTTTCAGAGGGTTTCAGCACCTCATGGTGAGGAGGACATAGCAGCAGGCTGGGAAAGCGTGACACCAGGGACAGGGGGGGTAGCTGGCCACAGTGCATCTGGACCCAGGAAACAGATAATGGCCATTGTTCAGTTTCATTTCTCTATTTATACAATCCAAGCTCCCAGTCGAGGAAGGGTGCCACTCACAGTGGCCAGGTCTCCCTGCCATAATTAACACAAAGAAGACACCCCACTCCTATGTTGTCCGAGGTTTTCTTCCCTGTCCAGTTCTCACAATTGTTAAGTCCCGAAGAAATCACACAGAGGTCTACATTAACTATAAACTGATTGGCCCATTAGCTCAGGCTTCTATTTAACTCTTATAACTTACATTAGCCCATTATTCTTGTCTATGCTAACCACATGGCTTGGTACCTTATTCAGCGAGGCAGTCACATCTTGTTTCTTCTGTAGCAAACTCACAATTGCAGAGAAATGGGCTTTCTTTTTCCCAGAATTCTCCTGTTCTCATCGACCCGCCTCTACTTCCTGTCTGGTTGTCCCACATATACTTCCTGCCTGGCTACTGGCCAATCAGTGTTTATTTAAAATATAATTGACAGAATACAGACCATTCTCCCACACCACCCACAGGCATGCCCAGACACCCACCTTCCATTTGTGATGCTACCTGTGATTTAGATTCTGACAAGGTGACAATGTGAGAGCCAGCCATGATAAGCTAAGTCTGGGAAGGTCATCCAAAGGAAGTTTCTCTACTTCCAACCATTATCACTTGGGACTCTGTCCATGGATAAATTTAAATGGCGTCTGGAGTCTAAATAGTTTACCCTGAGACAATGCCTGGCAGGCCAAGATTACCTGACCCCCACCCAAGTGCAGACCATTCAAAGGAAATTCCTGGCATTTCAAGCACTGTAGATAGAAACACCTGCCAGCAGTTCACCAGGACACCCCTAGACAAATGTCAGCCAATCAGGGGTCCTGAACCTCAGAGACCCCTCACCCCCACATTTACTACTATAAAAACCCAATTCTAATTGAGCTTGGGGCTCTCCGGATATTCCAATATGTTGGACATGCCAAGAGATAGAGTTTGCAAACTTGATTAAAATAAAGGTTCTTTGCGTTTACATATGAGACTCGGTCTCCTTTGTTGGCTTTTGTGGGGACCCACAGATTTGGGCATAACAGACAAAACTCACCATCTCATCTTCATACTTTCTTCCACATTTTTCCATTCACCCTCTTTCCTCTTCATTGGATAAATCTACAATAAAATTGAGATTGGAAAAGGTAAGGGAGGAAGACATATCCCCCTAGAACCACCACATAACACATCCTCCACACATCTGCTCGGGTTTACTCTTCATTTGGCACTGTGGTGGTTTGAATAGGAATGGCTCCCATAGACGTGTGTGCTTGAATGTTTGACCCATAGGAAACAGAACTATTAGGAGGTGTGGTTTTGAAGGAAGTGTGTCGCTGGGAGTGGGCTTTGACGTTTCAGATGCTCAGGCCACACCCAGTATGGCATTCTCTTCCTGCAGCCTGTCGATCCAGATGCAGGACTCAGCTCCTTCTAGAGCACCATGTCTGCCTATACATTGCCATGTTTCCCACCATGATGATAACAAGCTAAACTTCTGAACTGTAAGCCAGCCCCGATTAAATGTTTTTCTTTATAAGAGTTGCCATGTTCATGGTGTCCTTTCACAACAAAGAAACCCTGACTAAGACAAGATCTGTGTGTTTCAAGATTTGGTATGTTCATTCAGTATCCCCCTGGAGATGATTCTGGCCTGCCATAAGCATTGTGATATTCTTTGTGTTAAACACAGGACTACAGAGGAGGGGCCAAAGACTTGCTGCTCAGGCCTGCCCTCCTCTACCTTGGGAGATCTAACCAATAGAGTTAATAGGCAGGACACTTTCGAAGGGGCTCCTATTGCTCCCTCATTCTACCCATGAGTCAGTGCAGTTCATCCCCAGAGAGTGATGTGGGAGTGTCATATATCAATCTGTTGATTTCATTGGTTAATTAAATAAAGAAACTGCTTGCCCTGATAGGTTAAAACATAGGTGGGAGGAGTAAACAGGAGGAAGAGGAAGTGAGGTAAGACTCCTCAGACTCTACAGCTCTGCTCTCTGGAGCAGAGATGCCAGGCTCCGCTCTCCCAGGCAGCTCCGACCCAGGATGGATGTAGGCTAGAATCTTCCTAGTAAGCGCACCTTGGGGTGCTTACACACATTATTAGAAATGGGCTATTCCAGGTGCTAGAGTTAGCAGAGAAGAGGCTAGATATAATGGGCAAGCAATGTTTAAATGGATACAGTTTGTGTGTTGTTATTTCAGGGCATAAGCTAGCAGGCGGCCAGGGTGTTGGAGACGCAGCCCTGCCACTCCTATCACTACAAGAGAGGACTGGGAGAAGTTACAGTAATTTCACCAAAGCAGACAGACAGACATCAAATAGGGGATGAAGGCTGCCTCACAACGTCCTGTCTTCTGAGATGCTAACAGAAACAAGATCCCATTACAAGCCTGGTACAGCAGCAGCAACAATAAAATCTATACCACCAAATGTCATAGAGGAAGTGGGGTGACAGTCAGCAGGTTTTTTGAATTTTGTTTTTGTTTTTGAAAACTCTATACACTATTAGAATGCAATCAATATTCACCTAAGAAGGAACTTTCATGAGCTAAATGGTTTATGAGCTTTAAAACTGCCCAAACTTGATAATGATAAAAATGCAAGTAAGTAAATAAATGCCAGTAAAACAGAATAGAATTCAGTACAGAACAGGAATGAGCTACCCATCTCACGCCCACACTTGGGCAAGAAGCTCTAATTAAACTCAGTGGGTTACACACAAAAAGAAGACACGAAAATGGGATGGAGACCTGTAATGAAGAAAGGTTACAGGAGAAGGGGCAGGAAGAGGAGAGGGGTATGGGGAGTGGAGACTAAAACCCACTTGATAAATGTATTATCTGTCAAACAATTTTTTAAAAGCCATAGGGAAACTTTAAGCATACATTAAGTGAAGGTAATATACTGTCAACATACTATGTGAGGCAAATGTACAGGGACAGTAAACAAAATTAAAAATAAATGAAATAGGAGACTCATCAGAGATCAGAAAAGAGGCTAGTAAGCTGAACCCTGAAGATTTACAACAGTGAATATACACTGTGTGATATCATGGGTACATGTGCATTGTGTGATATCATGGGTGCTTGTGTACTGTGAGATGTCATGGATATATATATATATATATATATATATACACTGTGTGATATCATGGGTACACATGCACTATGGGATATCATGGGTACACATGTACTGTGTGATATCATGGGTATATACACACTGTGACATATCATGAGTATGTATGCTCTGTGTGAGATCATGGGTACATGTGTACTATGTGAGGTCATGGTTACATATGCACTGTGTGAGATCATGGGTACATGCTGTTTGTCTGTGCAAATCTACAGGATAGGCATGACTGTGAGTGAACTAGAAGGGGCCCGGTAGACCTGGACTGACAATTATGTGTCAGTGTTGAGAGATGTTGACAAATAAAAAAGGCTGTGTGTGAGCATGCATGTGTGCATGTGTGTGACTGAGTTTTCCACTTAATTTTGCCATGAACCTAAATAGGCTCTGAAACACCATCCTAAATGTTTAAATGTTTTTTTAAATCACAGTTACTTTAACATGGGAATATTCTAATAGAATTAAGCTTTACAGTGAGCTGATGCCTCTAAAGATGGTATTTGTCACAAAGTGCCACAAGGGATGTTCCCATTTAAGCCATTCTCCTTGGACCGGGTCGGAGAACACTCAGACCCTACTGGATATGGTGATAAACACAGACTGCATTCCGAACCGGGATGGTATGCAGGACGGTGTGTCTCCAGTCTCTCCTGGCTTTCTCTCGCTGTTGTAACCCTCCTTCGGAGGCACGGGGCCTTGGGCTATGTGAATGAGAAGTATATCTGAGGGTATAAGGTTAGGGAGAATAAGGGAGCAAAATAAACTTTGGCAGGAGGAGTCAAGAGTGTGTGGTTCATGCAAAAACCAGCAGCACCCAGGCCTCATGCTCCCGAGAAAATCAAAAGAGCCAGGGCCAGATCAAATGGGTGATGTCTGTGTAGGTCTCAAGCTGGGAAGTGCTACATGTATGTCAGATGCTGGACGCGTGCATTTGGATCACAAGAGGTAGGTTCTACAGAGATACTTCAGATATACAAGATCCTGTGCTGAAGGGCTGCACAGGCTGAGAACAAAATATGACAAGGGAATTAGTACAAGGAAATAAGAGGCCACAGGCATAAAAGTCTACAGTCAGGCTGGGCAGGAGGAAGGACGCGCATGAGGGAACACTGTGTTGTGTCCTATTTGCGTGGTCTTGGATGTCACTCCCACCCTCTGTTAATTCTGTCACGCCCTTATTAACCTCCCACATGTGCCTTCCCCACTTCTGTCTCTCTGCAGTTCTTTGTTGCGGATGGGAAGTTTCTCCCATCCCTGTCTATCTGCTGTCTCACCTGCTTTCCTTTAGCTCCTCCTGGGATTGCTGAGCTCTCATGTCAGCCTCATTTCAGAAATGAAGAAGTGTGCCTTGGGGAAGTTCAATAGCCAGCCTCCAGATGACATCATTCAGAGGCCAAACTCACTTTTAAATCCAAGTGAATCTCTCTGATGTCAAGCCCTGGGCCACCAAACTCATTTCAAAAAATAATGAAGGATGTGTCCACTCATCGACTTTGTCTCAAGTGAATGAAAAATAAAACCATGTGGTCAATCATGTGGATACCAAAGTCTCCTAAGCCCTGATAGCGCTGTGGCCGGGAAATGCTTCAGCTGGCAGGGAAATCACGGAAGCTTGGCCCTACTTTCCTAATACAAGAAGGTTGGAAAACGTCTTTGAGAAATAACAGGTCGTCTTGGTAGAGTGACGGGTATGTATGTGTTTATGTTTGCATGAATGTTTGTGTGTGCATGTGCACATGCACGTGCAAGCGTGTGTGGGTACTTCCATCTGGAAACCAGAAGACAATTCCAAGTGTTATTCTTCATAAGCCCTCCACCTTGTTTCTCTTTTAAGATTTACTTTTATTTTATTTATGGGTATGAGTGTGTGTATGCCACATGTGGGCAGAGGCTTGCCTTGGTCAGGGAAGACAGAAGTTAATTTATAGGCTGTTGTAAGATGGTACGTTGGCTGTTCTCAGGTGAGCCATTGGTCCTGAACCCTCTATTGTTTTGAGACAGAGTCTCTCACTAGCCCAGGGTTCTCCAGTTTAGCTAGGCCAGCTCTGCAGGGAGCTCCAGGGATCCACCTGCTTCTGTCTCCCTGCCACAGGCTTTATCTGCATTCATAAGCACACATTTTTGCATGGATTTTTAGGGCTCTTACTCAGGTCCTTGGTTTTGCAAGGCAAGAACTTTACCCAGTAAGCCATTTTTCCAGCATCAACACTATGCTCTTCCTATATTTTTATCATCTCGGGCAACAAAAGCATAAAAATAACGGGGCACAATTACTCTTGGCTACGCTGTTATCCACAGGCTCTTTATGTTGCTTTCTTCTAGAGCTGACATCCTATCTGTGACCAGGGCTGGATGAATCAGCTGTACTTTGTACACAGCCCCGTATGTACACCTGCCTTCCAGGTCCTCAAGGTCTGTTGAGCGCACCATGCCCACAGATGAGGTACAGAAGCTGAGCTCAGTCAGAAACAGAACACCTGCAGTCAAACTCCACACCTACCCCTCCTGGCTGTAAGACCTTATTACCTTGCTTAATAATACTTTCTTAGTTTTCTTGCCTATGGTAATATAAATTTGTGACACAGAGTTGCTGATCACTAGAGGCAACATGTGGAGTATCTAAAGTGGTACTTAGCACTGACGAAGAGCTAAGTGGTAATTCTTATTGCGTTAGCTAATACAGTGATAATTGTCATCAGAAAATAAACAAACAAACAAAAAACAACGGCACACAGTGGATTCAGGTATTTGCAGTGGAAGTTTGGTTGTTTACATTGATCCCGGGGGCTCACATGGTGGAAGAAAAGAACCAACCCCTCACTTCTGCATCCACCCTGTGGTACTTGCATACATTTGCTCTCTCTCTCTCTCTCTCTCTCTCTCTCTCTCTCTCTCTCTCTCTCTCT
>NW_026067942.1:1361312-1420963 GCF_014885135.2 Alexandromys fortis | reverse complement strand
GAGAGAGAGAGAGAGAGAGAGAGAGAGAGAGAGAGAGAGAGAGAGAGAGAGAGAGAGAGACTTAGAAATGCATTTCTGGAAAAGATACCCGAGTGTGTAGAGGAGACCATGTGATAGAGATCCATCCATGGGAACATGGTCACTTCACGTCCTTTGATGTGCCCCTGACTTTTCCAGCAGTACCCACACTGTGCTCTAAACTTCACTTCTGAGCTAATCATGATCTGACAGTCCTTCATGTCAACCTCTCCTGGGAATGTGAAGCCCCCAAGGTCTTACCATGACTCTAGGACACTTCTCAGCCCCAGGTGTCTTCTCTGACGTCCATGGACACAGTGTGGATTCCATTACAACAATCGTAGATTCTCAGTAACATCACACCCTCCTTGGGGACCCTTAGACAGCTGTGTCCTGCCTCCCTCCTTTCAAACCGGTCACAGCTATTTGGAAGCAATGAACTCAAGCACTCACTAACCAATCTGAGTACCTGAATTCTGACAGTAGCTTCTCCGGCTGGCACCCTGGTCACACGCTGCATGTTCTCTCAGAGTCTAAAATGACTGCAGGGACAGAAGCCTGTCCCCTTCTTCATTTCCCCAGCAGTTATGTCTCTTCAACTCTCTTCCAGCTGCATGTCTAGATTTCAGACTGGATTCCGTCACTGTCTACCGCTTTAGAAGCGCTGCATACTCTGCCCAACGGCCACACCGATGGGACCAGTTTGCTATGCATATACCATGTACTTCATATTACATACATGTTGTATTTTTTGCATATGTGTGTGATATATGTACTTGTTACTTCGGTGTGTGCTTATGGACACACAAACGTGTGTGTGTGTGTGTGTGTGTGTGTGTGTGTGCTTGTGCTTGTGAAGGCCTCGGGATGTCTTTGCTGATGGCTCTCTACCTTTACATTTTGAGTCAGAGTCTCTCCCCTGAAGGTCATCCATTTGGCAAGGCTGTTTGCCCAATGATCTTCAGAGTCCAGCTTGTCTCTGTCTTTCCTATGCTGGGATTAGAGGAGCATGCGCTCAACTCACAAGACCTTCACATATGTGCTGGGCATCAGAACGCAGGAACTTGGGCTTGTGCAGCTGACACCTTAATGATTGAATCACCTCCCCAGCCATTGTGTTAATGAGAAATACCAAAGGATATTATATGAATGTATAAAAATACCATAGCAATTAACACATGCTAATAAAATAAAATAATTAAAATAAAAATTTTAATAATTTAATTTTAATATTAACTTAACTTTATTAATTAAAAATTTTAAATGAATATAATTATATTTTATATTTAGAGGGTTAAGATAGAAGGGGTAAATGGCTCCTGAGTGCTCATGGAGGAGCTACTAACCTTGCCTGGCAGATTGGGAATCAGAGGCATCTTCTAGGGCTGGAGACTCCCAATCTGCTTCTGACTTTTGCAACGACTTCTGATCCCAGCCACAAGATATGGATTGTCAATGTATTGTTACGTTATTATGGACCCACTGTGTGGGAACCATTTGACAGCTCTGCAGCCCTAGAACTCTGGTCTGCTAAACAGTTCTTAAGGTCTCAGGTTCACTGGACCTTGATCTCAGGCCGCCAAACCAGTGTCCCAGTGTCATCTAGTGTGGGACAGTTCATGGGGGAGATGGATATTCCTCACGGAGACTCAGACCGCTTTCTCAGCAGGAAAAAGGAAAGCTGCTCTTCCCCACAGAGTTTTGACATCTCTAGTCCCAGCCAACTGAGAGAAAGTAGTGCTAGTGGAAGAGAGAATGAAAATGGAGGAGATGTAGGGATTTACCCATTCATCCAAGCAACGGGTCATCCTGATACCACGTACAATATTAGACCTAAAGAATCCCCTTATCTCAATTTGCAGCTGTGATTGTTGCATGCCTGGCTGACCCTTGACAATGCAGGCTCCCTCTGTCCTGTCTCACAGTGTGGCGGCCTGGTGTGCTCAGGCCGTTGGAATCGCCGTTTTCCTCATCTGTCACACTGATTCCACGGAATCAGGAAACTCGCATTGAAATTAAACATCTTGTTTCCTATGGCAGAAAGCCAGAAAGAATTTGTCTTTGGAGGCTGACTACGAAACACAAAATGATGTTTTTATATAATGTCTTTCCTACTTAATTTTACCACGTGATGAGTAACTGATTATGACTGAGCCACCAGACACAAGCCTATTCAGAAACGAATGGCTGAGGAATGCTAATACACAATCCATTAAGAATGGAGCTAACATTGGTTGGAACCTTTGCATTTGAAACTCGGCACCTAGGATGATGACTTTGGGTCCAGAGAACTGGAAGCCTGTCTTGTTTTTGGAGGCCTGTCTCCTTGCCCCATCCCTCCAGCCTTCTCAAGTCTCTAGGCTTTGCCTGCCAATCACAGAGCTGTGAGCGCTGTGCACTGATTTCTGAGAGAGGGTCAGCGCTGAGACAACCGGAAGCAGCCCACCTATCTTCTCATTCTGTCCTTCAGGGGATGACTGAAATGGAGAATCTCTGAGAAAAGACTGATCAGGTATCATGCCATGCATGATGGCAATCTTGAGTCATTTGATAGAAGGGATATGGCCTTGAACCCAGCCAGGTATATCTCTCTTATTTCCGGTAATCTGACGCGGGGAAGCCAGGCCCTTAGCATCTTAGTCTCTAGGACACCTGTCTTTATCAAAGTTGTCCAGCCTCTGTACTGATACTTTTTTCTTTGCCTCCCTCAATTAGTCAAAATCCTTGACTTTTTTTTTAAATACAAAATT
Source organism: Alexandromys fortis (assembly GCF_014885135.2). Classification (NCBI taxonomy): domain Eukaryota; kingdom Metazoa; phylum Chordata; class Mammalia; order Rodentia; family Cricetidae; genus Alexandromys; species Alexandromys fortis. The sequence continues at coordinate 1,418,195 of NW_026067942.1, read as the reverse complement.
CCACCATTTTCTCTTCCCTTCTATTCACAGATGCCACTTTTTCCTAAATTACTGTTTATATCATGTCAATTTATGTTTTTATTTCTTTTCTTTTTTTAAAAAAAAGGAAACAAGCTATCTTTTTTCATTTTACATACCAGTCCCAGTTCCCACTCTCTCCCCTCCTCCCATTTCTTTCACTTACCCCATGCCTCCTCCCCCTCCTCCCAACAACCACTCCTCAGAGAGGGTAAGGCACATTGCTTTGGGGAAGAGTCAAGGTTCTCCCTACTTTATCCAGGCTGAGCAAGGTATACATCCAAAGAGAATGGGTTCCCAAAAAAACAGTACTAGAAGTAGGGTTAAATCCTGGTGCCACTCCAGTGGCCCCTCAGTCTGCCCCAGCCATACAACTCTTACCCACATTCAGTTTGGTCCTATGCTGGGTCCTTCCTTGTCCTGCTAGAGTTATTTGGTGAACTCCTATTAGCTCAGGTAAACTGCTTCAGTGGGTGAACCTATCATGGTCTTGACCTCTTAGCTCATGTTCTCACTCCTCTCACTCTTCAACTGGATTTTGGGTGCTTAGGCCAGTGCTCCACTGCTGGTCTCTACCTCTGTTTCCATCATTTGCTGGATGAAAGTTCTATGTTGAGCCTACAGTTTATGATCCTAGAGAAGCTAGGTAACAAGGTGAACCCTAAAAAACCATACATAGAGTCACCTGGAAAGGTCAAATAGACAAAATTGCCTGACAAAAATGGGAGCACAGGGGTGGAGGGAGAAGGGAGGGCAGAAGAGGGAAGAGGAAGGGAGAATGGAAAAGGGGAGGAGAACTTGAGGGAATGGGATAGTTGAGGTGGAGGAAGGACAGAGAAGAGAGCAAGGAGAGATATTTTGCTTGAGGGAGCACATTATGGGGCTAACAAGAAACCTGGCACTAGAGAAATTCCCAGGAATCTACAAGGATGACCCCAGCTAAGACCCTAAGCAATAGAGGATAGGGTGCCAGAACTGGCCTTGTCCTGTAGTCAGATTGATGAATATCTTAATTTTTTTTCCTAATAGAGAATAGTATGACCCTCTTGACCCTGGCATCCAAGAAGCACCATGACCGTGATACTCCATTACTTTTGGCACTCCTGTTTTGATCAGAAGGACTTATCTAGACACTTCTTTTTCTGGCTATTACTCCAGAGACTGGGACACTAAATTACTGTCTCTCAAAACCTACTTCCCTTCCTGTTTTATCCCAATCCTTTGTGATGATGCTTTCTCATGGCCTAATGATTAACACACATCATTGATGTTCAGCCTCCTCCTAGATCTGGTGCCTGGCACAGAGATGGATGGAGATTACAGCGAAACAGGTTTAGAGGAAAGTGCTCTTAGAGTCAGTGTCTTTAGGAAAGAGTGATCTTCTGTGAAGAAGAAAAAGTGGATTGCAAAATGCTCTACACAGAGGCTTCCTTCTAGAAGTTCTGGAGCTCAGACAGCCTTCCTGGGGGGCGGGGGGGTCCGGGCCAACACCTAGCATAAAGAATACATGAAGCAGCTTGTTTTCCCAATGGCTGTCTGTGGAGATGTCTGTATTATTTGTCCGTGTGCTTTCCATAGTCTTCTTACTCAAACTACAGCAGCTGCCACACACCCTGGGAGCTTGCGCTGGCCATCTCACCAGGTGCTATGTGATTTACAGTAAGGTTCTTGCCCATCTATGCCCCTGCAGCTTATTTCTCAAGAAGAGAGGAAACAGAAAATACCAAAGACATGCCATGACACCATGCTAACGTTCATTCTTTTGAGAACACCCCCTTCCTTCAACTTTTCTTCAGTGCCTTAATCCAAAGCCTAGGACTGTCATAGCCTTTATACTAGATCTCTGCATTATTCCCCTCCCTGTCCCATTACCTCATGTGCCACAGCCAACACTACTATTGTTCCATATGTCATTATCCACATGACACACCTCAGCCTACAGCATCTAACACAAAATTCTTACCCTGTCACTTGAAAGATCTTTGCAGCATCACCTGCCAGAGCCTTTTCTGTGTCTCCCAACCTTCCAGCTGTCATCTGATGCCAATTTCCCAGTGAATGACATCTGTGTTACACATTTCTGGTAATACCTTGACTTTCTCTTCGTTAGATTATCTTTCCCTTCATTTTCCCAGTTGGCATTAATACAATATACAATTATAATGATAACTCGATTCACATATGCCCCTTAAGGGTTTTCAAAAGTCCAAAGCAGTTTTCTAGTCACAAGATGTCATGAAAGTAGCACCTCACCTTCCGGAAATGTGTGAGCAAATGCTCTTAATGGAATATTAACTTCTAAAACTCCAGGAGGTCACTCAGGTTTCTGGGTCCTGTCCCAGCTCTTACTCTCAGAGGGTTCCTAGAGGTTGAGCACCTCGTAAATGGTTAAGATGTCTATGCTAATATGATAACAGCTATGATAACAGCTTGTTATCATGAGTGGGGCACAGGGAAGGGAAGGTGAGGTCCTCTCTGCACAGTGCTTTGTTCACTTGGACTTTTGCTCTGAGAGGCACAGGGGCCCTTGGAGACACCTGCACAGGGAATTAGCTGTTGCCAAAACATATATATGAAAGGGACAGGCTCTTGGAAGAAAAACAGCCGTGTAAAGATGGGTAGCTTGGAGTGGGAGGAGAGACGCTAACCAAACACCCTTCTTCTATGAGTCACCCTTTAAAGGTCTTTCTTAATTTTTTTGTTTTAAAAAATTATGATTTAAAGGGCTCAAACAGCCTAGAGAAGTAAATCCATGCATATTTCCAACATTAGTTAATATTTACTAAGACATCATAGGTTACAACAAGCGAAACTTTTTGGCTCTCTCATGGAAGTGTTCTGGCCAACCATGTTAGTGACTGTTCCCACAGATAGTTTATAACAGCTCTTCACCCCTCTCCAGCAACCAACGTCCAAGTCTGGAAGACTTGGGCATGTGGTTCATAAACCAGGATTGTTGAAAAATGTATCTGAGATTGAGGAATAGATCAATGAGGTGAACAGGCAGAGCCTAGACATGGCCACTGCTATCTTGGGAAAGTGAGCGAGGTTTCTCCTTGTTTGATGTAGAATTCCTTCTTCTGAACCTGGGCACCCTCAGAGAAATACTTTGTAGTCCAAAATAATGTTTACTTTGGATTCTGTTCCTCTTTGAGCTTTCACTTGTGACTTTAGGAGTGAGCTCACAATTGGAAGCGAATCTGTCTTCTGTCTCTACTGTTAAATAATTATCTACCCACTGAAAAACCACACAGGACTCACAGTGGCCTCATCCCAAGGAGATGTTGTGTGGAACTGTAGAAATTATATTTATGATTCTTGCAGATTTCTGCTCAACTGCTGAGATAGTTCAGTGAGGGTAGTTGATTTCAGTGAGGATAGTGGTCAGCTTTGCTCTGTAGCATGCCGAGGTCACTGCGTGTGACCCGACAAGTGTCTCTGATGATAGGGAAGCTGGACCATTTTTGACATCATGATTGTGTTTGGTAGGTGTCTCAGATTGAAATCCTGTCTCAGCCCCTAGGAATTACATCTTCATCTTGAAACGTGAGAAGGGCTCCGGGATGGCTCACTCAGACAAACAGTGCCTTGCTTGGCAAATGGCAGTTGCGGATTTTCAGTGGGTATTGACTGAATATTGTTTGGAGGTCTCAGTTTTCAGAGTCATCAAAGGAACCCGGTGCTTTTCATTAACGAGTTATTGAAGAGGCCAACACACTGCAGTGGCATTTCTGAAATCCTCATGGAGAGGAGGAGAATGTAGAAGAAACATATTTATTTGCTCATGAGCTTTATAATAAACTCTTATTTAGTGCTAACAAGATGCAGAAGCAAAAGATGTACATAGGACCGTGACAGATGCATCTAACCACTCAATGAGAGCCATTTTATAGCAGGGGATATTAAGAGTTGGATAACTAAAATAACCAACAGATGGAGCAGGGATAGATAAAGAAGAAATGAAGGTTTAAATTCATGCCTGTCACGAAAAATAGCCAAACTGCTCCATGAAGCATCTTGCTCATGCATGTGTCATGCATTTGAACACACGGCCACTGCTAACAGGAACAACCAAGCCCTCTAGCTACAAAGAGAATTAAAACATATTGCCATATGAAAAATTTCTCCCCCTTCCTAGGTCTCTCCCCTCCTCAGTTTCACTTCCTGTCTTCCTCTTTCCTGCCACCCAGGATGACCTCCCAAGGCAGGCAAATGAGGGAGCATCATTTAGAACATTTTTCTGACATCCTCATTCTTTGAGGATTCACAAAACCTTTCAAGAGAGGATTTTAGAGGATGCATAAGGAGCAGCAGATCTGCACGGGGGCAGGAAACACGTCCTTGAGGTCACTTTCTTCTAAACTGATGTATTCTTTCCAGAGTGATAATAATCTTTTTTTGAAATGCAGGTCTAAGACGGAAGGAATTTTTATCTGGAAGAGTAATATAAATTAGCTTCCACTGCCAGTTTCCACCGATTATGACTTTCCAGGCGGAATTCCTACAAATTCTTGAGGCATGACCTCCAGTGAAAAAATAAAACCCCTTTAAAAACTTGCTGAGAAATTCCAGATAACTTTCACAAGAGACTTAATTTTAGAGCATTAACACAACCTTGGTTGGAAAGATAAAACTACAATGCAGTTGTTTGGTGAAAGTCATTACTTCACCATGAAATCATTGGAGATTATTTTACCCTGCTTATCTGACCCTCCTTTTCTTCTCCTCTGTCTCTTACACTTGGGTCCTTTCTTCTGAAACTAATTTTATTATGCATTACTCAATGCACTCTGGATTCACCCTTTTAAAAGTATAAAGCGTTTCAACAGATAGCCAGTTGGAGGTTATCTGAGTCTCAACCTACTAGGTGAGCAAACCCTAGTATGAGCTATTACACCTCAGTAATATGCATTGTGCATTAGCACATGCCTTTGGCTTTGGAAACCACCAAAGAAGCTTAAACAATATTACACAATTTTGAATAGTTAGAAAAGCAGATTTTGCATGTTCTCATCACACAGAAATGATAAATGTTTGAGATGATGGATAGCCTAAATGCCCTGTTCCGATCCCTACAAAATGTACAAGTGTGCAGAAGCATAACACTGTATCCCATAAAGATGCATTACCATCTGTCAATCAAAGGCACTGCGTTAAGGGGGCGGGAGCACGGACTCAGCAGTTAAGAATACTTGGGCTTGCTGCAGACCCAAATTCAGTTTGCAGCACCCACGTGGTGACTTACAACTCATTCCAGGGGATCTAATGCGCTCTTCTGGCCTCTGCAGGCACCAGCTACATGTATATATATATACATGTAGGCAAAACATTCACATGTAAGAGAGACAATAATAAGTCATCGAATGAGAATGAACTGGCTCAAAGAGACTGGTGTAATTTTGGAAGACATTTAGGTGTGGCAAGGCGACAATATGCATACTAGGACTTTTGGAGGCCCTCATAGGCCATGGTATGATCACATGTCGCCTCCATTGGAGGGACAGGGAAAACTGGAGTCAGCAAGTTTAGGGGCTGTGTCCAGGAACTCATGACTTGACCCGTGCAGGGCCACAGTTCCCGTCCAGGAACGTCTGACTGTGCGGCTGGTTTCCTTCCCATTGCAGTGTCTCTGTTTCTTGAACGGCCCTAGATGGGCAAACACAGAGACTAGGGCCACAGGTGCAAAACATATCAGTGGTGCCGTGCGGAGCCAACAGGAAAAAAAAAAGGCCACTACTTTTTCTGAAATTTTAACTTCCTGGAAGCTGATTTTTAAAAATCCACTTTTCTTGATTATAGTTAATACAATAAGAAAACCTACGGTGAATTGTTATCTTTTGAGGCATTTATATGAAGGTTGAAGTATTTTGTTGCAACAAATATATCTGGTAGTTGCTGGAGCTGGGGGCAAAAGGGTTGGTTCTAGCTCATAGTTCAGTAGTCTGTAATGGTAGGGATGTCTTGGCCCCTGAAGTTTCACGTGACCAGTCACACTGTTTCTGAGTCAGGATGCAGAGTGCTACGTTCGTGTTCAGCTGACTTCCTCCATTTCTGAAATCTAGAACCCCAGCCTATGGGATAATGCAGCCCATATTCAGGGCGGCTTCTTCCCACTTCATCTGATGTAATCTAAATCACTCCTCACAGGCATGCTCAGAGGCCTATCTCCTGGTTATTCTAGAGCTCGTCAAACTGGCAATCAGTATTAAGTATGGCAGTTACCTCACAAATACAATGGTTATTTTTAGCATGAAGCGCCCCTCCCCAAACCATTTAGTTTTTTTTTTTTTAATTTTTACATGAACTACATGGGCAGGGAGAAAAGAGATTTATAAAAGAAGGCAAAATAGGGTTGGTGATGTAGCCTAATAAACAGCAGACGCAGCACATTCAAGGCCTGGAGGAGTCAGTGCCCGCCACCAAGTTATTAGTTAGTCAATCAAGCAAAAATAAAGAAAGCATTATTATGGTTCTGTGATATTCTTTATACTAAAACTTTCTATTTTGTAGAGGGCTTAATGAGATAGTCTTGGAAATTATATTTGGATAATTATTTCTTCTCAGCCAGGCAGTGGTGGTGCACACCTTTAATCCCAGCACTGGGGAGGCCGAGGCAGGTGGATCTCAGTGAGTTCAAGGCCAGCCTGGTCTACAAAGTGAGTTCCAGGACAGGCAGACTGTTATACAGAAAGAAACCATGTCTCAAAAAAACCTAACTAAATAAAAAAATAAAAATAAAAAACTTGCTGGTGTATATACAAATGGTTTGCTTTTCAAAGAATATCTATAGTATTAACTCTTTAGCAATAACATCCCACAGTATCAATTACATTAATACTGATCATGTTATTACTCAAAACATCAGGGATACAGCAATGATTAATATAACCTCTTCCCCAGGGTATCATATCAGTGGAAAAAAATAGGTTCAAAACATTTATGATTATGGTTGGGAATACTGAGGATCCAGTCTATATAAAAACAAGTAGAAGCATAACTATGCCTTCGAACTTCCCAGATGTTCAGAAATTAGAATTATATAGAAAGAAAGCTGTGTTAGACCATCAACAGGTTCAAATGACAGATCATAAGCAAAGACACCAAGTGATTTGGTTCCACTTGGAGCGTGCTGTTTCTTTTCATATATGAATATATAAATCTTCTCCCAGAAAATAAATCGAGCACACTGTCACATGTGTTTGTTTCTTGATCTTGGTCCAGGGATATGCAAAGAGGCAGGTAGCCTCATGACTTCTCATGTGTGGATGAATGTCTGTTATCACTGCAGATCATTCTCAAAAAAAGCCGCAAAATTACATGCATCAAAAATTATTCAGTATTATTCTCCCCTGTTTCCCTTTCATTGAAAATAGATTTTTTTCCTCACACAATATATCCTGATTGTGGTTTCCTGCCTTCTACTCCTCCTAGCTCTTCCCCACCTCCCCTCCCATCCAGATCTACTCCCTTTCTGTCTCTTATTAGAAAACAAACAGGTTTCTATGGGACAGAATATATTTAAGATAATATATATGATGAAACAAAAGCTAACATATTGGAACTGGCCAAAACAAACAAACAGAAGAAAAAAATCCCAAAAGAATGCACAAGCAACAGAGACCCCCTCATTTACACACTCAAAGAGTTCCATAAAAACACTAAAAGGAAGCATTATATATATTTATTTATTATGCATATATACATATATATGCAAAAGACTGACAAAATAAAAAGAGAGAAGGAATGTATAAATAAAAATACAAAAAATAAGATAATTTTTTTAATGTAAAAAGAGCCCTGATATGACATTATGGAACAAGGGACCTTCAAAGGTGCCATGGAGTTCATTTTCTGTTGGCATCTACTCTTGGGTGTGCAGCCTGCCCTTCAGAGTAGCGTATTTCCATGGTGAGACTCCATGGAGGAAACTAAATTTTCATTTCCAAGTGATTATCAAATGGGTATTGATTCTGGTTTACGGATGGGGGTACATGTCCACTTCTCCTTTCACCTGTGGGCGCCCAACTGGTGCAGCCCTGTGCATGCTGCCTCATTCTCTGTGAGTTCACATGTGCATCCATCATGCTAATTTAGAGAACCTTGTTTGCTTGGTGTCTTCCATTCTGTCTGGCTCTTACACTCTGTCCACCTCCTCTTCCACAGGGTTCCCTGAGCCCTGGAGGGAAGGACTTGGCAGAGACATCCTACTCCAGGCTGAGAGTTCCTAGTCTCTCACTCACTCTTACGAAACACCTGTCTGTGGAACTCTGTACTTGTTCCACATGCTGGGAGGAAGCTTCTCTGATGATGGCTGAGCAAGACCCTGGTCTATGAGTCTAGCAGAATGTCATTCGGAGTCACTTTATGGCTATGTTCTTGAGGTTTTTGTGGTTTTGTTTGCTTGTTTGTGTTTTAGATCGATAATATTTCATTGTACCCCAGGTCTCTGGGCTACCTAGTCTCAGGTTCTTCGTCACCTGAACAGTGCCAGGTATGGATTTCATCTCCTGGAGTGGGCCTTCAGTCAAACCAGATATTGGTTGATTACTCCCACAAGCTCTGTGCCACCACCACACTAGTTCATTTGCACCATTGTAGATCAAAGCGTTGGTGTTTACACTTGTCTTTTGGTAGCACGCAGATACCTTCCAGAACCAAAGATGCTAAAATACAGGGGTGAAAGATCTATGCCGGTACCGGCTCGACTTCTCCATACTCAATGGGTTACACAGATGTTTTCTTCAGCAAGGGGCCCTTGCCATCAGTTAGTGATGAGAAATCTATAATCTTGGCAACAGCCTGGGATGTTCAGGGGTCACCATGAGACCCCTTTGGCCCTCAACTCAATTAAATGTAACCCAATCCCGGTACTGAAAGTTTCATTTGGTGACAACAGATGGCCAGTTGAGTCTGGGTCTCTCCCATTATTTGGTGATTTCATTTAGATTGCTTTTATATATGTATTTTAGGATTCTTCTACTATATTAGGCTTCCATATTCTCCCTCAAATGGCCCTTAATTTTAGTTGTTCCTCTGTGTATTTCTTCCTTCATCCCTCTTTTCCTCCTGTCCCTCCACTTGAACCTCTCATTCCAGTTTCTTCTCCAATCTATTCATACATATTATTCTATTTCCCTTTCTAAGGAAATCTATTACCCTACCTACCGTCCCTTGTTCTACACCTAACCTGGGTGTTTCCATCAAGTGTAGTTGTCTTTCTGGGTCTTGGTTACCTTACTCAAGATGATTGATTTTTTCTAGTTCTATCCATTTTCCCATGAATTTCATGATTTAATTAATTTTAATGGCTGAGTAATATTCAATTGTGTAAATATACTGTATTTTCTTTATCCATTTTTCTGTTGAGGGACATCTAGGTTGTTTTTAGTTTCTGGTTACTATGAATAGAGCAGCAACGATCATGATTGAGAAAGTTCTTTGTGATGGGATTTAGGGACTTTTGTGTATATGCCCAAGAGCTCAGTAGCTGGATCTCAAGGTAAATAGAATCCCATCTTCTCGAGGACCATTGCAATGGCTTATACTGTGGCTGTACAATTTTGCACTCCCACCCACAATGGATGAGCATTCCCTTTAATCCACATCCCCACCAGCATAAATTGCCACTTGTTTTATTGATCTTAACCATCTGATGAGTATAAGATTATAGTAGTTTTGGTTTTTATTTTCCTAAGTATATTGAACATTAAGTGTTCTTTAAGTTGTTTCTTGGCCATTTGAGTTTCCTCTTTAGAGAATTCTGTTTAGATCTGTACCTCATTAATTGCATCATTTTTAAATATCTTGTATTATGAGTTCTTTATATCTTTGGATGTTAGCTCTCTATCAGATGTGTAATTGACAAAAATCTTGTCCCATTCTGTAGGTTGCTGCCTTGTCGAAATGAGCATGTGTCCTTTGCTGTGCAGAAGCCTCTCAGTTTCATGAGGTACCATTCATTAATTGTTGATCTGATTGCCTGTACTAATGGTGTTATATTCAGAAAGGCTTTTCCTGTACCAACGAGTTCAAATCTATTCCCCACTTTCTCTTCTATTAAGTTCAATGTATCTGATTTTATGTTGAGGTCTTTGATATTTGGACTTGAGTTTTGGGCAAGACGATAAGTATGGATCTATTTGGATTCTTTTCTGTGCAGCTCTCTGGTTTGAATAGCACTATTTGTTGAAGATGTTGTTTTTTGGTTTTTGTTTTTGTTTCTTTTTGTTTGTTTTGTTTTTAGTCAGCGTGTATTTATAGCTCCTTAAAAATGTGTTCATATGTGTATGGATTTATGTCTGGGCCTTCAATTCTATTGATAACATCTCTATTTAAATTGCCACTTTGGTTTTCTTCATATATGTGTGTGTGTGAGAGAGAGAAAGAGACAGAAGAAAAGGGAGGGAGAGAGACAGAGAGAGAGAGAGAGAGGAATATTATATGTATATAGAAAATATTTTATTGTTCAAGAATTCTATAAATGCATATTGTGCTTTGTTCAAATCTACTGTCCTTCCCAACTCTCCAATTCTTCTTTTACACCTTTCACTTTTACCCCAAATTTCATGTCAGAGCTTAAAAAACCTCTGAATCCACTTACTGCCTGAATATGCATTGTAAAGGAGCATCTACAGAAGCATAGGTGATCTCTCAGGGACACAGCCCTATAGAAAACTGACTCCTCCTTCCTCAGCAGTCATTAATTGCCAACCACTCCCCAGCTAGGAGTATGACTTCATGAGGCCCTCCTCCATCTATAGCTGAGAAATATTTTTTAAATATGAAGCATCCTACGTGATCAGGGAAATTCAAAATTGAAATTATTTTGACATATCATCTTACCCCAGTAATAATGGCTAAGGAAAAGGATGGCATGGGTGTGAGGAAGAGGGAACATTTATTCATTGTTGGTAGAAGTAAAAACTGATGAAGTCACTATGAAAATCACCATACAGTCTTCTCAGAAAACTAGACATAGAGCTACCATATGACCCAGTGATACTTCTCAGACATATGCCCAAAAGACCCTGTATCTTACTCCACCGCCCCATGTTCATTGCTGCTCCATTTACAAAAGTTAGGAAATGGAAACAGCCTAGATGTCCACCAACTGATTAATGGGTAATGAAAATCTGGTCCATATACACAATGGGAGAATATTCATCTGTGAAGTAAGGTAAAGTTAAGAAATTGCAAGGAATTACATGAAGCTGAAAAAAAAAAGCATGAGTCTGAGTGAGGAAATCCAGGCCTAGAAGACAAAGGCCTCATGTTCTCTCTCTTCTGGGGACACTATTGTTGGTCATCTTTAATGATGCTTTCTTTTGCACCTCTTGCAGAAAGTGGCTAGTGGCTAGTCAACTTTTAATTGAGGACTTTACAATAATCCTTATTTGTTTTGGGTTAAAGATGCAAGATGAAAATAAGCAAAAACATACAGAATAGGAGGAAAGCTGGTGACAGGTTCTCAGTTGCTACAGGAATGGCAAGGAATCATGGGTAAAGACAATCCCTTTGGACTTTCTCTCTGTAGTGATGAAATAAATCTAAGTGCAGGTGTGTCCCGTGTCCCTAGTCCTTCTTATTCCTTTGGCATTTATTTCAGTTCAGATTTCTTAAAACTATATTAGCTGACCCCTCCCCCATTCAGATCTGTTTTCCTAAATCAACACTTTAAAAGATGCCTTTCACTGGCCTTCTAGGGAGTAGCATCCAGTAACCCTGGTGAATTTCGCACCAGCACAAGTTCTTAATTTTTCAGCAGGTTTGTCTTTCAGGAACAATATTGGGATTTCTGAAGCTGCTACTGCTGCATTATCGAGCACTCTTCTTTGACTCAAACAAACAGACACACAAATAAATAAAGATTTGTTCTTTGACCTTCTGACTGGCCCAGTGTACGGTGATTTTGTCAGACCGGCCTTTATTCCCTTACAGATCTGCTGAGGTGATTTGGTTCCTCGGTGTTGTATTTGGTGCCTCGGTGGCAATCAGGGTCTGGTCCATTACAGCTGCCACTGGGGGGTGATAGCTCTTTGGATGTCTGCCTCACTTCTATTCATTACCTAATTTATATCCTCATAGTCCTCTATGACTTTCTATTTGTGGACTCTTGTTTCCTAGTGTACACTGTTAATTTGCTAACGGTCTGGGTAGTATCTTATGGCTTTTCTGAATCCTACCCACATAGCACCTAGTGCACCGCTCTGACTAACCAAACAGTCGCTCATTAAGTTGGTGCTGTGGTGATTGATGAAATCATTCTGCTTTTGATGACACACCAGAGGTTACACATCCAAGTGAAATGTTTTTCTTGGCAAGGGTCCTACCCAGGGAGACCACTCACATATTTGATGATGTTATCAATAATGAAAATAACTTCTCAGTGCCTTGCTGTTCGAATATGTGTTTTAAATCTTTTAATTTTATTTTATGTGTGTGGTTGTTTGGTCTCCATGTATGTCTGTGCACCAGTAGAATGTCTTATGCCTGGGGAGTCAAGAAGACAGTTTGGATCCCCTCAAACTGGAGTTACACACATTCGTAAGCCATCCCATTGGTGCTTGGAATCAAACCTGGGTTCTCTAGAAGAGCAGACTATGCTCTTAACCTCTAAGCCATCTCTCCAGGCCCTCGACATGTGTTCTTTACAATAACAAGCTCTAACCTCCAATGCCACCAGCAGAATTGCTACCACTACTACCCATGTCACAATAACTCCCCTGAGCTTATTATGCAATATCTTACGATCTAACCCAAGATTGTTAAAATCCTGTCTTCCCATTTCCAAATACAGCACTGGGCCAGCTGATCTTCATCTATGGAAAGTAACTTTTTGCCACGTGTTTCTGAACAGTTCAATTGTATATATCAGGTTAGGACCTACGTAGTTATTTTGACACCTCCTTTCTCAACAATCGGGGTAACACTGGACACTGGTAAAGTCGCAGCTATTACTAGTGCTGTCTCGCTCTGTCACTATGACAACAATTCACAAATGCCACGCAGACTATTATATACCCATGGATAAGCATCTCACCCACGTACACCTTGAGGTGTCCAAATTCAGAAGACGTTTGAAAATTCTCATGGAACTTACCTTTAGCAGATACATCAGAATTTGGGGAGTTTTAATGTTAATGTTAAAAATAGTGTAAATTCCATAAGTAGCCAAAAGTTGTTAGAGGGTATGAAGATTAATTTTATGGATCAACTTGACCTAGCCATTAGCATCAGTTATTTAGAAAAATGTGGTTCTGGGCATGTCTGCGTGGATATTGTAGCTGAACTAACATCTGAACTGGTAGTTGGAGGGGCTAGACATCTGTGCGGGTGTTCTAGCTGAACTGACATCTGAGCTGGTAGAAGGAGGTATTGTAGGGAGGCTGCTTCTTTGTTTCCCAGCTGCCCAGACTCCCAAAATAACCACACAGAAATTGTATTAATTAAATCACTGCTTGGCCAATTACTTAAGCATATTGCTAGCTAGCTCTTACATCTAGAATTAACCCATTTCTATTATTTTACATTTTACCATGAAGCTCATGACCTACCAGCAATGGTTCAGCATGTCTGTCTCTAGCAGTAGCTCCATGGCTTCTTTCTGATTCCGCTTTCTTCCTCCTAGCATTCAGTTTAGCTTTCCCTGCCTACCTAAGTTCTGCCCTGCTATAGGTCCAAAGCAGTTCCTTTATTCATTAATGGTAATCACTGCATTCAAAAGGGGAATTCCACATCAAGGAGGGGCTAGATGTCTGTGCGGGTGTTGTAGCTAAATTGACATCTGAACTGGTAGAAGGAGGGGCCAGGTGTCTGTGCAGGTGTTGTAGCTGAACTGACATCTGAGCTGGTAGAAGGAGGGGCCAGACTCCCTCCACTAAAAAAGTGGAGTGTTTGCTGCTTTTCTCATCGCTGTGAAATATCTGACAGAAACAACTTAAGGGAGGAGGGTTTTAATTTGGTTTCTGGGTTTCAGGTCACTGTGGCAGGGAAGCCATGGCAGCAGGATCAATTCAGTCTGAGTGGCAGGAGCCTGAGGTAGCAGCTCTTCACTTGTGGGCAGTCAAGAAGCAGGGGACTTGAACTGGAAAGGGGTAGGCATAACCTCCAAAGGCACACCCTGAGTGTCTTCCTTCTTTCAGCAAGAACTCACCTCTTAAAGCCTCCACAGCTTCCCCATAACTCTGCCACCATTTTGAGACCAAGAAACTCAAACACATGAGCCTATGGGTAAGGTTCTACATTCAAACCTGGAGGCCCCATCCAATCAGTTGAAGAGCATAATAAAATAAAATACCTGAGTAAGAGATCATTCTTTTGGCTTGACTACTTTCAAACTTGCACATGAGATTTTTCTTTTTCTATATTTGAACTAAAGTCGAGGTTCTCTCTCAGTACTCAGCCTGTTGAGCCTGGACTGATGTTATACTATTACCTCTACAGGGTCTCAGGGTAACGGATGCAGAGCAACCTCCATCCCATTGTTTATAGAGCCAGCAACTGAAAAACTAACTAGTCTGCCAATCAATTAATAAATCATCGCCAGTGCCTCATTTCTCTAGAGAACTTATCAATATGGAATATCTAAGTTCAATGAATATATTAGTCAGTAAGGTGGAAATGAAATTTTTGGCCACATATCCCTTAAACGCAGTGAGTGGATCTTGCGGGATCATAGATTAGCTTAAAAACTAATCTTAAAAGGACAATTCCAGGTAGATCTTAAATCAATGAAAATATGTGGTAGAAGATGATCACCAGGTCTGTTTCTTCATCCTCTGGGCATGCGGCTGACTCATTTCCCAGCTGCCTTAAATGTAAGTGAGCTCTGGTGTATTAGACCTCTGCTAGATGTGGCCTGTGAGAGCCTACCACACAAAGGTCCTTTTGTTTCTCTCTGTTCAGTTCTAACTTTAGCTGTGTCTTTAAGAACGTGGAGCAGGTGGAACTAAGGGCTCTAAGTCCCTTCACCCACTTCACTTCTCAAAAAAAAAAAAAAAACTCATATTGGACTTTACATGAATGAAAAATAACAAGACTTCTATTTTATTAAAGTGCTGAAATTTGATGAGTGTGTTTAATTTTTAACTACAGCTAGGAGCTGGTATTACCAGGTCATCATACAGGGTCCCTGGAATAAGGGCAGAGGTAAGAATATAAGAGCAGTATACACAGAGACTCATAACTTCTGATATGTTTTATTAATATGTCCATTTTGAAACATTGGAGTCATATAATAGTTTATTATAACTGAGATATGTTTGCTTAGTTCTTATCATGCTGAAAAGTGATTTGAAGCAACCCTCTTTAAATCCAAATAATAATTTGACTAGATAGACATGCCCTTCATCTTTTATCTCCTTCATATGTCTTGCTAACACTGAGCCAGTTAAATAGCCCATTTTTAAAAAGTAATATTAAGAGTTAGTTATAAAATATATTCTTTGAGTGTGTGGAGGGAAGGAAAAAAGAAATAAAGCATCAAACCCTTTTTGCCTAGGGTCAGATCTGAGTTTTAGTCCCAGAGTTATCATTCACTGGTGGAATGGAATCTGCTTCCCCATCTGGTAGCCAGATTTTAACATTCTGCACGATGTTGTTTAAAAGATCCATTCAGATCATGTGTATTTAGAGGGGCTCTGACTAATAAACTGAATAGCTTCACTCTCATGTTTTCTCACACACAACTGTTCTGCTCCTGAGCGAGGGTCCCAGGGGCTCCCAAGAATCCGTATGTCTTCACTCAGAAGAGCCCATATGGAAGCCTGTTGATTTGAACAGCTTATCTGGCTTTTAAGACATACTACAGGCATATATACCTTTCAAGATATACCATAAACTCAAACATCCTGGAAGCATGAAAAACAGACCAAGATACCAAGGTCTGTGATACAAGGTCTATGTGTAACAAACTAGAATGTTCTTAGGACGGCAGAACCTTCCTTATTTTACTTTGCCCAAGCCTAGACTTGAGAGCACATTTTTGCGACTCAGGTGAACTAACTGACTGAATGTAAAAGACATTCTATGAAGTACAGAGTGGAGAATGGAGAAGCAATGTCAAAAACTCAATGGAAGAAAAAGATGTGAATTAAAACTCATTTTCATGCTCTTCATATCTGTAAGTTTGTCATCCTTTGCCCTTATCAGAAAAAAAGGCAATAGAGGAAGGTAGCTAAAGAATTAGGTTTTGTGTCAGAAGAGGATAAGCTAACCTCTCAGTTCAGCCAACTATTGTCTATGTTCTCTATGGACAGTCTTTAATAGTGGCCTGTATTTCCTTGTTAAGAGAAAGAGTGGTCTTCCTGTCCACAGATCCTTGAACTGCAAATGTGCTGGTTCAAGGAAAGGAGTGCATGCAGCCCTGGACACAGTGAGACAGCGAGGTTTGAATGAGAATCTTTCCCAGAGGCTCATGTATTTGAAGGCTTAACCCCCAGTTGATGGTGCTGTTTGGGAAAGTTAGGGAGCCTTTAGGACATGGAGCTTTGGTGTAGGGTGGGTTTTTGAGAATTTATATGCTCCCCTAATTTCTGTTCTCTCATCCTGCATGGTATTTGTTGTTGAAGATGGAATTGCTCCGATTCCTGCCCTTTAGACCAGCTGCCAGGCCTCCACCATCCTTATAGACTTTCCTGACGGCACTGTACACCAAAACAAACTCTTCCTTCTATAATTCCTTGATCATGGTATTTTATTACAACATGAGTAACTGATACATGAGGGACACCATGCATTCCTGTAGTTATTTTGGACTCCTTTGATCTGGTTGACTAGCTCAGTTGTGTACGTTATGTGCCCTGCAGTTTTATCCAGGTTAAACTAATGCTGATGATTCTCCTTCATTTGTTGCCTGCACTGAATTTTCTTCTTCTTTGGGCTTGGACACAGTAAGCACTTTGTGCGTAATCATAGTCTTAATCTGTGAATCAAAATGGAAGAGAGAAGGAGGAAGATGAACCTAGTTCCCTGAGCTTTTAAAAGTATAAGAGGGAGCAATATAGTCTGATTGGTGGTAGGTTGTGGACATTGATGGGCCTCTGTTTAATCCTCCAATCTGTAAACCACAAACTGACCTTCAGTTGACTCTTCCAAAGCAGAGGGTTACAGTAGCAGTGAAGGTCCATGAAAGAAAGCCCTTGGCTCCTAGCAAAAAGAATGGTATCTCCCTTTGGGTAGATACATTTCACTGTCTCATCACCTAAGAGTCAATTCAGTTGGACCAACCAACCACCTGGCCAATGGACCGCCCTTAATGAGGTGCACTTACCCTAAGCCTTGCTCAAGAGATTGAAGGGTAATTATCCCTTTAATGAAACAATGTACTTTTTCTTCCCAGAATTCCAGCTTCCTGGTGCAATTGCTCCCTCTCTGCCATGAGGATATTTGTGTCTGCCTGCCTTTCTGAGTCAGGCCTTCCTTTCTCTTCTAGACTCTGGTCAGAGTTTAAGTGTGCTCTCTCTGGTACATTGGGCTTCCTTCCTCCCTTCTCTCTCTAAATCTCTCTTCCTTACAGTATGTGTGGGGGGTGCCTATCACATAGCTAACCTCCATGCAGGCTTTGCTCATTTGGTCTTTTTCCTTTCTTTCTCCAAGCTGATATTTACAATTTGTCTACCGTAGAATTTATCTTTTGAAACTTAACAAAACTGTTGCCATGTTCCTGTTTGAGTTCATTGTTAAATTCTTTGGGGACCCCGATTTCCCCAGCATCATTTTGTAGACTAGGACTCAGGCATATTCCAAGTTCATCAGTGTATCAGAAGCATTGTCCCCATCTCCACACTGATCTCTTCTTTTGTTATCATTTAACTATGAGTTTGCTTTTCCTACTGTGTGATAAATCCCCTCAAAGACAGACACCATGCCTGTTTTAATCTATCAGTTTTTATCCAGAGTCTAGCATGGTGTTTGGATATAGACTCCTAAGATACAATTTAAGTAAGATAAAAAGCTTCTGTAAATTTAATTTGATTCATGGTTAAAGAGATACTCCACTGCCATACCACCAGGGTTCAGACACCTATAGTAAGAACTTGAATATACACATGACTGGCATTTCCTGGTGACTGGTTTGTAACTATGGATTCCATGTTTCTCTTTCCTAGACTTCATCTCATCCTCAGTTAAAAATGGAACTGTTTAAATAGGTAAAATACATTCAACAGTACTACTTTTGATTACTAAATAAAAATAAATATATCTATCAATGACACTTTGACTCCTAAACATTAAAATGGTATATACTTAAGTATACTATAAGTACATAGTGTATACATATTACATACTTTATTATGTGGACCAGAGAAACCTTTTGGAACATTTCAGGGAAATTATCAATGTGTTTAGACTAAGTTATTTCTTTCTGAGCCTGGTCATGATCTCTGTGTTAGTCACAGCACAGAGAGAGTGGGAGTGGGAACAGCAATATATTTCCTTGACCTTTAATTAAATTAATTTATTCATATCTCTTCCAGAGAACTTAGTAAACTGCTGCAAAAGGAAGCAAGGCTGATACGATAAGAGAGGGGAGATGCAGCCGTGAAGTTGGAGCACTGAATCCTGGGAAAGATGCCCACATGAGTTTAGTGCCATTGGCAGTTCAGGAGATGAGACATACTGCAGGACGCCATGGAAGTGGGGGCACTGGACCTCTGAGGGGAGCAGGATGGATGAGGGCTGTCAAAAGGCACAGAAAACATGGGGATATACTTAAAGTGGGAGGAGGGGGACAGCACAGAAGAATTTCATGCTGAAATTTTGCCGAGAGCATCATTTGTTCCTTTCCTGCTTCCTGGGGTCAATTGCATCCTTCTCCCCACTGTTTGTGACTCTCCTTTTCCTTTTCTCAACCACCCCCATCTTGGAGAAGCGAAAAAGCTGTTTCACTGGGGATGTAGGCAAACCCGGAGTGCAGGCACAGCGAGGCAAGTCTTAAGCTACAGATGTCCACTGGACACTGGCTCTACAATGGTACCCTGTGGGCTTGATTTATGTGCACACCTCAAGAGTATGAGGTTGATATGAATTATCAGGCTGGATTAGGCACCAATAGTATTTGACTTTTCCATTTTCCTGTATAGAGTAGACACTTGATAAATGTTATCTCCAAAAATGAATGTTTTAGCATCCTGAGATTTTTCGGAGTTAATATTCTTAAAATATCTGTTTTATACATGTTGTAATTAATTGCGACTTATTATAACTTGCAATTCACTAAAGGAGTAGATCTTGAGTATCTGGATATGGAAATTAGTTTGATCACGTTAATCCTTTCAAAAAACTATAAATACATCAACCATCATCTATCATGTACCTGGAATGTATACTTTTTGCCAATTTTACTTCAATAAAGGTGAAAGGCATTACAAATAAATGCAATTTTGGTTTTCACAACTCTCACTGTATCCGATGATGTATTTTCAATATCAGCCTAACATATTGTCCACTGGAGCAGAGATCTGACTCAGGAGACCTGGAAAGAGGTCTTCATGTCCTCAGTGTAACAAATCTTGTAGATAACAGAGACAAGTGACTCACAGAGAACTCTAGAAAATGGCGTTAGCAAAGCACCATGAAGAGAATAGTTACTCTATTTCCCTGGCTATGCAAGTATGGCTATCTGCTTCCAGGAGGACTGGTTCTGTGAAGTTTAATATTTAGAACATAAGCAAACATTAGCATAAGAGAGAAATATAATATACATATGAATATTACTTGAAGCATTAAAGACTAAAATCTGAGTATCCATAAAAGTTTGATAGGATTACCATAAGCACAACCTTGTAAAAACAGTTGAGATACAGTACACAGGCAATGAGAAAAAGGATTAATGGCTGCACCACCAAGCGTCTTTTTTCCCTTTTTTGAGGTAGGGTTTCATGTAATCCTGACTGGCTCCAGCTCACTGGATAGCTGATGATGACCTTGACCTCTGGATCTTTCTGTGGGATTACAGGCATTGACATCATGGCCAGTGTGTGCAGTGCTGCTGGACCCCATGGCTGTACATGATGGAGAAACACATCACCAACTGAGCCACATCCCAATGCCCAAGAGTCAGAAACCTTGACAAGTCAAAATTTTTGTGTGAAAATCCAGATCTTTTGTCTCATTAGGCATCATATAGGAAAAAGAATACTCGAGCCAAACTGAATCTAGAAAATCTGACTTTCTATTTCTAAGAAAAAAAAATCAAAACAACAACTCATCTTAGCTCTCATAAAGTAATTCCCAAGGCTTTTACACATCAAATGACTCTTACAGAATCAAATTTTGATGAGGTAAGTGTAAGGAATTTAGTAACATATGGATTAAATTTCTCTTAAAATGGACATTATTTTAAAATTGAAAAGAAAAAAATCTTAGTAAAGTATGAAAGTACGCTTTGGGTTTTTCTTGAACTCCAAACACAATTTAAAAAATAGTTCAAGATGTTCACCAAATAACCAATACAGCTGGGTTCACCCAAACCTAGTTCCAAGATATGAACTGTAGGGAATTCTGGTGATTACAAATATGGTTAAATTATTTGCAGATATTGGCAAAATGTCAGAGATGCATGCAGAAAGAGCCAACTTTTAAATATGAACAGATTAAAAGTTACACTTTCTATCTTTAAAAATTTAGGGATAATCACATCCCTTAATAGCTGATGAAATAATTTATGGTCATATTTTCATAAGAAAATACCTACTAATAAATGTGGATAAATATTTTAGGAAAAATTACAATAGCAAAATAAATTCAATATAGGAATAAAATTGCAACAACCTCTGTGCTCTCATTCAGAATGAAGCTTTAAAGATTTAGCACTGTCACACCTTGGGGGCACATAGTTTTTATTAATTATGATCTTAACTATTTGATCAGTTCAACAAAACCGATACAACAAAATTATAGTTATTGTGTTTGACATGAAAGAGTACTAAGTATTGTCAAGTGTTTTGATTTTTTTCTGACTTACTTGAAATGATCAAGTGTTTTATTTTTTATTTATTCTGTCATGAGCTATATTATATTGATCAATGTTTTTATGTCAAACTATCCTTGCATTTTAAGAACCCATTGCTGGTGTGGTATAACCATTTTAATGTCAACTGACTTCGGTTACTAGTGTTTAAGGATTTTTTTTTTTTTTTGGTTTTTTGAGACAGGGTTTCTCTGTAGCTTTGGTGCCTGTCCTGGAACTAGCTCTTGTAGACCAGGCTGGCCTTGAACTCACAGAGATCTTCCTGCCTCTGCCTCCCAAGTGCTGGGATTAAAGGCTTGTGCCACCACTGCCCGGAGTGTCTTAGGATTTTTTATGACATTGTTACAATGCCTATGACTGGCACTTTTCTCTTCCTGTGGTATCTTTCTGGCTACAGTTCCAGAACAATTCTAAACTCACTGAGTAACTTGTTTCTCCTTGTCAATTTGAGAAACATTGCTATTGATTCTTCTACAAAGGAAGAAATTTTTGTTCAGGTCAGGTAAGGGCCAAGGCTTTTCTCTACAAACCAGTTGTTGACCATTAATCGTCATAGTTAAAACAGAAGCAACCCAACTACACACTGGCAGACAAAGGATAGGCAGATATGGTATACTTTTAACCGTATTTAAAAGAAGCAACATAGGTGAGCCTAAAGGTCACAATGCTAGAGTAAATAAGTCAGCCACACTGGGCTTTCAAAATCACAGAGCCAGGGAACAGAATGGAGGTTGCCAGTAAGTAGAGGGAGACGCCAGAGGTTATTGTTTATTAACTGTAAGGCTTCAGTTTTAATGATGAACAGTGTGAGGCTGAATACACAACCTGATGAATGTAATTTGGATGTTACTGAGGGCTAAACTGAGTCATGGCCTCGGCCTCTTGATGAATCATTGGAATACCTCTACATTTCATACTTAAAATTGTTAAGATGCGTTGTAAGTAAACCTCTAATGATGTGGGATTCCCCTCTGTATGCTATCAATATATTTTATCATTGGTTAGTAAAGAGGCTGCTTCAGCCTATATCAGGGAAGAATAAAGCCAGCCTGGAAGAGATATATAGGGAGAGCAGGTGGAGTCAGAGGAGATGCCATGTAGGTGCTACAGGAAAAAGATGCCAGCCAGCCACTGGTCAGAACCTTACCGGTAGACCATGGCCTCATGATGATTCACAGATTAATAGAAATGGGTTAATTAAAGATGTAAGAGTTAGCTAGAAATATGCATAAGATATTGGCCAAACAGTGTTGTAGTTAATAAAGTTTCTGTGTGGTTATTTACGTGTGGGTAGCTGTGAACTAACGAGTAGTCTCCTACTACATTCTAGGATCTGTAGCAGTAGTTAAGTGTACTGTACCATGATAAAACTCCGGATGGTAAATGCTCTTAGGGGAGGGAAAGAAATGAGAAACTCTGGGCCTGCAGGTCACACATGCCTGTTTAATCCTGACACAAGTATCAGGAAGTATCCGTCATTACAGATAATAGCTGTTTGGGAACAAAAGACCTAGCTTTTGAATCTATGCTGACTTCCTTCAAATGAGTTTGTTTGTGAAGATTGTGTTTCTGGCAGCTTCTAAAATACATACCAGTAGTTACAAAATTAGGAAATAAATACAAAAATCATTGTCTTAGTTACTTTTCTCATGTCAAGAAACAGCGTAACAGGGAATGGGGGAATGAGTTTCATTTTTAACACTTGGGTTAAGGGTGTAGTTTATCATGGACAGAAGTCATAAACTTGAGACTGTTGCTAATATTGCCTTCCCCATCAAGAAGAAGAGAATAAGGCACATTTCTGCCCCCCTCCCACAGGCCTTTCCTCCTATTTTGGTTAGTGCAGGATCCCAGCCCATGAAATGGTATCACACATAGGTAAGAGAGGTCTTCCCAGCTCAGTGAACTTAATCTAGATAATCTTCCCCCAATGGAATACCACAAAGTCCCAAATGGCAACGTCTCCATCTCTAAGCCAAAGGCTCAGTGCACATCTCGGAATGATGTTAGCTATTCTTGGCAACAGCCCTAGTAACAGTGACTCTTACAGTGGACTAAGAGCCCTGAACTTGCCAACAGCACCATAATTCTTATACAGATAAGAAGAAAGCTAAGGGGAGAACAAAGCTAACATATCCTCCACACAGCATAGCAGGCAAGTGGGGAAGTGCACACATCTGCTGGACTTAGTTCCTGTAAGTTTTTTGTGAGGCCATACTAGATATTTACAGCATTTCTTTCTCTGACTCCTCATCCTACATACTCTCAGCTAAGTTGCCTTTTCCTTCTAGAGCAGCCCAAATCTTCAGACCACACTAGTCCTTCTTCCTCTCGGTTCCTGTCATTTTTTCATTAACTTCACTACTGGTTGTGGAAACGGGAAACAATGAGGACCCAGATATAACCCTTCATGCTTCCTCTGTGGAGTAGGAACCTGATTGTCCCTTGGTCACAGGATGACCCCCCAACACAATCAATAAGGTTCCCTTTCCACCTGCTGATTCAGCACCATGAAGAGCTACAGAAGGTGGACAGGACCTCAAAAATCCTACATACATTACAAGGTGAGCCGGGCTTGATCAGCGTGTTCTAGGGACTGGCTCTTGGGTCACCTCTGAGAGCTCATCATGAAAGCAGGGACCTGTTCAAACTAGAGAGCAGTACTGGGATAAAGAGGCAGAAAGGAAATAGTCTCTGCAACGAGGTGCTGGACCCCAGACCAAGGCAGCAGTGCTGGAAACAGAAGGCCACAGTGGGGGCCTTAGAAACTATAAGCACCTTTCTGGCCAGACTTCAGTCCCCAGATCTCACATAGCTCTAGAGAGCAGAGGGACAATAGAGATGATTTTATCTCAGTACATCTCGCTTCTCAGTTTTGGACAATGGAGGCTTGGTCAACACATGTAATGCCGGTAAAGGTATTTCCCCAACCTCTGTACTTCATTCCACCTTTGAATCACACCCACCCTACCGTATCTGGACTTCTATCAGGTCCATTCTGAACAGCTTTACCTCACTAGCTGGGAAAATGCATATACTTCCCATTTAAACATAGTACAAAAATCCCCACCTAGGGTTCCAGGGCTGGAGCCGCTGATTAACGTATCCACACTGGTTTTAAAAGGAGGTAGAAGCTATCGACACTTGTCTGAAGAATATACCTGGCTGTATACAGAAGCACACTGTTTATATAAGTGGAAAGCAAAATTATCTTTGAAACAAATAAAATGGGTAGCTGCGTGAAATGTAAAACTGCCCAGGGCTTCTGGGGCCAGAAAGTGTTGGAGTAAAACTGATGGAGCGTATCGTTCCTTCCTTGGCATCCATGCTCCCTGCTCACACTTTCCATGCTGTCCAGCATCCTTCTGCAAGTCGGCAGGGCAAGGGAAGCTGAGAGTCTGCAGAGAACCAAGGATCATCTCCGCACTTACGGTTCTGAGAGAAGACAGACAACAAGACTCGGGATCCTGCACACTGTCTGCCTGCCTCCTCCTTTGGCCTGTTTTCTATCTCAGTTATTTAGAATTCTGATGTTTCTAGTCTGTTATGTATGCCAGTGTGTTTTCAAATTAAACACTAAATGATGAAAATCAGACCCTAGAAACAGACAGGAAAACTAGAAAGTTATCCTACGGTTTAGGTGCCTGCAGCCTTCTCCACAGTGGTGTAAGTACTGTCTTTTCATTTGATCCTGAGTGCTAAAACAGGAATATTCTACACAAAGCTGGCTTCCTGGTGTGACATGCAAAGCTCTAGTGTTTAAAGATGTTTGTGAAATCCCACCCCCTGTTTCATTCATTAATTCCAATGCATAGAAACAATTAGTTAGCTAAACAACCCACATCTTGTCTTAGCTCGACTCGTTAGTAACTACTATGGGAACTGACTGATTGACCTTCCTAGAGCTGGGACAGCTTTAGGGGAAAGGTCACAATCTGCGCATTCCAGAAGCTGCAGAGGCAGAGGGATGAAAGCCAGTTCCCCTCCTGGAACTATAGTTGCACTTAAAAATGTAGCCCCAAATGAACTAGATGGAAGGTCTTGTGGAGAGGAAGGACTAGACGGCATGGGAACTGAATGACAATGGCACTTCTTTCTGAAGAGACCTGCCTCGCCTTTTACCAAATAAGCACCTCTGGGAAGAAATGAGGGAAAAAATGGGACGGAAGCAAGTGAGCAGGAGGCCCCTGAACACACCGTTCTCATCCACTCCCATTCTCAGAGAGCCGTGACTGCTGGAAGAAGGGGGGCATTTTATCTGACACATGCAGTATAGTGGTATTCTCAACTCACTACTGTGCTGACTTCTCAGCCTTGATTAGGGCTCTCTCACGACAAATGTGAATGTACCCTCACAGAGGTGGCATTAGCCCAATGGCATATAAGATAAACCTTAATGATCCTGGAACAACTTAGAAGGCATGAAGGCAGAAACAATAGTAGAAAAAAGATACGGTAGATCTAGGTGTGATGGTGCATGCCCAAATCCTAGCACTTGGGGATCTGAGGCAGGAGGATTATTGTGAGCTCCAAACTAGCCTAGGCTACAGAAAGACTCAAAGAGAAGAAGCAGGGGACAGAAAGGAAGGAAGGAAATAAAGATGCCAGGCCTTGTTTGCCCACAGTCTGCTCCACACAGAGAGGTCCAGGTCAGTCCAGCACTGTCTAGTGATAGCCTTTCTCAAAAAATAATAATAAAAAGTAAAGAAAGAAGAAAGAGAAAGGAAGGGAAGGAAGAAGAAAAAGAAAGGAAGAATGGGAGAGAGAGACACAGACAGAGAGAGAAGACATGAAGAGAAAAAGAAGGAAGAGAAGGAACGGAAAAGAGGTTGAGAGAGAGGGAGAGTAAAAGATGGAGAGAGGGAGGCGTAGACATGGGGAGGAAGGAGCAGGGCACAATAGATGCTTGGAGTTGTTTTAAACTTTGCAGTGTGACAATATTTATGGGAATGTTTTCAACTTGGGAAAGAGTAGTACACACACAAACACACACTCAGGTACACATACTCGCTCACATACACACACACACACACACACACACACACATTGGTTAATGCACTGGGTAATGTACCTGTGCTTGCCTCACGTCTGAGCCCAAACACATTCCTCTTGATATCCTTCCACTTTGGAGACCTATGCTGGGAAAACTGCACAGATTTCTTCCCTCGTCTCTCTCCCAGAACCCACATTCATTCTCTTCCCTGCAAGGGAACATGGTGGGTTGGTCATTCCTGGGAAGAAAATTCTTTGTTAGGAAAGCAATGTCAGGTTCTATTCCCCTATCCTTAAATATGTTTCAGGGGTTAGAGGCCCTGGATGCTCAGCTTCATTCTCGGAATGGATGAATGTTGCTATGGTTTCTCCTCTGTACCTGTGCCTATGATCCTCTGGTAGAGCATCCTTCCACCAGCCTACCGTGGGACACCTGGGATTGCAGGCCATAGAAAACCTGCCTTCTGTCAGCAGTTGCGTCTCTGCTCGAACAGAACAAAACCTCCTGGTCATCCTCACTTCTCTCCCTACCACTTCCTGCATCTAATAAAACCAGCAGCTCAAATTTAATAGCGTTTAGAAAACCACGAAGCCATCTCCTGGAGTTCTTTGGCATGCTGTATATTATAAAAATCACAAAAGAAAAGAGGCTATAATGTGCCTCTGGTTCGAAAAACTATTTTCTTGACATTGGCTGATAGAGCTGGCAGCCAAAATTTGAGATGAGTCCCCAGAGAGAGAGAAAATGTGTGTATGCATGTGTGTGAGTATATATGAGTGTACTTAATGTGTGTATGTGTAAGTGCATATATGTGTATATAAGTTTATGTGTGAGAGTATACACTTTCTTGTATATGTACAGGTGTGTTTTCATGTGAGTATGTTTATGTTCACATGTGATGTGTTGTATGTATGAGAGTTTGTATGTATATCTGTATGTTTGTGTGCTCGTGTGTTAGAAGGAAGTCAAAGAATTGCAAAGGGAAAGAATCAATATGTCCTTTTATGGCTGTGGTGACCTTATTGCCTTAACTGATAAGTTATTGAGCTATCTAAATGTACACATGGTAAGCACCCTGGAATTCCGGGATGAATTGCCCTGGAGTGGGAGAATTCCCCTCAGTGTAGAAGCACTCAGAGCAAAGCTCCCAGGCTTATTGAAGACTGGATGTTTTCAAGTTGACTTGTCATTCACGGGCTTTCTAAGCACACCCGGGAGGTTCGTTCCCAAACACATCAGCCTTGTTAACCAGCACTGGACTCGGGCTATTTCCTACGGGAAACACAAAAATTTGTGTTTTCAATAAAACATATGGGCCAAATTAGAAAGTAAATAAACGAATACTTCTCAAGGATCCATGATAACACTTGCCGAGCAGCAGGTCAGGCCCGATTTAATCTAAAAATCTCTGCTGTGTGTAAATGGTTATGTCATAGCATTCGTCTTTAATTATTCGCCTCTTCTCAAAGGCTTGACTCATAATGTGTTTCTCGGTTAACCACAAACACTTGGGCTACAAGATTTCTCTTATAGATTCGCCAAGACCCTCTTCCCCCTTCTCCTTTTTGTTCCTCGTTACATTGTCAGGACTCCTGGAAATGAAATATGGAGACACTGCCTAAACTGCCCCAGCTCTGACTTCCTGGATATTTCCATGCAAAGAAAAATGGCAGCATGGTCCCTTGACTCATACAGACCATTAGAGCCAGCTTAACTGTCAGGAAAATAGTACTGTATCGTCACAGGTCTGAACTTACACGGCTGTGTTCCTTTGAGAGTCGCTGAGAGTGCAGGACCATATGCAGAGAATAAAGACAGTGGGTTATAGCTCACAAACGAGGACAGGTCAATTAAGCAGCCTTGTGCATACTTTTTTCCTCCATCACGTTTTCTCTCACCTCACCTACCCCTGTGAGAGGGAATGTGTTCTGGCTTCGCTTTAGATGGATGAGATCAGCCACCTCCTCAGCACATGCTGTTAATCCACTCTGCCTCAGCAGAAGTGCTGGCTCCCAGTGGGGTTAGCTGCCATCTCTGCAGACTAATCCTGTGTGAACTTCAAGGCTGTAAACTGCAGGATGGGTGGGAGGTGATGCAATGCTAATGGCAAGGCCATTGGGATTCGTTCCATTTACAGGTATAGGAAGAAGCAATTACATGATGTCACTTGTGTGTGTGCGTGTGTAGGTCAGAGGTCAGCTTTGGATGCCATTCCTCAGGAGCTGTCCATCTTATCTTTTAGGGGAGGGTCATGACTGGGACCCTGGACTTGCTAGTTAAGCCAGGTTGGCTTGAGAACCCCCAGGGAGCAGCCTTCACCTCTCCAGGACTGGCATTGCAGGCACAGACCAGCACACTCCGTATTTTATGTGGGTACTGGGGATCAAACTCGGGAGGCAAGCACTTATCAACTGAGCTGTTTCTCCTTTGCCCCTGCCAGGGATGGGGGTGGTCTCAGATGTTTCCTTACACCTGGCTCATATGCTACTTATCTGGATTTCTCACTTGCTAGTTTACGATGGCTTCTCTATTTACTTTTGCTCTTGCTGTTGTTGAGATGTTAAAGGAAAAATTAAAGACAGAAAAGATGACCGATTCAGTGGAAGGAGGTTAAAGTGAAAATTTCCTTCCAATATCAGTATTGGAAGTTGGCAGCATGCTCAGTATCCCCTCCAGAAAAGGGGAGAACTCAGCCCCAATTCTGTATCAGTTATGTCATTGTCGTACATGTCAGACCATGGTCTACAACCCTTCCCGTGACTCTTGGCTCAGATCGGTAGTCCTAGGCTCCTTGTTAATACAACACCTTTGCCTGTTAGAATGGAGTAGGTTCAATAGCATCTTTGTCTCCTCATGCCCACCCTACCCTTTGACTATTTGGCAGAAAAGAAATGTCATTTTCTCTTCATAATTGCTGCTTGTATTCTTTCTCTTCCTACTTGGTAAAGTCATCTTTAGAGCACAGCTGACAATTGAAACATTCTTTACACTGAGTAAGGAAATTAATTATGATGTAATATGCACGCCCTCCCAGATAGAACCACCCTTAGTTCGGAACACAATTTCTGTGGAAACCAGCCACATTAAGAAATTTCCATTTCTCCTGCCCACACTAATATTAGGTAGTTAGCTGGAAATTAGCAAGCCTGAAGGTCATCAAGAATGGGCTCCTCCCTCCTAATCAAGTTCAGGCCTGGTGAAACACTGGGGTGAAGGAGGCCTGCCTCAGAGTGCTTCTCCAGAGCTGCAGTCCCGTGTGAGAAGGAGGAAGCTGGTGATTGCAGGGCTTTATAAAACAATTTTCTCTCAGTAATGCGTGTTTGAATAGATTTATTTTACTTTTTGGTCTTTAATTATTTTTAAACTGTTCTGTTATATAATTTTTTGCTCCAAAGATTAGAACTGAGTTGGAGCTATGGCCTGGGGTGGAGACATTGATTTCCAGTAAACAAGGAAGGCACACTATTGTATCCTCACCTAAGAGTTAATACAAATGGTTAAGCAAGAGAGATGGTTCAGTGGTTAAGATCACTTGACGCTCTTTCAGAGGACCCTGGTTTGGGTTGCAGCACCATGTGGAGCCTCACAACTGTCTGTAACTCCAGCTCCAGGAGATCCAATGTCTTCTTTTGGGCTCTGTGGGGACCAGGCCAGCATATCGTACACATACATGTACACAGTCATACACATAAAAACAAATCTTTTTTTAAAAAATTGCTCATTCAAGTGGGTTTTAGAAAACAATAAATATCCTACCCAAATATGTAGGTTAACTTTGGTCTTTCTGGTCATTGTCCCCTCTTATTTTGTGACAGCATGTCCTCTGTAGTGGACTCTTTATGTCAGCCTTTTTCCCCACAATGGTCTCTTTGGCTACGGTGGTTTCTCATCCCACACTATTCTCTATCTCCTCTCTTAACTTCCAAGTCTCACCTGAATCCATTCACTGGCGATCCTGAGTAGAGAGGATGCTACAGTAAGATATTGATTGCTAACTCTAATCTCGCTGTTTCCAGAACCAAAGGTATCCTGTTGTTCTTCCTTCTGTCTACATTCCCTAATTTGACTATATAAAACTTGCTATGACTACAAAACACATTCTGCTTAATGCTTTCATTATTCAATAAGCATCATTTTATTTTCTTTATTTATACTTTGTGTGTGTGTATATATACATATATGTATATATATACATATATATATGATTGCTTATAGCTTGTTAGTTTCATTAAATTGCCTTAAATCTTTGAATCAAGTAGAGTCATTTAGTAAAATTTTTAATGTAAACATTTTTGTTCATCTTTCTTTTGTTCTATTTTTTTCCATCTGTGGTCCAACCTATACTTTATAGGTCTTGATTCCTTCCCTTGAATATCACTATGGCCCATGACCATGGAGAGTTTAACTCCACTTAGCTGTTGCGTCCTGCTCTAAGTTACTCTGTTTTGTTTTGTTTTAATAAATCTGCAGCATCTTAGAAGAGGACTTACTCCAAAGACTCCATTTTACAAACAGTTTTAGATTATTTTGATGGAGGATCACTGTATTCCCAAATGAACTTATATCTGTGCAGCACACACCCATAAATGCTTTGTTCCTGTAGAAATGGTGTCATTCTACAAGTATATAAGGGTGAATCGTGACTGTAAGAGCACACGGCCATATTAAAATCCTATCAGGAAACCAGATCCAAGAATTTAGGATTACCCTAAATTAAAGATAGACCATAAGTCCCTTGCCTGGACTCCATAAAGAGTTGGACACCTAGTTGTTGCAATGGTAATGGCTTCACCAACTCATCCTATGGACTTTTAGTTTGTTCCTTAAGGACTGACAAGCAGAGGACTCCAGATTACACCAGGGCCTTCAGCTTGACTCAGTCCTCAGTGTTGATGCAGCCTGCTGAACATTTTACCCCTGATCACCACCTGGACTTGCTATCTACCACCTTCATCTTCCTCTGTGCCTGGTCTTATCCTTTTGTCTCTGCAGCTGGGCCCAACCCTACAGTTCCACTGTCCAATCTGGGAGCACAAAAAGCCTGACTCACAGCCTCATCATCTTCTCCAGCATCTCCCTGCCTTTTCCCAGCTTTGGCTTCCCAGACCTCTTTGAAACACCTTGCCTCTTTAACTAACTGTAGACACCCTATGGCTTACATATATACAGCGGTGTGTCATGTGTGATCTGAGAATGAAGAGTAGCAATTAAGATCAGATTAAAAGAACTTGTGTCTATGTCGGCCAGTAACTAGCTGGAAAACAGCTGCCATTGACATCCCTGATCCTTGTGAATCTATTGTTATTCAACAATAATAATATGGTGGTAAGATACACACGTGTTTATCTATATTTCCAATATAGTGCACACATGGCATTCCTTATAATGATGGAATATGACAAGTAAAAAGTACATAATTGAAAGCTCCTAGTATGATATATATATACTGTATATATATCATATATACATATATATGTATATATATACTGTATTCTCATAGCATGATCCTCAGTTCATGAAGGACAGCATTGTCATTACAATGACCTCGCTTTGGCTAAGCATTTAGCAGGGACAGAGCATATCACAGGGAACAGTATTTCTGAGAATTTCCTTTTTCACTTACTGTTCCCCTGAGTACCAAATGCAATGTCAATAATCCCAATCCAGTAGGTATATAAAAGTATATTAGACAGGCCCTGCATCCCTTCCTTCTTGGCTAGATACAGCTCTCCCAAAGCCAGCTCTCTGCCGTCTTCTGAAGCTCTGTTTCCCGAGGATGTGACTTGGTGTTCTCTGGAGTGTTTCTTCATTGCCCAACTAGGATGCTACTCATGTGCAACAGGCTTCCTTTTGGGCCACCAGCCAGCTCCTAAATCATTACATGGAGACTGATTCTTAGCCACTGATGCCCAGCCTTATCTTAGCTATTATTTTAATCTGTTTCTCTTTATCTATGTTTTACCTCAGGGCTGTTTACTTTTATTTCCTTCTGTATGTCTTACTTTCACTGCTTCTCATATCTGATTGGCTGGCAGCTTCCTAACTTCTGGCTCTAGGCATGTGCCTCTCCCTTTTTCTCCCTCATTCTGTTCTCTCTCTGTCTCTCCCTCCCCCAGATTTCTCCTCTTATTTATTCTTGCTGTCAGTCCTACACACCTACCCCTCTCCTACCTAGCTATTGGCCATTCTGATTTTATTAGACCAATAATGTGCCTTAGGCAAGCAAGGTGAAATAGCAACACTTCTTTACATAATCAAACAAATACAGCATAAACAAGTGTAACACATCCTTACATCATTAACAAAGGCAGCAGAAATGAATGTAGCCCACCTTTACACCGTTAAAGTAATATTCCACAGCATAAACAAATGTAACACATCTTTACATAGTTAAAATATTACTCCACAACACTCATGTTTCTCTGAACAACTCTGAGAATGACTGACCTGGAGTGGGAAGAGAAAATCTGTATCAATGGGAAACAATGTTCAATTCTCTCCCTTTCTGCCAGCTATGACAACATATAGTAAGAATCTGAGCTCCAAATATTTGGATTGCTACAGGAAACTATACAATTTGTGTCAGCCAAAGTGGGTCAACCGGCTCCTGCAAGCATTCCAGTAATCTCTTCAACCCCATCCTCGCTGATTTATTACCACATCCTTTGACCTTCTTCCTCTCTTCATAAAAAGCATTTAGACGCTGTTTATATAGCAGAGGTCAGCAGATAAAATGTTAAAATTTACTGTAGGGCCCCACTTGGGAATATTCTCACAGATCTCAGGCACCAAATGCTGTGCAAGCACATGGGTTTCGATATCCTTTAGACACGTAAGGAGAAAAATAGAGAGACCAGGTCCTAAGAGAAAATTAAATTTTCCATAGCTAGAACATAGTTGCATTTTAAGTGCCCACTTTAAAGACGCTACTGCTGTTTTGGCAAAGCCCAGTAAGCCACACAAAATTAATTTTATATTTCATTGGCATTACTTTCAGGAATTTCATGTTGACATAACCTCTAGATGGGAGTAAAGTAGACAATATGCTTAATGTTCCTATACCAGCAAAATATTCTGAATCAGAACAGAGATCTTGTTCTATAAGATCATTGTGTTCCAAAGTGCAAATATGAAACCATCATTTTCACATTAATTATCTAAGTGCTAGCTCACTACAGATCAAAGGCTTTAATCAAATTATAGGTGTTTTGCATGGATCCCTGTGGTTCCCCCTTCTCAGATACATCTAGGTTTGTGCCGAGTTGGCAGAAGCCAACCAGCACAGGTCAGCTGTCCTCAGTGGGACCTGAGCTCAGCTTTTACAACCATGAATGACTTGGTGCAGAGAACACAAAACCTTGAATCAAGTTTCAGAGGTTGCTGATCATAAATGGCCCCAATTTCTGGGTAGGTGGCAGTGACTCGTGGCAGCCTCTTGTAGTGGAGACTAATCACCCACCTCAGTGTCAGGAAGCAAAGAAGAAAGCAAAAGGGACCACGACTCAACAATCCTCTTCAAGGGCAGATGGCCAGTGATCTGAAGACCTTCCATTACTCCACTTCCTAAGGATTTCATCTCTTTCCAACAGAGCCTTCCTGGGCACTATGCCCTTAATATATGGGTCATTAGGGAAAATTCAACAGCATCCAACCCGCACCAGTCAGCAAAGGTCATGCAGAGAAAGGATATATTTGTGTGACCATATCAGTTTGGAAAAGAATGGGTTAAAGAATTGGTTTATTCATTTTTTCAACTAAATCTTATTTAACTCTGCTTGCCAAAACCTATATAGATAAAGAAAAAAGTACAGTGAATCAATGAGTGAGCTAGTTTTTTTTTACCAATAAATAAATAAGTAAATAAACAATTATTTCTAAAAGTGAAGGGTCTCCACCTACTGCAAGGTTCTATTTCTGAACCTTTGGGGCTAAGATCAAGATTCAATACCTTATACTTTGAGGACTGAGCTGCAATTTTTCTGACTGACCATAAGTTTCTACAGGATCTGTTCTTGCTGCCTGTAAGTTTTTACTGAATTACTGAGTAGCTACCTTCACTGTGCATCTCCAAGGCCAGCGAGGCAGGCTGTGTCCTGCTTTTCATGTTGACGCTTATTCTGTCGTCTCATTTTCTGACCCATTCTTACTTAACTTCCTCTGCTGTTTTCCAGTTAACATAGGAAACTTCCGGTCAGTACCAACCTGACTTCTCCATGTCCTGTGGCTAGAGTGTGCAGTATCTTCAGCAACAGGTTCTTACCATGGAACTTGCAGCCTTAAAAATAGTGAGGCTCTAACATATGTAGGCATAGATATAACTGGAGCTAACTGTGTTGTGTAAGTTAAGCCAATCTCAGGATATCATACTTTTTTTACTCTCATATACATTTTAATATAGACTCCAAGGTTTTGCTTACAAAGGGCAATATGGAAGGCAGAGAAAAGCTAACAAGAAGACAATTCACAATTTATTTTGTAGCAAATCTATCAAAATCTCATCTCACTTCTCCCAGACACACCCCTTTATCTGCAGCTTCTATTCCATGACATCTCCATCCATCCATTCCCCTTTTCAAAAATATTTTCCATATACAGAATTTATTTATAAATGAATTATGGCTTTGTCAACCAGTCTACATTTTCACATGAGCAGAGAACTGAGTGATAGAACATTTTTATTGATGAACTGTTTATGTGTATCAGCATAAATAAATCCGACAGAGTTTCCTTGAAACAATTTTCTCATGATGATGTCATTGTAAGTTTTTCTCCTGATGGCTTCATTGTAACAGTTTTTCTCATGATGGTTTCATTGCAACAGTTTCTCTTGTGATGGTTTCATTGTAACAGGTTCTTTTTTCCATTGTGGCTTCTTTGTAACTTTTTTTTCTTAAGATGGCTTTATTGTAACTTTTTCTCATGATGGTTTCATTGTAACAGTTTTTCTCAAGATGGTTTCATTGTAACAGGTTTTCTTTCCATTGTGGCTTCTTTGTAACTTTTTTCTCAAGATAGCTTCATTGTAAGTTTTTCTCAGGATGGCTTCATTGTAAATTTTTCTCAGGATGACTTCATTGTAAGTTTTTCTCAGGATGGCTTCATTGTAAGTTTTTCTCAGGATGGCTTCATTGTAAGTTTTTCTCAGGATGGTTTCATTGTAACTGTTTTGTTTCCATTCTGCTCTCAACACTTCTGTCCACACCTGTGCATATTTACCTTCAACACCTCAGTCTGTTCTGATGATGCTGCACCTTCCCTGTCATGCCCACTGGCTCAAGTCGTCCTATGTAATTCCCAGAGTAATAACTGCTGAATTCATTAGTAAGGTGACTATGAAAGGGAGAGAACCGGGACAAACTTCCTAAGTTCACCCATTTCTGTTCTCAGAACTCAACATTTTATCATTTTAGTATTGACAATTTTAGATGTATAGCTGTATCTTTACATACACAAACTTTTACATGCCTTTTACCTCACAAAAATATAATTTTAGGAAATCTAATATATAACTTTAGACCAGAAATAGTAACTATAGTAAAAGAACCAGAGCTATCTATACTATATTCCCACTAATCTTTGGCAGCAAGTTATAAAAACAACGATTTTTTATTATGCTTTGAACTCAACAAATGCTATTATGAACATAGTATTTATTTTTGGTATTTTTGAGAGAGGTTCTCTCCCATATTATAGCCCAGACTTGCCTGGAACTCACTATATATGTTCTGAGTTACCCTCAAACCTGCAGTAATTCTCCTTTGTCAACCTCTGCAATAGTAGAAAAACAGGCATGAGCTAAGACAGTCATTCTAATAATATAGATCATTATAAATAATCTTTATAACAAATATTTGTAGCTAATGTGCAAATGGCCCGACTGGAAGTAGTTGGACCTAATCAGATCAGACCAACCCCCAAGTCTATATAAATAGCTATGTGTGGAAACATGGGGTTATGTCTCACCTGCACACGCAGATCAAAGAACTTGCAAAATATGCTCATATCTTGTGTAACCCTGCCACCAACAATAACCTTAATTGGATTCATAGTAAATTTAATGCACTGGGTCAGCTATTCCAATAGTATACGGTCACGTGTTTTTATTCTTCTTAGTTTTTTATTATTTTTATTGAGCTATACATTTTTCTTCACTCCCCCCCTCCCCTCTTCCTTTCTACCCTCTCCTTAACCCCATGCTCTCAATTTACTCAGGAGATCTTGTTTTTTTCTCCTTTCTGTGTAGATCTATGTATGTCTCTCTTAGGGTCCTCTTTGTTGTCAAGGTTCACAGGGGTTATGGACTGTAGGCTAATTTTTCTCATGTTTTGTAAGACATGGAGAGAAATGAGACACACTATTTGTCCAAAGATCCCTAAACACAGAGCTACTAGGATTGAGTTCCAGGTCTTCTTCTGCCATAGGATGCTTATTTGACATAAGGAAAGTCTTGATTGCTCTTAGTCTCTATTATTCTAAGTGCCTTAGAGCTTTGTATCCCTTCTCTAACTCATATGATTAAATGGAGAAACAAGAGCAAAAGTAGGAAAACAAAACAAAACAAACAAAAACAAAATGTGTTGCTCTTTTATCAGCTACCAAGAATAAGGCCAGGGACTGGAAAGATGATTCAGCAGTTCAGAGCACTGTCTTCTCTTCCTTAAGACCCAGTTCAAGTCCCAGCACCCAGATGGAGGTGCACACCCTGTCCCAGGGAATTTGGCTCCTTTTTCTGGCCTTCACAGACACTGCACACACAGTACACCTACATACATGCACAGATATATGTGCAGCCATAACACAAATACAACATAAAAACAAAAAAGCATAGAAAAACATTTTTTAAAATATTTATTCATTTATTATGTATACAATATTCTGTCTGTGTGTATGCCCACAGGCCAGAGGAGGGCACCAGACCCCATTACAGATGGTTGTGAGCCACCATGTGGTTGCTGGGAATTGAACTCAGGACCTTTGGAAGAGCAGGCAATGCTCTTAACCTCTGAGCCATCTCTCCAGCCCCCTAGAAAAATATTTTTAAAGTAATTTAATTCCTTTCTATAACTTTCTAGAAAGTAAAAATCAACTTTGGCCTACATCCATTATTTACATAATCAACAGCAAATGTTGTTTCTCTCTCTCTTTAGTCAACAGCTGATGCCACCTAATAGTTCACCAAGTTGATAAACAACAGTTACTCCTTTCAATTTGGCACTGGGAGCTCTGTGTATCAAGTCCTTTTTCCCCTGGAGAGGTCTCCATGGGCCTGTTTAGACAACCTTGGTGCAGAGAAGTCTCTTAGAAAACAGTGTTTGATGATTTGGAGCAAAACAGACATATGGATCAAATTTCCCTGAAAATACATCAGGATTGAAAAATTAACTAGAAAGAAAACACTTGGCTTTGGCCAAGTCTGGAAAGGCCAGCTTGGAAGGCTTGACAAGCCCTCAAGCCCCACTGCGCTGCTGTGCCATGGGTTGGCACACACTGGTGCTTCGTCTCCATTCCCAGCACAAGAATCTGGGACTACAACATTTCTTTCTTCGGGACCTTAAGATTTTCAAAACAACATATGTTTGATACATGTAAAAATCCAACCTATTATAAACATCATATCTATGAGTGAGACATAGATATGGCACACAAATATTTATCTTATAGGAAATTGATATAATTAATTGAACAGTTTTGGCTTCCAATAAATTTACTGAGTATTCTGTAGCTAATAACTATAGTTCTGTACATCAGCTTGGCTAAGTCTCCCAGACCAGCCTTACTAGCTCTACTTTTGTTGTACAGTCACAGAAGGTCAATTCACTATGCCAGGTGCCATCATCTCTCTGACTTCATGCAAGACTCAAACCATGTTAAGCTAGCCCCATCTCCCCTCTGTTACCACACAAGAGTCACCACAGTTTGATTAATTATTTATCCCCAGTAGACGTCA
The DNA here is from genome assembly GCF_014885135.2 of Alexandromys fortis. Classification (NCBI taxonomy): domain Eukaryota; kingdom Metazoa; phylum Chordata; class Mammalia; order Rodentia; family Cricetidae; genus Alexandromys; species Alexandromys fortis. The sequence continues at coordinate 1,380,266 of NW_026067942.1, read as the reverse complement.
GGAACAGACCCAACCAATTAAGAAAGTGGGAGAGCAGTGGGTAGTGTTGAGGATTATACCCAATGTCCGCTCCATTTCCTTTTTATTGTTCTTCCCACTCAACTTTATAATTTCCTCCTTCTATCTAAATTCTGAACAGATTCTTTCTTGTTATTAAATAATATAAGTCACTGGTCACTTAAAAATATCCATTGCTATCGGGAACTCACCGAGGCCAGCTGGCCTGGGTCTGAAAAAAAGCCCAGGATAAAACCGGTCTCGCTGAACGTAGCGGACAAGGAGGACTACTGAGAACTCAAGAACAATGGCAATGGGTTTTTGATCCTACTGCATGTATTGGCTTTGTGGGAGCCTAGGCAGTTTGGTTGCTAACCTTACTAGACCTGGATGGAGGTGGGTGGTTCTTGGACTTCCCACAGGGCAGGGAACCCTGATTGCTCTTTGGGCTGACAAGGGAGGGGGACTTGATTGGGGGAGGGGGAGGGAAATGGGAGGTGGTGGTGGGGAAGAGACAGAAATCTTTAATAAATGAATAAAAAAATATCCATTGCCCTGAATAACTACAAGCATAGGTTGCCATTTACACCCAAGGTAACTTTAAAAACTAAGTTTGAGCAAACCAAGATGAATACATAAAAAGATGGCCATGCCCAGCAGTGGTGGTGCACACCTTTAATTGCAGCACTCTGAAGGCAGAAGTGGGAGGATCTCTGTGAGCTCAAGATCAGCCTCGTCTACAAAAGCAAGTTCCAGGCTAGCCAGGATTGTTACACAGAGAAACCCTGACTCAAAAAAAAAAGAAAGAAAGAGGAAGGAAAGAAGGGAAGGAGAGAGGGAGGGAGGATGGAAAGAGTGAGGGAGGGAAAGAGGGAGGGAGGGAAAGAGGGAGGGAGGAAGGGCGAAACATGGTGGCCACCTTTCAGAAGACCATCAGTGGAGGTGTGATGCAAACAGCTCTCTGCCTTCACTGTGATTCATAAAGCTATTAAACTCATGATTTTACAAAGGGAGAAAGATGAGTCCTTCACTTCCCTCATTTTCTACCTGCAACACAGTTGTGTCTGTGCTTGTGTACACACACAACTCTGCATATGCACAGGTATATATGTACATATATGCATGCATATATGGCTTCAAGTGGCCATTTGTTCCTCAGGAATGCTAGACACCTTGGCTTTTACATGTTTGTTTGTTTATTGGTTGGTTGGTTGGTTGGTTGGTTGGTTGGTTGGTTGGTTGGTTGGTTGATGGTTTAATGCAGGTCTCACTATGTAGCCCTGCCTATCTTGGAACTCACAAAGATCTTCCTGCCTCTGCTTCTCAAGTGTTTAGGGTAAAGGCGTGTACCATCAGGCCTAGTCACCTAGTTTTTTGAGACACTATTTTTTTTCTCTTAGTGGCCTGGAACTTTCCTGTCCAAGACCTGGCCAAGGGATTCTTCTGTCTCTGCCTCCCTAGTGTTGAGATTACAAGAGCAAGCCTCTGTGCCTGGCTTTGTAATAGGCAGTGAGCTCAGGTCCTCATGCCTGCAAGAAAAATAGTTTTAACCACAGAGCCCTCTGCCCAGCTTTACTAAAGGCTCTATTTTCCCAGCCTCCTGAGACTACAACAGACTTTGGGGGACTTCATTTAGCATCTATTGTAACTTGTGGGGTACCATCCACTCATGTACCATGGGCACGGAGCCATCTAATGTACAACTCTAGACTGAATAAAGTAAACACAGGAAAGGCAGTGCACTGAAAAACCCACGGTCACATAGGCATGGGCCATGCTTCCAGAGCAAGAATACTTTTCATCCTCTATTTCTGTCATATCAATAATAAATAACAGGACTGTGTGACAGATGTTTGTTTCACTGTGGAGGCTCCAATCCTACCCTGTGTACAGAGTTTGTAATTTGAGCACCCATTCCCAGATTATCTTACTTTAAAGAATATAATACCCTGGTCCTGGGCACACTTGTATCTGAAGCACACACGCAGTTAAAAAGTCCTCCTCCCATGCTGCTTCTGAACACATTCCTCTCTCCTTACATTGTGTTCATGCTGTTATCCTATACTCAACATGGCTCCACTTACAGAAAAGACCCAATTCTATTGCTATTTTTCACAAATGTAGAGTTTATTACTGGGTCAACTTGATAAACTGTAGGACTCAGTACCAGACAGAGGGTAATGCATGCTTTATTTTGTTTCAGGGTGCTGCATTTAGTATACACCACTGTCCTGAACCAAGTGGCCTTTTTATTATGATAAATTCAATGAAAACAAACTTTACAAAGAACCATTGTTTAAGGGCAATCATTTTTTTTTTTTCCTAGAGGGTGGTTTTACCAGGACCTGTTTTCATGGGTCTCAGCATGAGTGAAAAACTATTCACTTTTGGCTTATGTAGAATTTATAGTACAAATGAATTTTGCATTTATCTAAAATCAGATTTTAAATGACAGGGATTCATCAGCCTTTTCAATAAAGAGCCAACTAAAATCTGGTTCGTAACAATTTCTTTGTTAGGGACGTTTGATGTCTTTCTGATAGATCCATATTGTTGAGGGAACTTTGTAAATAAAATGTTTCAATACTTTTTATTACAATGAAACAAAAAACAAATAATGAAACAAAAAACAGTGATTTTTTAAAAATTACTCCAGTTCTTGCTTAGTTTCTTTTGCTTTTTCTATATGTCAGGTGAAAGACATAGCTTACATGTAGCCTTGAGATAATAAATCTAAATTTGACTGGGTCTTATCATCTTGATATTGATATTGATGAACCGCCCATTTTTGTTGACCAACCTGTTGCTAAGAGACAGTTCTCCATGGATCTTCCATGTGTGTGATGTCTTGAAAGCAGAGGCACTGCACTCAGGATCCTCTTTTCAAGGATATCTGAATAAAAGATGTGTATAGAACAGATCTGGAAGATGGAGATGCCCTCTGTGTGTGTATGTGTATCTCCCTCTGTGTCTCTGTCTCTGTCTCTCTCTCTGTCTGTGTGTGTGCATATATGCATGTACAGGCAGATGCTCACAGAAGCCAAAGGTCTACATTTGGTGTCTTTATCATCTGCCACCCTATTTTCTGGGACAAGGGTCTTTCACAGAACGTAAAGCTCATGCACTCAGCTAGGCTGGCTACCAATGAGCTTCATGGATCTGCTGATCTCTGCCTCTCCAGTACTGAAAATACACAGGTGTGTCACTGTGCCTGGATTTTCACACAAATGCAGAGGATCTGAATTTATTTCTTTGTGATTACACAGCAAACACTACCAAAGTTGTACTCTCCCCACTCCTAGAATTTAGCTTCTCGCTTGTAACAGAAACATTTTCACATGAGGGAGCTGGAGACCAAAGCCAGTGCTTCCTTCATGGCAGACAACAACCCTACTGAGCAATACCCAGGAGAGCCCCAATTGGCTGTCTTTGCCTCCCACTGCTAAGCCTCAATGAATCAGCATGAGAAAGTTCTAATAGTTGGCTTCTACTATTGCTGTAAGCAATAAAGTTGGTTTATCTTCTATCCAAAAGATTCTTGCTTTTTGTCAGAACCCTTCAACATGATGGAATAACTTGTCAGTATGAAAATAAATGAAAACCTCATCCACTTTAACTTTTTGGCCCCAATCTTTCAATTTTGATCTAGTTTTTTAAAGTCCTGTTTTACCTTATATGAATTGAGACTTCTTTTTTTTTAATATAATTTTTTTATTGAAAAAAAAAGATTTCCGCCTCCTCCCCGCCTCCCATTTCCCTCCCCCTCCTTCCTCTCCTCTCCCCCCCCCCCCTCTCCAGTCTGAGGGGCAGTCAGGGTTCCCTGCCCTGTGGAAAGTCCAAAGTCCTCCCCGCTCCATCTTGGTCTAGGAAGGTGGACATCCAAACTGGCTAGGCTCCCACAAAGCCAGAACATGAAGTAGGATCAAAACCCAGTGGCATTGTCCTTGGCTTCTCAGCAGCCCTCATTGTCCGCCATATTCAGAGAGTCCGGTTTTATCCCATGGTTTTTTAGTCGCAGTCCAGCTGGCCTTGGTGAGCTCACAATAGATCAGCCCCACTGTCTCCGTGGGTGGGTGCACCCCTCGTGGTCCTGACTTCTTTGCTCATATTTTCCCTCCTTCTGCTCCTCCTTGGGACATTGGGAGCTCAGTCCAGTGCTCCAGTGTGGGTCTCTGTCTCTATCTCCATCCATCGAATTGAGACTTCTTAAAGACAACAATTATCTTCAACAATTGCTTGTTAAAAATGGAAAAAATTCAATGAAGTTCTTCATGAGTAGATTATTGTCATATGCGAATATGTAATCAATCAACCTAATTGACACCTTGAAAACCTTTAAATAGCTTAAATCAGTGTTTCAAAGATTAACAAAAAAAGTAAAATGATTAACTTGTAACTTTCAACTTATGGCTCAAAAAGCCAAATCTATTAATTCAGTTTAGTAGAGAAGTGGGAATCAAATCCACCAAACTGATTTAATAGACTTATTTCAGTTTCATGAGAGGCATGCTTCATGAGAGGACCATGAACACGACAAAAACAGTCACTGGATGGGCTCTGCATTTGGTACCTCAGGATGTAAGCTGCCACTCCCCAGTCTATCAGCTGTGCTCAGGCAGCTCGAAGATGAAGATGATAGTGGACACTCGCTCTTATTCTCTTCCTCTACTCTTAGTAATACACTGTAAACACATCTGAAGAAAAAGTGTTCTCAGGAATGAAATGGATCCAGGCAATAAACTGAAAGATACAAGCAAATAAAGCAAAAGGGCCCAAGGTCCTTGAGTAGGACTTCACTAGGCATGTGTCCAGGAGCCTCTCAGAGAGAAGCACTGCATTGTAAAACTGTGAACACAAATGCCATGTGAGAATGGACTTGATGTTTGATGACTTCACACAACTTATTTAGAGCATTCATGCTCCCTCTGACCTTAATCCAGACGATGCTTCCACTCTTTGATAATCCTTTCTATCTTCCAGTCATGTTCCTTTGAAACGGAAGCATCCCTCTTGCTCTTCTGGTGAATAAAACTTCAGGTGTCTTTTCTTTGTTTTTAGGAAGGAAGCTTTTTTTCCTTTTCTTGCCTCTCACTCTGATTTGGAGACAAGGTGCCCCACTGAGGCATTTCAGTGATGGACATTTAGACTTTTTTTTTTTTCAAGACAGGGCTTCTCTGTAGCTTTAGAGCCTGTCCTGGAACTAGCTCTGGTAGAACAGGTTTGCCTTGAACTCACAAAGATGCCTGCCTCTGCCTCCTGAGTGCTGGGATTAAAGGTGTGTGTCGCCACCACCTAGCTCATTTAGATCATTTTAAAAAAGCAAAACCAAACTCTAATCAGTTTAGGTGCTGGTCCTGAAAGCATCTTTGACCTAGCCTTCTGCATCAGCATCTGCAGAGATGGGGTGACAGGGGACACTTGTAGGCTGAGCCCGCTTGTTTGTTCCCAGCTGCCCAGAGCTGAAATAATCACATAGAAACTGTATTATTTACAACACTGTTTGGCTAATAGCTTAAGCATATATCTAAATAGCTCTTACATTTTAAATTAACCCATTTTTATTATTTTATATTTTACCGTGAGGCTTGTGGTTTACTGGTAAGATTCCCAGATGTCTGACTTCTTTGGCAGTGGCTACATGGCTTTTCACTGACTCCACCTACTTTCTCCCAGCATTCAGTTTAGTTTAGTTTTGCTGCCTAACTCTATTCTGTCCTATCACTGGCCAAAGGAGCTTCTTTATTCATTAACCAACAAAAGCAACACATATACAGAATGACTTCCCATATAAACTCCCCTTTTTTGTTTCAATAAAAAGGTAGGGTGGGGTTTTAACTTTAACATAGTACAAATTACATATAACAAAACAGCTATTAAGCAAGAATTATAGTTATAATATTTATATCTACTTTATCTTTTACTATAACTAAGGAAAACTGTTACTATAACTATTTCTTAACTCCATCAAAAACTATAGAAGGATATAATATTACCTAAGTTAACAGGGAGTGCATTGTAAGCAACTTCAAAAACTCTAGAATTGACAGAGATATCTTGCTGCCTAGACAGTCACCCAAAGTTCTTCTATAACATTGGAGCAACCATCTTCAGTCTACAGGCCCATAGTTTTGGCAAATTTTCCTATGAAGCAGGAAATTTTATGGACAGTTCCACCTATATTGGCAGTTTGTCAGTCACTTTTTTTATATCCTGCACAATGTCTGACAGATTCTTTCCTTCATGAAGCAGGAACTCTGAAGGATGGTCTCACCTTTAGGCAAGTTCAGCAGTCATTTCTCTGTGGATTCTGCATGTCCAGTTCATAGAGCATAAAATAAAGCAGTCCAGGCAGGAGCAGTTTCTTGCCCAAATGTCTAACAAACTCTATAAGGAGTATTTGATGCCCATCGTCCTCTTGAAGTAATTGGTGCTGTCAGGAGCAGATGTGTCTCACTGTCATCAAAAGTCCTAAGTTTTTAAAACATTTTAAATGTCATATTCTGTAGTCTTTGAAAGGTTTGAAGAATAATTATCCATCTGAAATATATCTCTGTACATCTAGAAAACCTAACTAACATGACTACAAGCTTGACTGTTATAGATGATTATCTACTAACTGTATTTCTTAATTATACATTGCATTTTTAAATGAGCTGCACAAACACACTATCAATCAAGAGCAGAAATATACATATAACTAAACTGACATTAAATTTGTATCAATAAACCAAGATCCATACCAATGCAAATCTCTATAGCATGTCCCCCTTACAATGTAAACAAACACTTATAAACAATATTTGGGAATTTCCTACATCAGACACTCATATTCCCCACCTCCGAGACTCTGCTTTGGGACCTTGAAGGATGCCAGATTTCATTTCTCTCCAGAATGGACATAGATAACCACCCCTAGCTTTCTTCCTGTTTTTGTTTTCAGTTCTATTCACAGGGGAATCAAAAAACCATCTGGCTGCCAATAAATGTTGTGATCCACTAAACATCTCCACAAAATAACTTATTTTTTCTAAGTAAGAGGTGTGGCTAGGATGAGTCAAAAAAAAACTCATTGCTATGGCCCTCTTCTTAATGTCTCCTGTCTGCACCAAGAAGCTCATGAATTTAACATTGTCAGAAAGGAAAGGACTTGTTCGCTAAATAAGACCCATCAACCAAGTGCAAGAAGACCATTTTCCTTTTTCTTTTCCTTTTTCCTTTTCTCTTTGTTGTTCCCTATTAAAGGATTAAGGTTCTCCTTGATACATAGTTGAAAATAAAATGACCAGACCCTTGAGCACCCTTCTCAAGAGCAGCCAAAAGAAAGGCATTTTTTAAAAAAAAAAAAAGTCATTTGGCAGAAACACACTCCTATTCCCATGGAAAAGAAAAAATAAAATAAGAAACTGAGCTTGTTGCTCATCCGAGGGCCATGTGGGTCCCAAAGAGACTTTATAGCAAACATGTGCTTCCTGTGATCTCAGGGTGACCACTGTTCAACTGGTCCAGTCAGCAAACAGAGGAAAGTCAAATTTCACAGGGTGATCTCTCCAGAAAGAAAGCTTGGCTGAACATGTTGAGAACATGGCCCAGCTGGTGCCTTGCTGTATGTGGGGTACTGAATACACCCTCTGGGCCCTAGGCCAGCGATTACTACCAGCAGCCTCGGCATGCAGGCAGGGCAGGCAAGCAGGGCAGGTTGGGAGGGAGAGGCCATTGTGAAGAAAGTGAGAACCTTGGCCAAAGTCAAAGGGAAGTAGCCAGCCCAACTTGGTTGGGGTCAATGCGTATGGGTCTGTAAATCTCCTTCATGGATCATTAGTGCTGAAAGAAGTCTCTGGAGGTTATTCAGTGGACTCCTCAGCTTCCCTGGGTCACTTCATCACATGGCTTCCCTTCCAGGTCTGATAGATTTTCAAGAAAAAACTCACGCTACATTTCTCTTCTCTCTTCTCCCAGCTCTCCCTCTTCGCTCTCTTCCTGTCCTTCTTTCCTGTATATCTCCCTCCCTTCCCTCTTTCCTTTCTTCCTTGGCTCCTTTCTATCTTCTCAATTTCCTGCTTCCTTCTTGAGTGGGTGTATATGTTACAATAAGGTAAAAGATCAAAAAACAAGTAAAAATCATCAGGTTTGGTTACTGTACAACCCCTATCACGTGTGGGAGTGCATGCCAGTCACGTTGCAAATATGCAAAAAAGCCAGAGGGAATGAATGAATCTGTGTAAAGTATTTTATAGCCACCTCTGGCAAAGCACCTAGGTCCACATGTTTATTCAACAACATTTGCTTGAGGACCCAGTATCTTCCAAGTTTCCTTGTGTACTGAGGAAGGATCTAAGCAGCTGAGATGGCCTTCATCATGTATTTCACCCACCTATCTTCCACCAGAGCGTGAGCTGTGAGTGCACCAGATATATATGTGGTGCACAGTCATACCTGCAGGCACAGCATTCATATACACAAAATAAAAAGTGAGAAAGAAGTAAGCAAGGGGTTGGTAGGACCATGAGATTTGGATCTTGACTTCATACCATTGTTGATACAGGGAAACAAGTGAGGCATAGACCGCGCAAGGAGATGAGACAAGAGAGGTGTGAACAGTGAATGAGAGGTGTGAACAGTGAATGGGAGGTGTAGACAGTGAATGAGAGGTGTGAACAGTAAATGATAGGTGTGAACAGTAAATGATAGGTGTGAACAGTGAGTGAAAGGTGTGAGCAGTGAATGGGAGCAAACCATCCACTGAGCATGCACCATGACAGCCAATGAAAGTTCCTCAGAGTTGATGGCTGAGAAGATAAGTGTGCATGTGTACATGCTTATATGTGTTGGGCACATATTTGCATACACGTGTATATATCAATGTGTGTGCACGTATGTGTTCATATACAGCTATCAATGTGCTTGAGTTGCATGGGTGGGTACACATGTATATGAGTGTGGTATGCAACCAACAAGATGGTCACATGACAACAGGAATAGTGACACACTCTGGGAACACAGAGTTCTACATCAATATGGCACACATAATGCATTTTGAGCAATATCATTTAAACTAACATGTATCTTTTAAGCATCTACGTATAATCTTATTAACCTTGTCACTTTTTTTCAAGGGCCTGATGGACATATATTGTCTTTTAATCTAAAAATAAAATGACAGGGAGAAATGGTGGCATCACCTTGGAAATGCCTCCATCTGCACTCTGCTCAGATAACAACTAGAATCTTCTTGGAGAAAACTAGAGACAGATAGTCCATTTCCCAGGTATCTTTTGACCTTCCCTGCCACTGCAGGGTTTCTAGGAGAGTTTAAGCAAAAGTTACTGTTTGTCAAAATCCATTTTCCATGGCAGAATGTTTACATGGAAACATCGTGCCTTCAGACTAATTAGTGTGATTACACATGGCTTCTAACCAAGGCTGGATAGGAACTGGGTGACGGTGTCTTGTTTTCAAATGATTTCTCTTGCTGGCAGTGGATGCTGACATTTTCAGTTCATGTTGCTGAAGCCCTGGGCTGAACTCCATATGCACGGCCTGCCACACTGTACATGTTTTCAATCAGTCATACAAGACTGCTCTTCTCTCTTTTTTTTTCAATGTCAAAACTTAACCCACACATAGCCTCAAGAGGCACAAAGATGCCTAAGCCACAACGCTGAGTTGTACGGCCTAATATCCATGTAATGACGGGACTGGCTGCAGGGCACATTTGGAAATAATCTTCAGCCTCTGGGATTAAGACCAAGGGCAGGAAATAATAAAGCTGTGTGAAACTATACCACCTCCTCCTTCTGCTCCCAGCATTCTGCACTATTGGGTTGGGAATATCTGAGTTCCACGGGAGCCAAGGAAATGTTAAGCAATTCTCAAAGACAGAAGAGCATACAGCTCAGCTATGAGTGAGCATCTCAGAGAGTGAAGTGGAGGCAACAGCGGGAGAGGGAGGGGAAGCCACAACTGAGGTTCAGATGTTGGAGGTCTGTAAACATCTCATCAAGCAAATAGACAAGGGAAATGCTTTCCTGAGTAGCATGCACTTAACCCAGGGAACTTAATGACACATGATTTTTATGGAGCCAAGGAACTCAGTAACATTTGTCAAAGGGTTGGACACTGGTGAATACAGAGACCATCTGTGGCTCAGCTAAGTGGGCTGAATGCAGCAAGGCTGGCCTTTCCGCTGCCATACACCACAGATACCGTCTCTGGCTGAGTGTCTTCAGGAAGAGGAAGAGCCCAGTGGGTCAGGGACTATCTGTTCATTCAGCTCTGCATTGTTAGCCAATCACAAATAAAAGAGAGACCAGACCAGGAGACCTCCTAATCTTTCCCATGGTTGTCATAAGTCTGAAGGTCTCCCTGCTTGACCTGTTAGTGGATTCTGTAAAGCTGCCACTCTCCTTCTGTGCTGCCACCTGCCACCCGTGTGTTTTCCCACCTTCTCTGGTCCATAGTCAACCAGAGCGTATTTGCTAGTGATTGGGCTTGATCAGGTATATGGGATTCTGACATGGATTTACAGATGTAAAGTACATTTTCTCATGACTTTCTCATTTGCTAATACATTCTAATCAGAAGTACCTATAAATGGCTAATCATTAGCACAAAAAGATTTAATCTGATCCATAAATACAAGTAACACAGAAGAAATGAATGTTCATAATCAAAAAGAGATAGCAAGAGAGTCACAGGGACAACAATCTCTATCCGGAATGTCCCCAGGCACTCTTGATCGTGTGTTGTTCAAGTAGCAAAGTCTGTCACAGACTGGCTGATGCCTGATAAGACCCAGTTGCTGCACAGAATGCCCATTGACCACTTTCGTCCCCAGCCTATCCATTTTTCTGACAGTAAATGTTCTTGTAAGAGGCATATAAACACATCAAAATGTTGTTGCTGAGTTTGGCAAAACAGCAAAGCATGACTGTATTTTCTGTCTTATTCCCCAAAGGCATTCTAAAGTGTTTTAAAGCGAAACAGAAGACAGCTTTCATCTACCAAGAGCCCCCAGTGAAGCACAGGTCATCGAGCTGGTCAAACAACTGGTTGGGAGCTTGAGTGAACAGATCTTAAACACATCACTTATGAACATACCGTCATCCACGAAGCAGTGTCTAGTAGCGGGAGTTTAGCCACAATATTTATCATCAACCAGACTTTCAGAAACACAGCAAAGAGTCACTTCCAACTTCCACATGGGAAGGGGTACCCAGGGATTTATGGCTTTTGATAACTTCTAGTCCTAATTTCACAAGTACGGAGCATTTAAAGCTCCAATTCAAGTGTCACTGCTGTCCCTTCATTGATAGGAACAATATAGGGTCTCTGAGTTATACCCGCCGTACTCAACAGAGGAAGCACCTGAAAGAAAGGCTCACGGACTGCAGGCGCCCAGGTCTGAGGTGGAAGACCGTCTATCAGTTCTGCTGACTTGGCATAGATTGGTTTCTTAATCGCTTTTAGCACCAGTCGCTGCATTTATAAGTTGAGATAGCAACTTATATTTTTAGTGAGAGTTGTGTGTGTGTGTGTGTGTGTGTGTGTGTGCATGGCAGTGGTCAGCCAAAGGTAATTACCAGGTTTTTTTCCTCATTCGTCTTAGTTTCTGAGACATGATCTCTCTCTAAAACCTGAAACGGACAGATTCGTCTAGGCTGGTTGTCTAGTGAGTTCCAAGGACAGTTCTTTTTCTGTCTCCCCAGCAGCCGTGCTCCCACGACCAGTTTCTTTACGTGTCTTCTGGGTTGAACTTGGGCCCTGATCAGTTAACACCTAACCAATTGATCCATCTCCCAGACTCCCCCACAGAACTACTTTTGGATTTTTCTTCCAAATGGCATAAAGAAGCTGCTGAGCATTCAGTGAAAGCCATCTTGATTGTTAGTACTCTCTCTCTCTTCTGTGAATTTCTTTTTATTTTACAGTACTGAGGTCAAACCCAGGGCCTTGCATGTGCTCGGCAAAGCCTCCACCAAGGAACCACATCTCCAACACTAATCCCAGAACATTTTAACAGGCATGTCTTCCCAGACCAATACCTGCTGAACAGAAACCCTGGAGATGTATATTCTCAGTAAGCCCTTGTTCCTTGTCATCCTCATTAGCCCAGGTTAGACTCCATCCATGTTATGTCTGTCTTTCCACTTCCTAGATGGCTTTTCTCAATCTCCCCTCCTTTTGACAGTGAGGTATATATAATATTGTGTCACCACCTTATCACCGTTGATATCATTTCTCAAATACAATATACATCCTGTCATTCTTTTGCTCACGAAAGTTCAGTTGTTCCTTCTACCAGACAACATCAATATTTACTTCGAATTCCAACCACAATGGTATGGTTCAGACCAACTGTCACTGTTGCCATAAGAAACTCATAAGAAAATCAGACTTAAGATAACAGACAGTAACGGCAAAGATTGACAGGTTGCCCACACAGGAATAGGTCAAGAAAAGTAATTACAATAAGAATGTAGGGCTCTCTAAACCCAGTCTATTGCCTTGGGGCATTTGCTGGATCCTTATAGGGGCATCCCAGGTACAGCATCAAAGATAGAGCTGTCATTCAGAGAGCCTGGGGCTACCGGAGCTTGAAGAGCAGTGTGTGGCGAAGACAGCCACAGTGAAGAGGAGTACCACAGTCCAGAGAGCTGCACACGGGATCCTGCAATGCCTGTCTGATGAATAAAACCACAGAGAGGGAGACTCCGAAGGGCTGGGAAGGACAGACATTGGAAAACACGGAACTCTTGGGAGCTCAAGGACTTCTAACTCTTGACACAGCTTTGGGAAGCCTTTATGTTCAGACTAACAGGGCAGAGAAACTCAGTGTTGAACATAACCATTTGGAAGGAGCCTGGAAAGATGCACTTCAGTGGGGCACACCTTTAATCCCAGCACTCGGGAGTCAGAGTCAGGCGGATCTCAGTGAGTTTGAGACCAGTGGTCTACAGAGTGAGTTCCAGGACAGGTTTCAAAGCTACAGAGAAACCCTGTCTTGAAAAACCAAAAAACTCCTCTCCACACTTGCCCTTAGGTTCTGGCGACATGGCTAAACACACCAAGAAGGTCGTTATCATCAGGAAATATGGGACCTGCTATGGTGCCTCCCTGTGGAAAATGGTGAAGAAAATTGAAATCAGCCAGCACTCCAATCACACATGCTCCTTCTGTGGCAAGTCCAAGATGAAGAGCCATCGGCATCTGGCACTGTGGTTCCTACATGAAAACAGTGGCTGGCAGGGCCTGGACCTACAACACTACTCTGCTGTCACAGTGAAGTCTGCCATCAGAAGACTCAAGGAGCTGGAAGACTAGCAGAAGTGCTACCATTTGAGATCCAAGCCTACTCAACAATGCACAGCCAACTAAATATATGAGTTAATTTACATTAAAAAAATTACTACACTGGAAAGCCGCAGAAGATACATCCAAAATGACTTTGGGGTAATGCTAAGAGGAAATGCTAACACCCCAATAACGTCAGTATTTCATACACACACACACACACACACACACACACACACACTACTCTGGAAAAGAAGAAAACAGAATCTAGACATTTAACACCCAAGTTACTAGGTCTAGAATCTAATCAAATGCTCATGCCATGTGAAGAAACAAGAAGCTAGTACTCACAAGCAAGAGACAGTGCCCAGAAGAAGCCAGACGAGAGAGAGAAAATGGGTTTTAACAAACAAAGTCTTTTTTTTCTTTTTTAAAATATTTATTTATTTATTACATATACAATATTCTGTCTGTGTGTATGCCTGCAGGCCAGAAGAGGGCATCAGACCTCATTACAGATGGTTGTGAGCCACCATGTAGTTGCTGGGAATTGACCTTTGGAAGAGTAGGCAATTCTCTTAACCACTGAGCCATCTCTCCAGCCCCAAACAAAGTCTTTAAAGCGACTGTGGATAGCTTCAAGGGTGTAAAGAAAACAGGAACATAACACAGAATGAAATGGAGAGTGTCAGAAAACCATGAAACTGAAATAATCAGCATATGAAACTTTAAAATCACTATATGTATACAGGAGCAGACTCGGCACTTTAGAGGAAAGATCACTGAACTTGTCAAAAGGACAACAGAAGGATGCAAACAGAAATAGATGTGTGGAGTGGAGCTAGAAGGTAATAGATAGGTCTCCAGAGAAAAATGTAGTGATATTTTGTTTGTGTTTTAACAAATAAAGCTTGCCTGAAGATCAGAGTGCAGGGCCAAGTCACTAGAGGCCAGGCAGTGGTGGCACACACCTTTAAACTCAGGACTTGAGGGACAGATGGATCTCTGTTGTTAGTTCAAGGCCATCCTGGGCTCCATGAAACTGATCCAGTCTAAAAGTGAAACAGAGCTCACAAAAAGGTGATCCCAGCACTTGGGATCTCATGCCTTTAATCACAGCACTCCAAAGGTAGAGACAGGAGTGATATGGCTGGGTGGAGAGAGGACTATAAGGCAGGAGGAAACAGGAGCTCAACGCACTCTAAGAAGCAGTGCAGTCTGAGGATGAAGTCTGTGGACCCAGTCTGAGGATGCAGTCTGAGGATGCAGTCTGAGGATGCAGTCTGAGGATGCAATCTGAGAATGCAGTCTGTGGATGCAATCTGTGGATGCAATCTGAGGAGTCAGTCTGAGGATGCAGTCTGAGGATGCAGTCTGAGGATGCAGTCTAAAAGCAGGATCGCCCTTTTGGCCTGAGCATTGGTAGAGGTAAGCACTCTCTAGTGGCTGACCTATCTGTTTCTCTGATTTTTCAGCATTAATCTCTATATCTGACTCTGGGTTTTTATTACTAAGACCAGTTAGAATTTGTACTACAGAAAATAAAAACCAAAGAACTCAAATTAGACTAAAGCAGTAAATCACCAATACCATAAGATTGGGTGAGAAAAATAAATAAATAAAATTAAAAAAAGCCATTTGACCAGAACAACAGATACCAGTGTACCTCACAATCAAAAGAATACAACAAATGACACAGAAAGGAATATAAGGGGAGCTAGAAATACAAGAAATAGCATGTCACATACCGGCATCCATGTTCATTGCTATACTAGTCACTAGAGCTGGGGAAAGAATTAGCCTTAAATAAAGAAAGAAAATGTGGTCCATATACACAACAGAGTTCTATTCGGCCATAAAAATAGTGAAGTTGTGATATTTGTAGAAAAATGGATGGAAATTAGATTAACCGAATTAACCCAGGCTCAGAAAAAAAATGCCTAGATTTTGGTGTGTGTGTGTTGTTGATATGGACATCAAACTAAAGGATTACAAGAAAGGTTAAACAAAGAGGTCTTAAAAAGTGGGAGGGATAAAGGAGGTTAATAGGATACATATGCTATGGAAGAAAAATGGGGTTACTTGGAAGAGGATGAGAGCCAGCAAAAGGCCAAACAAGATAAGAAGGAGAGTGGGGGAGGAAGACCAACAACAAAGTACTTTAAAATGTCATAATGAAGCTCATTACTTTGCATGCTCACTTAAAAATAAAACAAATAAAGTAACTGAAAGATATTAAAACAAGCTGGATAACAAAAGAAAGAATGCACATACATGATTTAACCAAGTCTATCCATACTGTTAGTCACTGGTAAATATGACAGGCAGTGTTAAAGAATGCTGAGACCAGTTCTAGGTGGAGGGCAAGTTTACTCAAAGAAATAACCAGATAAGAGTATAAAGGGCTATTTCATTTATCCTTTTTAAGGAATATACTTAACTCTTTAAAGACAATACAATAATAAAGCACTGAATGGATCAACACATAAGCACAAGTGAAATCTGTAGACAAGAGAACAAGGGAAGATGCAAGAAACTAGATGAATACTGTTTTAAATTCTTACATTAAAGATGGCGTTATAGAGTGCTGGGGACATGTAGATCATCATAAGTGACAGAGGCATGTTGTGAACCCCAGTGCAGGCCCGTCTCAATACCTTTTCTCCAGTGTCAGAAGTACATTTGTACTATGGACTGTGGAAACTCTTAACCACATGAGTCTTAATGAGGTCCAGTCCTGTGGGTCGTGTAAGCTCAGGATTGAACTAAGGAAAAGTGGGTAGTGGCTAGTGCCCTAGGCAAGGCAGCCTATAATAACTGCTAAAAACAAAACAACATTAAGTAAAAAACATACAAAGATGCATTAGCCAATAACACAATAAAAGTCATAAAAGGAAATACTAAAATCATCCCAAGAAAGAGGAAAAATAACAGGAAACAATGAACAGAAGAGTAGCAGGCTAATCAAATTGTGTCTATGATTACTTAAATATAAATGAATCGGGCTTTCTGTTATAAGGCAGCTTTGTTAGATTACAACAAACATCAAGACCTGATTGAACCAGCTATTATTTTAGAAGTAGACAAGAGAAAAATAAATATTACCAGTGATAAAGTAGGATGTTGAGAAATGAGATAGCTTAGTAGATAAAGTTCTGTGACACATGCATGAACACTCCTGTTTAATGCCTAGAACAACACAAAAAGTTGGACATGGGGGAACACACCTGTGATCCTTGGGTTGGGAGACAGAGAGATGGGGGGACTGGGGGGGTGTGACTTCTCAGAGCTTTCTGCCCAGACAGCCTGACCTAATACACAAGCTTCAGTTCCCAGGGAAAGACCTGGTCTCAAAGCAACAAGGTGGACCATGCCTGAGGCATGACACTGGAGGCTGATGTCTGGCGTTCACAGGCATGTGCACCTGCACACACATGAGTGCTTCCACCATACACATATAACACACACACATAAACAAAATCAAAATCAATGTGAACGGGCTAGAGCTGGCATATGCTGCTCCTGTAGAGGGGCTGCTTTAGTTGCCAGCATCTGCTGGGTGGCTCACAATCACCCGCAATTCCAGCTTCAGGGGAGCTGATGCCCACTCTGGCCTCTGCAGGCGCTGCACTCACTGGCTCACATTTGTATTCACATGTGTGTGCTCTCTCTCTCACACACACAAATAATGAAAAATAAAAAAATAAAATAAAAAGAAGAATGTTAAATAATAGCAAAAGAATCACTCAAGAGACTTTGGCTAAGCTACAAATGGAAATATTACCTTCTTACAAGACCACATGGAAAACTCACCAAGGTGGACCATCTGGCACACAATAAAATATGTCTCTATAAATTTAAAAGGATTGAAACCAGAGTATGTTTTCTGACCACAATGGTATTAAGTTAGAAATCAAAACCAGAAAGCTATCTGCCAACTCCTTAGATACTTGGGAGCTAAGCAGTGTGCTCTAAAATAACCACACGACAAGGGAGAAAACAGGAGGAAAACCTAAAAATATTTTGAATTGATGAAAATGAAAATATGTCAGAATTCATTAGATGATACAAGCAAAATGCTTAGAATATTTGAACTCAAACTTTCTACTTTCTATAACTCCCCTTTTCAGTCTTAAAAATTATTGACAACCCTAATGAGGTTATGTCATTTTTCACTCTGAAAAGAATTAAAATTGAGAGCTTAAAAATATACTTAATAAATTTAGAGATTAAAATAACAAGGCTGCTGTTGATTAGTACATCTTAAATTTTTATAAATATATCTTCTTATGAATTGATGAAAAGGATACTGTTTCACTTTTTCTATATTCTTTAGTCTTGTCTTTTAAAATACCATTCCACTTTCACATCTGTGTTGCCTCCAATCTATTGTCATATTTTATTTGGGTTGAAATGTGTGAAGAAAAACCAGCCTTCCGCAGACTTCTTGTAATAAAGGTTTGGTGTACCTAATAGTTCTTAGGGTAGCTATAGATAGTAGTTGGATCACCTGGGCCATTTGCTCCTATGAGAGATTTTTCAGGGGCTCTTCCTTAATAAAACCTTATTTTCCTTAGCCAACAATGAATCCCCAGTCTAGAAAATCATATTTTTCTTAACCAAGAGTGAATCCACAGACTCTCATTTTGTGTGAAAACAAAAGCAAAACTTCTTCTCCACAGTAACATATCTTTGACTTAAATTTTGAAGTCAAGGCATTTTCAAAATATATAGGTTGAATTAATCCAGCAGCATTTATAATCAAATGTCTTTTAGCAGCTATTGCTCCTTCATAAGCAGTCAAACAATCTAAAGACAACACAATAACGTGCAGTATTCAGATTCTCTGTGCATTTTCCATCTTTATATGGATGCTAAGCTGGGACAGATGGGATCTGAGAGTGCTATTTTTTTCTCCTAAACCCAGGTGGCTAGGTTTGAGTCCAACTCTGGCCTGTGATGATGGCTAAAAAGCCTCAGGCAAATGCTTTTTCATGAATTTGTGCCCCACATTGGGCAACAAAATGAAGCATGATTAATAAAAACTCAGAGAGAGAAATTGGGGTTCAACCTACAAATCTGAAAACATGGAATTACTCAGTGATAAAGGTAAAAAGTCTACCAAGCTGATGAAAGCCATGGATGCACACTAATGCATTCTGCTGAGGGAATGAAGCAACGGGTAAAGGGATATTGGGTGTTCCTGTTTGTAGGACACTCTGGCAGAGGCAAAACTACAGGAATAATCAGCCTATCCCTGGTTGCCCAGGGGACACAATGGGACATTGGTGGGATGGTGGTGAATCTGCTCCACACTGCAATGGTTGATCCATGACAGTGCTTTTTTGTAAAAACTCACGAAGCACTATAGCACTGTACATGGGCTTCAATATATAGAATAGTTGTTAAAACAACCGTGTAGCAGAGTGGTGGTCCTGGGATTTAATGCAGACTACTGTAGAAGCAACACAGCGTCAAAGAAACCAGAAGCAACATTATCAAACAGAGCAAGAGAGATTGTCTATTTCCATCCATTTGCCTGCAAACTTCAAGAAGTCCTTGTTTTTTACTGCTGAGTAGTACTCTAATATGTATATATTCCATACTTTCTTCATCCATTCTTCAATTGAAGGGCATCTAGGTTGTTTCCAGGTTCTGGCTATTACA
>NW_026067942.1:1251689-1357943 GCF_014885135.2 Alexandromys fortis | reverse complement strand
TTATGCCCAGAAATAATTACACGGAAACTGTATTCTTTCAAACACTGCCTGGCCCGGCTAGTTCCAGCTTCTTATTGGCTAGCTCTTACATATTGTTCTAACCCATTTCTAATATTCTGTGTAGCCCACGAGCTGGCTTACCAGGGAGGATCTTAACCTGCATCTGTCTGGCGTGGGAGCATCATGTCGACTCCTCCACTAAGCTTCTTTCTCCCAGAATTCTCTTCTGTTTTCTCCACCCACCTAAGGGTGGGCCTATCAAGGGGCCTAGGCAGTTTCTTTATTAATAAGAAATCACTCCCACATCAGAAATTGTTGATTTGAGTACTTGGGAAATGGTCGACATCTTTAAGATTGAAGTCAAAGGAAACTGTACACATGAACTGTTCAGTAGGTGACTATACCAGGTGCTAAAGTGTGACATTTGGAAGGTTGGGGGCATGTTTGCCTTATCAAGAGATAATTCTACTATAAGCCAGGGAGCTTCTGAACTGTGTTCCTGGGTGTGTATGTGTGTGTTTGTGTGTGTGGTGTGTGTATGTTTGTGTGCAGGGGGAGTCTGTGGGAGGGTAGTGGTGTTTGTGTGTGGAGGTGCTTGTGTGTGTGGTATGTATGCTTATGTGTATGTGGTGTGTGTGTTTGTGGGGGGGGTGCAGGGGTCTGTGGGAGAGGGTGGGAGTGTTTGTATGAGCAGAAGCCTGCCTTATCTGAGGCTGGGTTCCTCTCTGGAGACAACTACCCTCCAGGGCTGGTGAATTACACCTGAAAATTCCTGGCCCTGTCACCCTGCTAGGCAGCTTTGTTCAGTGCCTGTAGTTGTGGAGCTTCTGTGTGAGACCCAGAGTGTAGGTGCCCACAGCTCCTCTAGCTTCTGTGTGAGATCCAGGGTGCAGGTGCCCACAGTTCCTGTAGCTTCTGTGTGAGACCCAGGGTGTAGGTGCCCACAGCTCCACCTCTGCCTGCTCTGGCTTTCCCCTTGTGTATTTCTATCCCAGAGGGCTATCCCATCTTTGACATATGAATTCTGCCTTGCGGGGAACCCAAAAGTGTTGGTATTTCTCTATGTAGAATATAGGTACAGTAAGCAAAATAAAGCCTGAGTATGTGGTGTGAAAACCCTTTAAAAATCACAGTTTGCCCCTATTGAGTATCTACAGTCATTGGACACCCTAAGCAGAAGGGCAACCCCAAGCCAGAATGATACCCAAACCCAAACATCAGCAGATGGAATAGAGGTCTGATGTCTCTGCAGCCATGACATACAGGCTACACCAGTCTAGATCAGTGTACCTACTGAACATCTGACTGAACCACCCTGAATGAGCAAAGGAACAAACAAACACACACAGTAAATAGATGTCACTTGTGTATATAGACACACAAACATCCCATTTACCTTTGTTCCAAAGCAGTAGCTATAATATAGGAGTATTTCAGCTGCCAAAGAAAACATCACAGAGAATATGTCTTTTGGAGCCTGCGTGTCCCAAGCTTTGTGGGAAGTGACAGATTCTCTGGGACTTCCTAATTCTGAGCCTGGTTGTTGCAGACACAGCTTCTCACTGAACATAGTAAGAATCCACAGCAGACATGGAAGAAGGGACAAATGAAACCCTGGAAGAAGGTAGGAGAATTATACTGATGAAGTCTATTTATCAGGCATGGAGTGTAAGCAGCAAACAGCACAAGGCCCCAGAATTAACCACGCTACAATTCAGAAAATAAGGAAGGACACATTCATCCCAGCTGGAAAAACAAAACAAAACAAAACAAAAACGTGCTTCCCACATTAGGAAAGCGAAAAGACCAGCAAATGCCTGACAGCGGAGTTCAATTTTACCACGAGATTCGCTGAGCTTCATATTATTGTTGTGCACTTCTGGCTAAGCATCAATCATGCTGCCAGGGTCACAAGACCACTTCAAAGCCATGTGCTTACCTCAGCAGCCCCTGATGCCTGCAGGACTCCAGCAGTCCACACTCTTGCTGGACACAAAGCAAACTGTGTCTTCTTATGGGAGGGATTTATCTATCTCCTGTGACCATGGCCAGCATTTCATCAGCCTCATTATTCGGGGGACCCGAGCTTCTCTAAAGCCTTAAACGACCGTGACTTTGGAGCTTAGACAAGCGCTTTTCTTGTGAACAATAGGGAAGTAGAAGTAAGGACTGCAACTTTCACCCAGCGCGGCCCTTCACACAACGTTCCTTGCTCCTGAAAAACAACAGTCCTCACCTCATTTTCTTCTGGAAGGCCATTTGCTAAAATACGGGATGTGGACTTAATGAACCAGTTTCTCAAAATAAACACGGAGGGCATAACAACCTTCCAGGTACTTATGCAGCAGGAAAAACATCTACAAACAGACACGCAAAAGTCATGAATATGTCACTGAAGGAATATAAACTGATTGTAAAGGAAAAATGCAAGGCCCGAGTTTTCTACTACCTGACACACCTGGAATGTAAACCAGCCTTTTGAAGGCACAGTGGCCAAAGGCAGCTTTATTTCACACTCTCATGCAACACATAAAAACAGCTAATTAGAAAAAGACCACAAGACAGGAGCTGGGCACGCTCTCTGGCTCTGCTTGGTCTGGGGTGCAGATCTCCTAATCTGGGGTAGGAATCTGCTTCCTCAGACTTTCTCACTGCTTTTTGCCCAAGGTCTTCCAGGTCTCAGTCAAGCACTCCACAGCCTCTGAAATAGCACAATAGCAGAATCGGTTGGTACGGCGAGCCTGTCTCTCTACATGTGTCCATGGAATAAACAAACGTTTCAGAAGAAGAGGATTTATGTGGGCATGGGTGTGCACATGTGTATAAACATGCATGTTCTCTTCTGCATGGACATAACATGAGACTGTTTTCAGGAGCATACTCTGTTATAGCCATCATGAATGAATTTTCATCTGTCTATCTGTCTGTGTCTCTCTGTCTCCGCATATGCATGTGTTGTGTGCACACAGGTATTTGGATGTCCATGTAGAGATCTGAAGTTGAGGACAAAAGTCTTCTTTCTGTGTTCAGTCTTCACTTAATTTTTGGAGGCAGAGTCCCCCGCTGAGCCTGAAGCTTACCACTTTTGGCTAATCTAGCATGACGGTGAGCTTCTGCTGCCAACCTGACGTAACCTAAAACCACCTCAGAAGGGAATGTCACTGAAGACTAATCCAGACTATGTTGGCCTGTGGGGTCTATCTAACTGGGTTAAGGGTCATAGGGAGACCTACCCTGGATGGCCGGCTTTGGACTGAGTGAAGAGAGAGGGAGCTGAGCACAGGCATGCACACATTCTGTGCCCGTCCTTCCTGGTGATGTGGTCACTTAGCCAGCCCCTCCTGCTCTGCTTCAGTAGCTTCCCCTCTCTGACAGTCTGTAATCTGGAACTGTGAACCAGAATAAGACTCTCACTAAATTGCTTTGCCAGGCTATTTTATTATAGTAATAAGAAAGAAAACCAGGACATCTTGTCATTTAATTGGACCTAGAGGTCCCCTGCCTCGGTCTCTCCAGGTGTCTGTCTCTCCTTGGTCTTACAGGCAGCTACCTCACTTGACCAACTTTTACAAGGTCTTTGGAGATTTCAACTCCAGTCATAATTGTGTGACAAGCACTTATCCACTGCGGCATCTCCCAATCCCAGATGTGAAGACTCTCCTGGAGTTAAACACACCACTGTCAGAGGTGGAGCAGCCTTCTTACCTTTATCTTTCTGCATTGCCAATGGAAAATAAGTAATAAATAAGTAGATAGATAGATAGATAGATAGATAGATAGATAGATAGATAGATAGATAGAAAATGAGAAATTTATGACCAATGGGAAGAGAAGTGCCCAATCATGGAAATGCCTTATACACTAAATTCCATATTTTTAAACTCTTTGTAGAAGCAACAGAGACTCAACAAAGAGCACATTTATTTTAAAATAACTTAACTCAGGATGTGTACAGAGTTTGTGGATGTGTACATAAGAACTGGAAGCATCGATGGCTCAGACTCCTTAAATAGAACCAAACATGACTGGCCCAATCATTAGGGAGGTTTCCTCTTGCTGCCAATGGGAAAAGATGCAGAGATCCACACCCAAACATTAGGGGGAGCTCAGGGAGCCACACAGACGAGGAGAGGCAGGATTGTAGAAGTCTGAGGGGTCAAGGATACTAGAAAAACATGGCCCATGGAATCAACTAAGCAGTGCTCATAGGGCTCACAGAGACTGGCGTGGCAGTCAGAGAACCTACTTGCGTCTGCGCTAGGTCTTCAGCTTACATGCTGTGATTGTGTAGCTTAGAGTTCTTGTGGGACTCCTGATAAAAGGAGATGGAGGTGTCTCTGACTCTTTTGCCTACTCTTGGGACCCTTTTCCTCCTCCCAGTTGCCTTACCCAGCCTTTATGTGACGGTTTACATCTTGTTGTGCTTTGTTTGGGTGATATCACTGGGAGGCCTGCTCTTTTCTGAAGGGAAATGGAAGTATGGTGGATCTTAGGGAGAGGAGAGGTGAGTGTGTGCCAGGGAACTGGGAGGAGTGAGGGAGGAGAGGCTGTGCTCAGGATGTATTGTATGAGATTGGCTATCAAACTACCCATGTTCTCCCTCCCTCTCCCCCCTCTTTATTGCAGAACTGCAGGCATTTGATGAGAGTGGGCAGAGAGAGCTGGCTGGGTCATTTGTATCTCTTCCATGATTAGCATGATTTACCAGGTAGACAGATATTTCTTTCACTGTAAGAGCTTAACTGGGGAGAAATGTTAAGTGTGGCCCTTTCTTAAATGCACTGATGGGAACTGCTTCAATAGCTAGTAAGCCCATACATCTCATTTAAGTCTGCTGCCCACTGCAAACTTATTTTCAGCCAGTTCTGAGGGTACAAGAATAAATTTCCTACACAAAACCCCTGCCTTCAAATCCAGATCTTGTGATCCTTTATACTCAACTTAGCAAGGTATTTGTAAAATATATGTGCAAGAAGGGTCCAAGGAGCTTTCTCACTAAGCCCCTTTCCCTAGCAATCAGAACAGCTGCCTTTCTGATAATGTACAAGGATTCTAAGGGAAAGGTGTCACTGAAGGGAAGTTGCTACTTGCATTATTTATGAGAACAGTAAATCTAAGAAGTATTGAGCTTGGCCAGCTCTTCCAATTTTAAAAGCATTCTGTTTTGGCAAAGCCAGACTTTGAGTGTCAAATTTTGTATTTCTGAGAAGTAAGCTCATGCCCTCCTAAAATATTTAATCTCTCCTTCATTTATAAGGATAAGCACACAAGCTTTGTCTCTCCATCTTGGCTTGTTTTCCCCAACCAGTAACATACAGTGGGGAAAGCCCAAATGAAGTGTTAATCCCCTTCAAATTTCTCCCTCTTCTCTTGTTTTGATAGACTTCAAATCTCTTTGTCTGCTGCAATCCAGATGTGCAATGACCTCTCCAGGGTCACACGGGAAGGAGATAGCTTATATATTTTCACGCCAAGTCCTATTCCATCAGAATCAGCCATCACAGACACTCAAACAGTTTCCACGACATTCACTCAGTAGCCGTTCACGATACATTATGTTAAATTAAACGTGCAGATAATCAAAATATTATTTGTAAGAGGTTTAAATGAAAGTTTGGAGGGCTGAGAATGTATTTCACTTGATAAAATGCTTGCCTATCATGCACGAAGCCTTCAGTTAGATATCTAGATCTTTAAATCGGGGCCAGAAGTATACACCTAAAACCCCCGCACTAAGGCAGTAGAGGTAGGAGGATCAGAAGTTCAAAGTCATCCTCAGAGACATGGAGAAGTATCTGTTCAAGGCCAGCTGAGCTACAGGAGACACTGTCTCAAAAGCAGTTAAATAAAGGAAGTTTGAATGGCTTAAACAATTATGTTATATAGATAACACATTTCCCCAACAGTGCTCTTAAACTGTATGGCTGCTCAGTAGCTGTTCATAGATTTAATACTGGCATAATTGTTGGTCTCTATAGAGAAAACAATGCATGATGGTGCTATATATCCAGAAATTGAAGTTAACAAAAGAGTTGTGTAGTGGGGGGGGCAAGTCAACATAACTTTGCCATATTCTATCTAGCCTATTTCTCTTGTACCTCATGCCTGAGCAATCACAGCGCTTCCTGGGTCCAATGCCACCTTCCTTCCTCTCTCTCCTGTGCTTGAGTGGTCTGACTGAGCTTCTCAAAATACCACTCTAATGTCACTCCTGCCGTTAAACTAGAACAAAAGTTTTCACAACCTGACAATAAAATTTAGCTTTTAGATCAAGACTTCAAATTGCTGTTATACTGCTTTTCAATATTGAAGATTTTTAACAGAAAAATAATGTTCTGCATATATAAGTGTTTTGCCTGCCCATGTCTGTGTACTACCTTCATGCCTGGTGTCCTCGCAGGCCAGACAAGGGTGTTAGAGACCCGGGGACTATAGTTACAAAAGTTGTGAGCCACCATGTGGGTACTGAGAATTAAATCCGGGTCTTTTGGAAGAACAGCCTGTGATTCCGACACATCTCTCTACCCATTACATCCTTTTTCAATAGCATCTTTCATTTCTGCCTTTTATTCAAGCTTCTTCTGACCAAAGTCTAGCTACTTTCTTTCTCATGCTTGTTGCCTGGAGATCTGCAGCCTTAATACCTGATTCTGGGGCACTTTTTCTGTGTCTGTGGTAACAAATCCACTGATCCTTCAGAGTTTGTTTCAAAGTGATTTCTTTGCTATGATTTAAAACATTGGCTGCCTGTTCTGAAAGGAGAGACCACGTCTACATCTCCCGAAGATACATTCCGTGGATTGTCTCACTCCCTGCCGCACTTGAACAGAGGGAGTTTTATTCTTACTTGACAAAGTAGTAACCTAGTCTTGAAATTTTTATTTGCCTGTGATGGCACAGTCATTAAGTGTCAGTGACCACAGGAAGCCTAATTGGTATTATGCCCTAAATGTGTTATGATGATTTACTGGCTCCCAAGCTTATATTGAAATCTGTTCCTCAATGTAAGGGTGTTTGTGAAGTGGTAGAAACATTGAGAGATAACTAAGTTACTATGATTAATCAATGTGGCTCTCACAGGACTGGAATGTCTTAAGAACAGTAGAATGTCATAAGACAAGGCTACCTTTTGGTGGCTCATTTCTTCCACGCATGTTCACTTTTGCTTGTGTATTTTCCCATTGAGTTGTGATGCTGCGTGTGCCACTGACAAGATGTGCCCAATCTTAAATCTCCAGTCCCTTAAGGTCAGAGCTAACTTAACCCCTTTTCTTGATAGAGCCATGGAACTAGCAACTAACATTGATAAGTCTATATACACGGACATATGCACTATAAATCATATTCATTTCCTAGTCTTCAGAACCACAGAATCCATGACACTACCATCCATGACCAGAATGTCTACTCTTTCCTTTTTCCTCTTCACAGTTCATGATCTACCTTTATATACACTAAGTTCAAAAATAAATGAGGACAGAACAATAGTGGTAGAAAAAAAAGGATCACAAATACAAGATGGTACAATAACTGAAAAGACTCTAGTGATGAAAACAATTTTTCTAGAAAAAGATTTTGTCTTAAAGTAGTAGTAAAATCTAGTTTTAGAGGCTAGATGACATTAGTTAGACAACATAGGAGGAAGTCAAGAAAGAGATATCCAGCCATGTTTTAATGATCGGAATGCCTTTGTGCATAAATTGAATTCAGCATCTTTGATTTTCAATGATCTGGTATGCCCCATGATAATTTACTCTCCTAAGATATTAAGAAACCTAGCCATACACTGTTTCTTTTCTAGTGGAAACTCGGGGAAAGAGTGAAATAGCTCAAGTCTTCAAGGGAAAAGAAGAAATCCTGAGTGCAGTGGGATGTTCATACACAGGCTTGGCTCTCCAGGAGCTGACCTCTTTCATTTGACTGTCAATGTCCGTTAATAACAGCTCTTCTCTTGATACCTCCACAGAGATTTGGCTGGGAATGGTGCCAGACTGGATGCCCCCGCTTCCTTTTCTCTTGACAGTCTTCTACAAACTCAAAATTCCTTTCATGTTTAGTCATAAAAGAGGGACAATCACATGAGTGAGAGGCACAGATGTGACCATGATAAACGGGAATTGGGGCCAAAGTCTCCCAGGTCAGCAGTGAAAGTTTAACTTAAGAATTTCTCCCTTCTCTGAGGTTGCTAGCTTTGTCTTGTTAGAATCTCTGGGAGGCTAAGCTGTCATTGAATGAGGCCATAAACTTTCAGTCAACAAGGCTAAGACCATCCATGATGATAACTTTGAACTTCACTACTTGGAGGTTAGGGATCTTGACAATAAAAATATGGAGATGCTAGGCTACATTTTAAACTTTAAGCCATGTGTTAAATTAGGTGTAGCAGCCCTTATCTGAATTCTGATTAGTTAATCCTCCAACTGAAAACACTTTATCTCTATATTTTTTTATTCAGGCTAAACCTACATATTATTACTATAAATGAGAGTAAACTACCTAGTCATGAACCTAATTTCCCACTCAGTCAGGACTTGTCTAAAAACACAATGTCCTCTCAGTAAGAAGAAAATCTCCTAAAAATAAAACTATTACAAATGATAACAAGCTCATCACTGCCACACAGATGAGAACACCCACAAATGCATGTATATTAGAAACACACACAAATAAAGGTAAAAATGAATTTGCAAAATGAAAGACTTCATGGTGACAGAAAAGAGAATAATTTGGAAAAATTAGAATCATCACTCATACAAACAAATATATGTTTATTGTTGTTTGGTCAGCTATATATTTATTATTCAACAGCATCAAGCCAAATTTAAGTGACTGCATTTTGTTTCTTCATTGTGGCTATGATAAAACTACCCTGACAAAAGACAAGTTAGGTTTAAAGGGGTTTACTTTGGCTTACAGTCCACCATGGTGGGGACGAGATGACAAAGGAGTGTGAAGCTGGCCTTGCAGCCAGGAAACGGCTGGTCACATTTCATGCCCACACAGGAAGCAGTGAAGAGGACAGATGTAAGGCAAGGCTATAAACTCTGGAAGCCTGCCCACTGTGACATCCTTCCTCCAGCAAGCCTCCACCTCCCTGTAGTTCCATAACATCCCCAAATAGTGCCACCAACCAGGGAAGAAGTATTCAGATACACGATCCTGTTGGGGACATTTCTCATTCAAGCCACAACAGTGTCTTGCAACTTTGAAAGTGTAGTTCTTGCTCATGTGAGCTGCAATCTCAGGCTGAGTTTCTGTTCCTGTGTCTAGTGCTGTTGAATCAAGGTTGATAGAGAGATGCTGGTATGGTATATAGCATCTTTATGAAACGCAGAAGAATGAGGATGGAAAGGAGGAATCAACACTGCTCTGACACTGCAACTTCTGCCCTGCTTCCCTAGTTCAGTCATATGGCCAATCCTAATATCACTAGGCCACAGAGACAGTGCCCAGGAAGCAGCCTATATGAATGAATCTCATAAGTGACAGAAGACAGAGCACGTGTACTTGGGGCCTATTAGTACACATTATTGCAGAGTTCCTTGACTTAATTATTTTGAGGCTTGTAAATGCCTTTCTTTCCAGGAAGTGGATAAATGAGACAATTGTTTCTTGTCAACTACTGATGACATTAATATAAAAAACAATTTATCTCAATTTGATTATGCTTTCTCAGCCTAAGTTGGTGTAACTGTGTTTGAAATACAAGATATTTGATTTGACTGTCACCTTTTAGCTATCAAACAATTTGGCACTGGCTTTAGTATAAAAGCCAACTTGGGTCCATATGCTTGGTACCATGGAAACACAGTGTACCATGTCATAGTGGGATTAAGCATCTTTGCAGGGTTCTCAACTTCAGGAACTTTGAGTTATATTCGTGTCTCTTTGTGACAATGTATGCTTTACTTTTGTCATTGAAAATCATAGGAGTAAGTCACAGATGCCCACCAAGCTATCAGGTTAAAACCTCCGCCCAGAGACTCTTATGTGGATGTGGTTTAATTAAACTACAAACGGGCATAGTAAATATGTTTTTCTCCTCCCTTGGTGGCCTTTTTTTTTTGAGATGAGGTATGATGAATTTGGCATCAAATAGCATAGAATGAAACATACGTGCCACTTCTATAAAGGTGGAGGACCTTTGGCACCCTGTGACGGCAGTACTGGAGACAGAGTTTCCCATTCTCCCTTTCTCTCAACCCTTAACATCTCAACTTTAGCCCACACAGAAGTGTTACCATGTGCAGAAAGAGATATGTTGTCTCCATGGCCATGCTTTTATTTTAGTTTAACAGTAGATAAAGGCTTTCTTGGTTCCTCACCCCGAAACCTGCTCTATGTCTCCTGTTGGTGAGAAGAAGGACATCTCCAACTTACAAGGAAGCAAACAGCTGTTAATGAATTGACATACTCCTTGGCATTAAAGTCACCAATTTCTAGGTCTCATAAGAGAAGAGGTGGACTCCCAAGGCGTGGGGAAAACATACTGATGGAGATCTCCTTTTACAAGAGAAAATTTGAAATAGGGAAATCGAAGAGGTCACCATATATTGTGACCTCAGAGAAAAAAATGTTTAGTTATGTGAAAGAAAAGCAGACTTGAACTAATGTGTCCCCGTCTTCACTATCCACTTTATTTAAACAAAGGCAGAATTTGGGGAGCTGCTGTTTTATGATCGCAAACCTGGCACTGTACAAACACTTCCTTCAGCAAAGAACAGGGGGTGTTCTTCTTTATTCAGATTCCACTTAAGCCCCTGAAGGATTTCAGCAAGTGCACTTGACTTTGAACAAGGGTGGCCATACAAATCTCCTTAATAATGAAACCAAATAAAAATAGGACCATATTTTTGAGTTTTCTTTTTGTTTCTTTTATAGAATGTTCCCAAGTGACAGACTCAGACATGTACAAAACAGACCAGAGACAATAAAATCCATACTTCAGACTCATAAATTGTCAATCAGCATCTCTTTTTATGTCTAAAGTGAAGGGAAAAATAAAATAGAATTCTCACACCTCTTATTCTGGTTGTGTAAAATACTTTTGCCTGGTACATGAGTGTTAGTGAATAAAGACCCTGTGATGTAAAAATTTAACTGTTTTGATTGCCTGGAGGTCCAAACAAATCTGTATTGATTTTGTTCTGTTTAGTTGGCCTGGGTCAGAGCTGATATGTAAGCATCTCTTGCCAAATGCCACTGATACAAAGATGGATAGATACACTAAGGTACACGAAGAAAACAAAGATACCCCCAAGATAATGCGATATGTAATAATTTGTATTATAATTGAGGTCATTTAAAAAATGATGGGGGGCGCTAGGGAGCTGGCTCAGTGGGTCTGAGTGATGACTCTGTAGGTGTGAGAACACGAGCTCAAATCTCTAACACCCAAATAAATGTCAAGTGTGGCCACGTAAACACAAAGCATAGCGTGTGGATCTTTCTGGATCAGTGCTATTAAACTCACAAAGTACGCCTCAATAATGGTAATTCTAGTGTAGTCCAGTTTTCTGGGGTCCTTCTAACCTCACTATTGTAAGTCAAGAGTCTTGCCAACAAGTGGCCCACAGTCTTTTCCTATTTGCGATAGTTAATGCTGATGATTAATTTCACAGGCTGTAGATTAACCCAGAAATCAAAGCCCATGGTGAAATCTCCAAGGATCATCTAGATCAGTTAGCCTCTGGGTATGCCAGTGAAAGATTATCTAATTCGTGTTAATCGAGGTAGGAAGACCTACCCTAGTTGTGGATGTGACCATCAGCTGGGGCCCTAAACCAAATAGAAGTGAGAAAGAGAGTTATATGTCAAGCATACACATTGTTCTATTTTTAGACTGTGGAGACCATGTCACCAACTTCCTCGGGCTCCTGCCAGCATGGTGTCCTCACCACAATGGATTGTGCCTTTGTACTGTGAACTGAAATAAAGCTATGCTTGCATAGGTTCCCCCGGGTTTTCACAGCAAGGAGATGAGTAACTAGAACACTATTCTTCAAATACCCTTTCGCTGGTCCCTGTTCTACTCTTGGGAATCCAGTCCCATACTCATACTAAATGTCGTAGCAGAAGGGCACAGGTTTGGTGACATGCTATATGCCCACGTAGCTTAATGGAATATCCAATAAAGTCTTCCAAAGATTTCTGTCACTCCAGAGAACTGCCCATTTGGCAGAAATTGAAGCATCAACTCAGTGGTAAAATAGCAAGAGCATATCCTGGGATGAAGACCTTTGCAAGCATGTTTATAAAAGCAAACATGCCCACAGTTTTCTTCCTCTTTGGAAGGTGAGCCTTGACTTGAAGGTTTTAGAACATTATGACCAGGGAACAGGCCATCTCATATAATTTCTCATTTCTCAATTGAGGAATCCTAGGACCTCAGCAGAACCTCTCTGCTCAAAATATCCCCCTTTTATGGTCTTCCCTAGGAATTGCTATTTGAGGTCTATAGTACAAACTCTCAAATTTCAGATATCCCAAACTAATTTCATAAATAGTATGGATGTCTAATAAGTACCTTGAGTTGGTGCCTGAAAGTACAAAATGTGGTCAAACGACCATGTTCCCGTCAAAGCAACTGACTCTGCTGTGCTTAGAGTGGTCACAAGAATTTGTGAGCAGTGTCACAGCATTTGGGCTGTTTGTGCACCACACCCACTGCCCTATCATCTAAGCATCTGACATCCATTTTGATGGATGAAGAAGCCAGTTGTGTATCCTCATGCAATCTATACTCACTGGGTCTTATACTGGTTGATAAGCAGAGCCTCCACTGAACATAGATAGGAAGGCATGGATGTAAAGGTCTTCTGCAGTTAATCAGAGGGCACAAAATAAGATCGATAGCTCATCTGACCTATAAGAAATATAAGAAACTCTTGAGAGACGATGCCAGTAGGTGGCAGAACATTGAGACATAGGGCTCAGTATGGCGTCATGATAGAGTGTTCCCTTCAGAGTATTCTGGTAGCCAAACCTGGGTCCTCCTTGTGGAGGTTGACCCTAGTCTCACACACCTCCTGGTCTCTTTCTGTGGACAATATTGTCTGCAGTAGTTTAATCTAATTATGATTCTCTCATGATTGCCTGCTAAGACATTCCTCAGACCAGCTCCTTGGTTCTTTTCTCTCTTGGCCACTCTCTTTCAGAAGTTACACTTAAAAAGCGTAGCAACAATTGGGATCTAACTACATTTTAACATAACACATTCATGCTTCTGTTCACACTGTAAAAGGTAATCTGAATGGTTTAAGCATCTGGATTCGATTACAGCAAAGTATAGCACTCAGAATAGAAGGGACTTTCTACATTTGTGTGGAATTCAGGCAGCTGCGGGAGCCACCCTTGGGCCTAGTTGTTTCAAAGAGATTTGCAGTGGACTTAAGTCAGAAATGATAAAATTGTCAAAAAATTTTGTTCCTTTTGGAAGACAGCTAAAAAAATAAAACCAAAACAAACCTCCAAAAGGAAAAAGGAAGAGATTTCTGCCTGCAAATTTTTAATAATACAGTTTATTGGGTCAAATCCTGAATGCCTAATAGTGTCTGCTGTGTGCATATATAAAAACATTTATAATTTTCCCCTCAACTATAACATTGGTTATAGTCCTACAGATTACGAATCGCATGCTTTTTTAAAAAGAAAATAGGGATATAAGGATTTTTTTTAAAGAATTTGTTGTTTTTTTATGGTCCAGTTTTTATGACTTGGTCATTAAAATCCATTTGGCAAATTGGGGTTGAATCTTTATGTTCTCCAGCTGTTTTCCTACCAAACTGTATATTAGCATTTATTGAAAAAAAGAAATTCTATGTTCAGGTGATGGGTCATGTCTGCAGTTTCAGCATTTGAAAGGCAAAGACAGAGGGACTCACAAATCTGACACCATTCTGGACTGTACTAAAACACTCTGTCAAAGGAAAAACTGAAGAGAAGAGGAAAAGGGAGAAGAGAAGAGAAGAGAAGAGAAGAGAAGAGAAGAGAAGAGAAGAGAAGAGAAGAGAAGAGAAGAGAAGAGGATGGGAAAGAACAGGAGGGTGGTATAAAAACCGAAAGACAGAAATTGGGATTCAACCTGAAGGTCAGAAAAACAAAACAGTCAGCCACTGGCTCTTACCTCTACCTCAGTCCGAAAAATAGCGATCCTGCCTCCAGGAATCTCAGAATGAGACTATGCATGAGAGCTGTCTCCTCTCTTCTTATATTCTTCTCTAGTGCTGGGATCAAAGGTTGGCACCACTACCACCCAGTTTCTATGGCAAACTAGTGTGGCTACTGGAAATAAAGATGTTTGTTAGCACTGCCTGGTCTGTAAGGCTGATCAATGTGGCTGTTTTACTCTCTTATCTTCAGGTGAGCTTTATTTATTAAAATACAAATGAAATACAGGTGGGGAGGTGAGATGAGGGGTTGGAGAGAAAGGAGGGCAACAGAATAAAGGATAAAGGAAGGAAAAGAGTAAAAGGAAAGAAGGAAGAGGGAAGGGACAAGAGCAAACGAAGATGAAGGGGAGATGGAAGGAAGGAAAGAACCAGGAAGAAAGGAAAAGAGGAGGTGGGGAAGTATCTTAGTCAGGGTTTCTTTTGTTTGTTTATGTTTGTTTTTGTTTGGTTTTTGGTTTTGGTTTTTTAAGACAGGGTTTCTCTTTGTAGCCCTGACTGTCCTGGAACTCATTCTGTAGACCAGGCTTGTTTAAAACTCACAGAGATCCTCCTGCCTCTACCTCCTGAATGCTGGGATTAAAGGCATGTGCTACTTGTGCTTAGTCAGGGTCTCTATTGCTGTGAGGAGCATGGCCATGGCAATTCTTAAGAAGGAAAACATTTAATTGGGGCTGGGCTACAGGTTCAGATGTTTACTCCATTGTTATCATTACAGAAAACACAGGGGCACACAGGCAGAAAAGGTGCTGGAGAAGGTGCCTAGAGTCCTACTTCTGGATCCACAGGCAGCAGGAAGAATGAGAGACACTGGGCCTGGCTTGAGCTTTTGAAACCCAAAAGTCCATCCCTAGTGACATACTTCTTCTAACAAGGCCACACTTCCTAGTAATGCTACTTCCTGATGGCTAAACATTCAAATCTATGAGCCTATGGGGACCATTCCTATTCAACCTACAAGAGGAGAAAAGGAAATGGTCAGAATAAACCTGAATACTGAATATTACCAGCACCCCATCCCTGCACACACAAAAGATACTTCCCATGGCCCACATTAGTGCCCCACACCACCAACAATGACAAACACTGAGTGGACTCTGAGTGCCTACAATTGAGTAATTTTATGAATTAATCATGTTAAGGATTAACTAGAGTAACAATGACAGTCTATCATAAAAGTAATTTAAGAGTTATTTTTTTGTTTGTTGTTGCTGTTTTAAGATAGAGTTTTATGTAGCCCAGGCTGACTTCCAACTCACTATGTAGGATTTTTGATCCACCTACCTCTCTCTGCCCAGTGTTGGGCTAACAGGCAGGCCGCATCATGTCTGGCTTATGTGTTGCTAAGGATCAAAGTGCTCCTTCGTGCTTGCTAGGTAAGCACTCTACCACTGAGCTACACTGCTAACCCTGCAATCTCCAGCCCTTAGAACTTATCAGTGAATTTCCCTCTAGTTCATAGGTAACTAAACCACACAAAGCAAAACCCTGGAGGAGTGCAGACCACTGTTTATTCAGGGGCCTTTTGTTCAGTGAAGACCCCCTGAGTCACCAAAGCTGAGGGAGGTCAGAGAAGGTGAGACTGGGTGACATGCTCTGAATTACAACTTTAATAGAATTTTGGAGTTTGGAACTCATATAGTAAATAGTTTTGACAAACTCAGGCCCAATAATCACCTCATAGAAGAGAAAGCTGTCCACCGTTAAACACTGGCCTGCTGAAGAGAAATACAAAGCCTTAATTCAAACCATGTCCACTCCTACTTGGAAGCCAATGAGCAACATAGACACATTTCATTTTAATATCCTTGCAAAGCCAGTGTGTGTGTGTGTGTGTGTGTGTGCATCCTACACTTGGAGCCTGGCCAGAAGAGCTGCCAGGAAATGACAGAGGTCCACCTGCAGCAAATATGCTGGTGACTTCTTTGCACCTCTCGTTCATTGTTTTTCCAGCTTCTGGCTGTCAGAAATACCACAGTCCCAGCCTGGTGGCTGCAAGATCCTGGAGGAGCCGAGCAGGTCAATAACACAAAAATAACCTTTCAATTTTGGGTGGGTGAGGGAAAGGGGTAAGGGAAAGAGACTCCCAGGGCAGTGGGGCTCCTACCAACTCAAACCAGATGGCCACAGCCTGAAGGACGGGGAGCAAACTTCATCTGAGTAGGTTATTTGGTGGCCATTGGCGAGTCTTTGAGCAGTTGCTGACTGCTGTGATTAGCTTCAAATGGGAATGGCTTTCTCCCTTTGGTGTTGTAATGCTACCCACGCTGAAGGTGGACTCAGGGAGGTGCCTGTTGAGTTTCAGGAAATATGCCATCACAGTTATTCTCAGAAGTCCCAGGACTGAATTCTGAGTCCTAAATCATTTTGGTTTTCAAAATTTAAATTCTAGAGCTTATTTAAAAAAAAAGATGATGAAGATGATGATGGTGGTGGTGGTGATGAAGAAGATGATGATGATGAAGATGATGATGATGGGTGATAGGTAAAATGAGAGCTCCCTTTAAGTTCCTAGTCTCTGTTTGCTTAGATGTTCAACTATTGGAGCCTAAGCTGAGGGAAGAGCCTGTCACGTACATCAGAAACCATCTCATGATGCCTCTCACTTCCTTTAGAACATTGTGCTGTAATCACTCACTGGAAAGACTGGTTGTCAGTTTTGAAAGACTCTTGCAAAAAAGAAAAGGATGTCGGTACTCACAAGGTTCAGAGAGCAGTCACAATGTGATGATGCAAAGGCAGGAGGAAGCCCAGCCAGCAGGAAGTGGCTTTTGGCCATCCAAAGACCAGTGGCAGGAAGGGGATGCGTGAGTTGGTGCTGAGAGCAGCACCACAGCATGGCTGCAAAAGTCACCTACGTTATTGACCTGATCTTCCCAGAACATCCATGGTGTAGTTCTTGTATCCGGCATCCTTTTATAACAGAGGAAGGGTAACCCCACTGGTCTGTAGGTACCATCTTTGTAGGAACAATCCCCAAAATCCATGATCTCATGTCACCAGCTTGTCATCAGATCTGAAGAAGTAGCACCCGAGATGTATTTACCTATGCCATTGTGACAGGTGATCCAGGATGAGGTCCACACAGACATCCAAATGGATGCCATGGGGATTTCCCTTTGGTCATAGCTAAATGAAACACATATTTGGTCCTGACATGGATGATCCCTTGCTGCATAACATCATGGTATAGTCTGTTGCCTTATGCAGAGACTTCAAGGGCATCAAAGTGCAGCGGAAATATTTAGGTATTTGGGTTAGGGAAGTGGCAATGAGTAGCGGCTTTCTTTGTAATTGTGAGGATCTGGGTTTAATCCCAGAACCCATGTAAAAAGCTAAACTTGGTGGCATGTACTTGTAATTCCGGTGCTTGGATAACTGGAAGCCTCGGGTTATGGTGAGAGACCAGGTCTCCAAAAGAAAAGTGGATAGATTCTGAATAGTGACACTAGCAAACAAAACAGACCCCTGTCCGGTGATGTGGGAGTCCCCTCTGTGTGCTGTGAATACCATTAGTGAGTAAAGAAACTGCCTTGGCCTGTTGATAGGGTAGAACTTAGGTAGGCAGGGAAACTAAACCAAATGCTGGGAGAAAGGTTGCAGAGTCATAGAGAAGCCATGGAGCTGCTGCCAGAGGCAGATGCCAGAACTTTACCCAGTAAGCCACAGCCTATGGCAATACACAGATTTATGGAGGTTGGTTAAATCAATATGTAAGAACTAGCCAGTTAGAAGCTAGAGATAATGGGCCAAGCAGTGATTTAAATAATATAGTTTCTGTATGAGTATTTCAGGGCTGAGCAGCTGGGAACCAACATGCACCCTCTTTACAACAGTCCTACATACACACAAATGCTTGCACACACACACACACACACACATTACAAACACACAATTATTCTGTAGTTGTGCTTGTATGTGTCTGCATATTTTCTCAGGACACATATTTTTGCTGAAAGCCTTTACATTATAGTACATGTGTTGTTTTGTGAATCCACGGGGCACCTGTCATAATTAGTCAGCCTGCTATTGGCATGAGGAAAGCAAAGGAAAGTGCTGGGTTCTGGATAAATGCTATTGGCCAAAGCAGCTATTGGAGTGGTCTTGAACACTTCCTTTGTAACCATCTTTTGTCTTTACTGTAGACTTGGATACTCAGACTCTGGCAACAAAATAGGAAAGTTTCTTCATATTCCTGACACATTCTTTTCCTTCTCAAAACACAAACTAAAGAGTCACCCTCCAGGAGGTATTCAAAGAGAGTAAGGATTCTGGATAACATTCGTTCAAATACTGACAAGGCCTCACTTCACTCTTGACCTTTTTCTGATCATAAATAAATCTGCACAGGAAGGCAGAATGATGGACCCCGACTCTGAGCTTGTCACAGTCCACAGGCAGAGAAGACAACACTCATTAATGCAATTCTCATTAATGGCTGGTGACCAACCAAAAGGCATAGATGAGTCAATTCTGGGATAACACACACTTTTCTAAAATAAGGGCCCATATGGACTGACCTCTGTGGCAAGCATGCTCTGTCTCTACCAAGAGCCTGAAATGACCAACTTCTGCTGGGAGCACCTCTTTGTTTTCCCTGGGACAAGTGAGCATATCCAACCTCTGCCAGTAAGCCGGCAATGGATGTCTTGCCAGTTTGGGTTTGGAAGGTTGTTTTAAAAGATTTCTGTATTTTTCAATTTTATGTGTATGAGTATCTCACCTGCATGTACAGTACATGCAGTACAGCATGTATGTGCCTGGAGCCTGCAGAGGTCAGAAGAGGGCATCAGATCCCCATTATACACCACCATGTAGATGCTGGGAATTGAACCTGAGTCCTCTGGAAGAACAACCAGTGTTCCTAACCACTGAGCTATCTCTCTGGCCGTAGCTTTGGGTTTTGAGGGAACATGGCTTTGCTGTAGAAGAACTTGTTGCCCATAGGTGGGGATGCTCAGAAGCAAGCAAGAAAGGAGAAAGGTCATTTGAATGGATTGCATCCTTGTGTAGAAAGTTTCCCTGGCTGGAGGAAGACCCTGACTATACATGACTATATTCTTTTCCAAGGGAAAATAGGGCTCTTCCCAACCAAGGAAAAGCTGGAAAGTCTCATCATGGCTGACCAGTCCTTAGACACTGAAGCTCAAACTCCTGGTAAAGAAAAGCTACTCCAGAGCTCTGCAGAGTTGCCTTGTGTTAAAAGGAGAAAACATGGGCTTGAGGCAATGATTCAGAAGTACATCCAAGGGATCTGATGTCTCTTCCAGCCTCTGGACACATAGCAAACATATGGTTCACACACACACACGCATGCACATGTGCAAACAAATGCTCATCACATAGAAAAAATCTTCTAAAGAAGAGAATATTTACATAGTACTACCAACTCTTGCATTCCACCTAGTCATTCACCAGCCATACAGTAGGCTACACAGGCAATTCATTTCCATTTTTAAAACATGATTTTTTATAACTGACATTTACACATAGCTACAAATTTTGAAAACAGAAAATATACATCGAGATGAAGGCTTTTCTTGAAAGCACGTGACAATGTTCAACAAAGTGGTCTATGAATATACACCTAACTCAGAGCAATGTCACCCTGTCTAGAGCAGGCTATACATGTGCCTATTTGGCCACATTATAGAAAAACTTGGAAAGTAGAAATACATATATACTTTAATATTTACATATTAAATTTAGAACAACTCCCTGAACTGTTGATATGAAAAGAATCAAATTCACGCATAGCTCGAGGTGGCTTTTTGAAGTTCTGAAAATGGAATGAAGGTGAGTGATTGGATGTAAACTGTAATAAATAAAAACCGGTGCTGTACTGGGAGAGGCTGGCCACTGAGCTGCTCACCGGACGCTCCAGTCTGAGTGTGGGGGCGGACTACTGCAGGTCAGTGCACTTTAGGAGCTCTCGGCAAATCACCTGCTTGCATTCCCTGATCCTTAACAGATGCCTACATCCCACGCAGCGAACAGATAGATACAGTCAATATTTCACTATAACATTAAATTGAAACCACCCTAAGGACCCAGGCATACCAAATAATAAGAAACGCAAAGGGTTATGAATGGCGTGACTCCAGAGTCTATTACTGCTCCAACTGGCTCGGTTTTCTTAGTAGCATATAGCCCACTGACAAAAATGAATGTAGTTATTGTTAGATTATCTGTTGCTCGTTGGCACAGTAAGTCAGTGGAATATTCCATGTGAACTTGATTTAGGATAGATAGAACAGTAGACCGACCCTGTGGCTTTGGACGTTAGGAAAAAGAGAAGTGATTCATGATGTCATTTCTGTTTACAGATGATTCATCTTTCTGTCAGTGCTAAAGCATTTGTTTTCAGTAGGAAGGGTTTCTCGTGGAGGTTTCTCTCCACCCTGCTTCTCTTTCCCACCAACTGCTCCTTCTTGTCCCGCACCACGTGCCCCCTTCCCAGCCCACACGATTTAGATGAAAACCAACCAGAACTCGGTGGAGAAGGCAGACCAGGGTTATAAACGAACACTCATTGTCCCCAGTCATTCCACACGCTTCTGTGATTAATTCATGGGGAAGAGGAGAAAGTCAACCAGATGGAACAGAGAATCATCCTCAGGGCTCCATGGGGCAGCTAACATCCAGGAGAAAAGAGATGCTTCTGCCAGATTTGGAATGATTTTTCTATGAATTCTGGGTAAGGTGACACGTTAGAAGTCACCTCTCTTTGGCCTGATAAAAGACAAAGAGGCTAAAAAACAATATACCCTGTTCCTATAAGAGAAAGGAAATGAGCCTGGGTATGATTTTCTCCATGAAGAAGCAGCTAGGAATGGGTGCCAGCAAGAACCCGGCCATACCACAGCATTCATGCCAGGCCAGGATCAACTGGAGCTGACCAGGAGGTCTTTTCTCCTTCACATAAGCTCCTGGAGGACAGCAAGCTCCAAAATTCTGAGTAGGCAGCAGAAATGAGAGCAGGCACTGGAGCCGCTGTGAAAAGAAAGATGGCTGGATCCGACCACGGAAGGGGGAGACCTTGCAGACAGGCAGTAGTGTGCTGTGGGAGCCAGACGCTGAGATGTGCCAAGGATGCCCTAGTATTAACAACCTGGGAAGGTGGGAACTCGCCACTGCCTG
This sequence comes from Alexandromys fortis, assembly GCF_014885135.2. Taxonomy (NCBI): domain Eukaryota; kingdom Metazoa; phylum Chordata; class Mammalia; order Rodentia; family Cricetidae; genus Alexandromys; species Alexandromys fortis. Next base: position 1,336,635 of record NW_026067942.1, on the reverse strand, counting down.
GCCAAACACCATGGATACATGCTGCCTAACTTGGCCTACTCTCCAAACAGGTAGAGCTAGGGAAAGAACTCGGTGTCTCAGAGCCAAGCATGAACAAGTGGGACTCATTTGTGAAAAGCCCCACGGTGAGTGGAGTTGTGACTGCCAGGTGGTTCTCAGAAACAGGAAGTAAGGTTCCCACTTGGAAATTCCTCTCAAAAGAAGAGACCCAATGACAATACCTTTGAATTACTGAGACTGGCGACCCCTCTCACCTGCAGGGTGTGCTACAAGAGCCAATCAGGGAGAAGAAATGACGTCATACCAATCAGGAAGGAACAGGAACTGAGGTTGTAACCTTTTTAGCTTAAGTGTATAAGTATTAGACCCATTAGTGTGTCTGTTCTCTGCGTGTATGCAGTACTCGCAGAGGCCAGAAGGCGGCAGTGAGTTCCCTGGAACTGAGTTACTAACTATCGTGGACTGCCCTGTGGGTACTGGGAATTGAAACTAGGTCCTGTGTAAGAACAGCCAGGATTCTTAACCACCGAGCCTCCTAATTTCACTTTTAGTTTTTAAACTTGCGTTGTTTGTACTTCAACTGCGCAGCTGTCTGTTTCAGCATTCATCCTGCCTGAGTAAGCTTCCTGGCTGCCCTCCCTTTCGCTGGGCCTCCTCTACAATGTTTTCTGGGCGATCCCTCACACAACTTTTTTCCCGTTCACACATCGCTTCCGTTTCCCCCATTTCTTCATCTCATCTCACTAACTATTGACAGGCACCCTAAAAATCTATAGGCTGCATTCCCCCCAGTCGTTATCCTAATACTATTCTTTGAACCACATTAGGGACATGGGTGAGGTACGTAGTAGCCAAAGAATGGCTATCAATGATCGTATCTCTTCTTGTAGTAGATTTCACCTTTGCCAGGAGTAGCAACGAGTGCAGATCTAAGTGAACACAGCACCCAAGGAGGACTCATGTAAAATAAATAAGCGCAAAGAGCAAAGTCAGCGTAAAAAATCAGCGGAAGGACACCTTGATTCTAACAGATGCGTAAAGCACAACAAAGAAACACACACAAAAGAGATGACAGGCTACTGTGACACCTCTACACCCTCGCAACTCCCCAGTACTGCAAGCCAGAGAAAGTTAAGTATACAATCATAAATATTATACATGGTATACATCATGTAGTGCATCTGGTAAAATAAAACCCTGTCCACCTGAAGCCTGGGACAGAGAGAGACGAAGGGACCAGGCTCTACAGTGCAATCCTAGGGCATGCTCCAGTGGCTGGAAGACCTCCCAAGTCCTCCCTCTTAAAGGACTCTTCACTCTCTGATGGTGTCAAACTAAAAACCAAGCCTTGAATATATGGGCCTGTGGTGGTGGGCGGGGTTTATTCCAGATCCAAATCCCCACACAGCTCTTTACTGGTTTTGATTGCACAGCAGGACCATATGAGCCCCTCCCTGTCTTGGATTCTTTAAGCTGTATCATTCCACTTGAGTGGCAACTTTTTTTTACTGACTTCTTTCTCCAGGTAAGGTCTAGTGAAAGTTGCCTGGGAGGAGATACAAGCTCCGAGAGTTTGGTGGGAGGGAATTAATATTCTAGCTTCAGGGTAGAATCAAGCCATTTGGGGAAGAATGCAAAGAACCACACTTCATTCTGCCTCAAGAGCCCATGGTCCCCCTCGGAGTGGTGGTGGGGAATCAATCAATTGAACAAACAAAAACCCCCAGCAAGTCTGTGATTCCCAGGACTGTCATCACACTGTTCAAGTAGGCAGAGCTGAGGAAAGTTCCAGTAGCTAAGAAAGAGATGGAGGGCCTGGCTGCTTCCCGCAGCTCGCTCCAACCCCATACCCAAGTCTGTGTTTCAAGGGTGCCAAAAAGTGTCAGAAGAGCACCAAGTCTAGGGCGCTCAGACTTAGCCAATCGTTGAGGAATCTGGGAGCAATTCCTAATGACAGCATATCTCACCTTTAAAAGAAGGCTGGGTTACATCAATGGGACAGAGTTCTAATTCCTGGACCCTAAAAATACACTTACATGACGTCTATATGTTCTAGGAAACAGTAGAGAAAGTGTCAGAGGCAGGCTTGAAGAACAAAGTGGAAAGATCAAAATTTCCATTTTCTGCCCTCTCTCTCTCTCTCTCTCTCTCTCTCTCTCTCTCTCTCTCTCTCTCTTTCTCCATGAAGAAAGAAAGATGAAATTTTCCAATTTTCCAAAGGAACAAGGGGGCAAAAAAAAAAGATAAACAGAATTAAGAGGTCATTTTGTGCTATAAATTGCTAACAAAGAATTTTGTAAGCCTTCAGCCTGTGTAAATTACACACAGTTGGGAAAAGACCTTCAAGCAAAGCCAGCTATAATTGCTCCATCTATTTTCCCCTCCACCAGTGTTTCTAACACTAGTGCATTGTACAACAGAGTTATAAAGAAAACATTTAAAACAACTTCGCAGAGAGCCCCCGAAAGGCACCCCTGCACACACCTGTGAGGTTGGTGCCCTCTAGTGGCTAGGAGGACTCCAAGGTGCAATTTTCAGAACTAGAAGAGGGAGGTGACAGAATTTCCATGGTTGACTTCCTCAGTTCAAAGGGAAATGAGGATCAAACAGAAATGGGGATTTCTGAAGCTTATCTGCTAGAATATTCCTTGGCATTCCCATTCTTTCAGAGTGCCCGACTTCTTCACTGACCTTCTGATGGACCTTTGGGTAGAACTGCCAAACAGTGACCATTTGCTTATCACAGAGAAGAAAGAAAGAATTGTGTCTAAACCGAGGTGCTGCGGGGGGCGGGGGGGGAGTGCTGGTGATACCTGAGTTCTAGCACAGTTCTGCCTCAAAGGTCTCTGTACGATGGGCCACAGATTGATGTGGCATGTCTATCTGTTTCGTTACATTCTGAAGAGAAACTGAACACCCAGCAAACTGACAAGGGTATTTTTAGAGCTGCTGAAATGGCCTCTTGTTTTAGATGTAAGAGTTTCCAGCTCAGTGTGGAGAAAACTGACATCTACCTGGGTCTCCCCGCCCCTAGTCTTTAACCAAAGCGCGTGACACAGAATAGGGATCTGCCTTGGAAGTTTAGTCTCTTCTGCAGAGACACTCATCTTTAAGTCAATAAAGCCTCCCTCAGAATTCCTTAAAATTCTTCCCTTTTTAAACATCTACAACTGCCCATCCCAATCCATGTAAAAGATAAAGTTGATTTTGAACAACTCTGTGCCTATGCATGCGCATGTGCGTGCATACGTGTGTGTGTGTGTGTGTGTGTGTGTGTGTGTGTGTGTGTGTAGACCTAACCAAGCTTTTCCCTGGGTTTAAACCTCACGATAACTTTTATGATTAATTTCCAAATTCCCTGCATAATCAGATCCCTGTTTATCTCCCTTGTGGTTACCCCCTTTTCCATTCCTGTTCCTCTGTCCAAATATAACAACCCCATGCATTCCCTCCTGCCTTGGGGCCTTTCGAGTAAACACTCCCACCTGGCATGCAGGCTCTCTTTCTCTCTCCACTTACCTAGCTCATCAGTGATCAAATTAGCATTTTAAAGCTGTAAGTTTCTCCTCTGTTAAAAGTCAGATAAGAGGAAAAACACTTAGCCTATGCCCTCCTGCTAAGCCTTAAAAAAGGAAAGAAAGAGGGCAAAGATTGTGTCCTAGACAAGATGCTGTCCCTGCCCACCTATACTGTGTTTATTTATACAGAGGCTGTGCTCTGGAAGGCCCTGGTTTCTGTAACAATTAATATTTATTTATTTCAATTAATATTTAATTTAATATTTATTTAATTTAATTAATATTAAAGATTTTTGATAGCTGGTTAATCGAGTTAAAGCTCGGGTTTCCTAATAAGGAAATCTATCAAGTTCTTCTACATCCCATGTGGCAAACTTCAAATTTCTCTAACTTCTGTTTATCTAACAAAAAGACATATGGAGTCTCCCGGGGTCAGAGTGTTCTCACTGGGTGAGGTTTTCTGCAGCACCTGGAATGTTGCTTTAACCTATGCGCTTAAAACTTAGATGTTTCTAGTCAGGAAGACTGAATGAAACGAGATGAAATGTATCCACCACTTTTCATGGTTTCATCACCATTTTATTTATTTTTTGTCTTATTTGTGCTGCTAAGGTTTGAGCCTGGTCCTCTCATACAAAGCACATGATCTGCCATCTTTATCCAGCCCCTCCACCTTCATTTTAAATGGTATTACCCCTTACTTTTCTTCTTCTTTTTTTTTTTTTTTTTTTTTAGCAAATCCAGCTGTACAAATTATCTGTGAAATGAATTTAAAGAAAAACACTTCATTTGCTCATTTCTTACAAGGGCTTGGTAGTTGCAGTGGGGGGTAGCATTAGCACGTTTCTAATCCATACACAGATAGATATTGTCTTTAATCCACCAAAGGGTGCGAGCATTCCTCCCTCGCTGGAAGTTTCCTCGGCAGCTGTAAACCGTATCAGGTGTCATTCAATGCCCACAGAAAGCATCCTCTCGACAGCTTTAATTTCAGGTTGCGAACCCTACGCCCTGCTGACTGAACTCATTTGTTTGTGTCCTGAACACCATCCAGCATCCTGGACCCAGCATGTTTTCAAAAATATTTGTTGAGAGGGTAAAGGGAAGGCTTCCTGAAAAGGACAATGGCTTCTGGTCAAGACCATGTAGTAAGAGAAGAAAATTACTAACTGGTCTCTCCTCCCCTGCCCTCTCTTTCTCGCATCCACATTTTTCTGCATTGTGTTTCTGTTTTATCCACCACTTCCCTGTAGACTTCCTCTTGCATTGGATATGAAAACCATGGAAACTGAGGTGAGCATCACCAGCACCTTGGTTGGTGTGGCAGCTCCGAGCCATCCGGGTCCCTCCATCTCTCCACTTCCACTCTAAAAGCATAGGGTGGTGGGCACGTGCCCTTTGTACCTCTCAGCCCTCCTTCTGCTAAGAGCTGATTCTCCCATCCCACACCTCCCTCCAAGGTGGTAACAGGAAATTCCGTGCTAGGACAATGTACTCCCACCCTCTGAACAAAACTGGTTAGTCCAGAATTTATTATAAAAATGGGAAGTCCCTCTCAGAGAACATTAACTTTGGGAGCTAACAAATAAAAAAGCAAAAGCCGTTTGATGTGAATTGCATGAATGGCAATTCTCTAGAGAGAACTCGTGCCTGGAGTTCATTTCCTCCCCCAGAACCTGGTCCTTAACCAGTCCATTCCTTTTTATTTATTTTTTCCTCACTTAAGCTGGCCAAGTTTGTTTATGCCACATGCCACAAAACTGCTTTTACAACTATGGTAGACATTTTGGAAAACAGACATTATGGACAAAATTACTATTATGCTGCTGATGTCTCTAAAGAAGCCAGATAGGAAGGCACCCCTGTAGACAGTGAGCATCCTCTGCTACCTGTAGAAGAGCTGTAGCATTGAGGCAGTGACAGAAGATATTGGGCTCAGCTATCAGAAGCCTAAAGCAAAGTGGGACATTGCTACTTCTGGGCACATGCGCCGTACCCCTCCCTTTAAAAGGCAGAACCCCTATAGTAGAGTTTTAAGTCAGGGATTGTGATGCCTCCAGAAGTTCCTTTATTGTACAGAATTGTTTAGCTATCCTGGGTTTTTTGTTTTTCCATATGAAGTTGATATTGTTCTTTCAAGGTCTGTAAAGAATTTCACTGGGATTTTGATGGGCATTGCATTGAATCTGTAGATTGCTTTTGGTAAGATTGCCATTTTTTCTATGTTAAATCTACCTACCCAAGAGTATGGGGGATCTTTGCATTGTCTGGTGTCTTCTTCAATTTCTTTCTTCAAAGATTTAATGTTCTTCTCATACAGGTCTTCCACTTGTTTGGTTAGAGGTACTCCAAGATATTTTATGTTATTTGTGGCTGTTGTGAAAGGTGATGTTTCTCTGACTTCTTTCTCAGCCCATTTATTGTATGTATAAAGGAGGGCTACTGTTTTGTTTTGTTTTTTGAGTTAATCTTGTATCCTGCTGCAATACTGGTAATTTACACAATGAAGTACTACACAGTGGGAAAAAAATGGCATCTTAAATTTGCGGGCAAATGGATGGATCTAGAAAACATCATATTGAGTGAGGTAACCCAGACACAGAAAGAGAAATATATGTACTCACTCATAAGTGGCTTTTAGACATAAAGCAGAGAAAAAACAACGTAAAATCCACAATCCCAGAGAACCTACACAACAAAGAGGACCCTAAGAGAGACACACACAGATCTAATCTACATGGGAAGCAGAAAAAGACAAGATCTCCTGTGTCAATTGGGAGCATGGGAGAGGGTAGAAAGGGAGGGGAGAGAAAGGGAGGGGAACAGAGAAAAGTAATCAATAAAATCAATAAAAATGGTAGAACTCTGCCTTCTTTCTCTCTCTTCTTCCTCTTCTACTCTTCCCCTTTCTCCAGCCCCATCTCTTTCTGTCTCTCTGTCTCTCTCTCGTCTTTCTGTGTCTCTGTATTTCGCTCTCTCCCCTCCTCCAAGGCCACTCTGTGCTTTTCTCCCCGCCCCCCAATAAAGAAACCCCCCACTTGAACACCGTTGGTGTGGTGTGTCTGTCTCTCTCACTTGCCATGGGCTCCCTTGGCTCCAACCCGCCAGGGTCTCTCTCAGGCTGTTTTACAAAAATAAGCCCTAAAACCTCTAGATCAGCCTTTGATAGAAAAATGGCCTATCTATGGACTTTGTACAGTCTCAAGCAAACTGTTCATACTGGCATGAATTTTTTTCAAAGAAAAACCTGAGTTTCAAGTATACCAGTGAACATTAAATAGTGATAGACTATAACTTTCATGAGAACAGATTGTTTTCTCATCTTTGTGTCCTGAGACCTAGGACATATTTAGTCACTAAAAGATATTTTAAAGAGGAGCTGGAGTAATTGTTCAGCAGTCAAGAATGTTGACTACTCCTGCAGAGGACCCGGCTTCCCTGGTTTGGTTCCCAGTGCTCACAATTGCCTATAGCTCCAGTTCCAGTGGATCTGACTTCCTCATCTGACTTTGAGGGTACCAGGCAAGCCCATGGTGCTTACATGCAGATATATCATGGAGGGGGGGGACATGAAGGAAGGAAGGAAGGAAGGAAGGAAGGAAGGAAGGAAGGAAGGAAGGAAAGAAAGGAAGAAAAGAAAGGAGGAAGGGAGGGAGGGATAAACGGGTAGAGGAAGGAAGGGAAGGAGGGAGGGAGAAAAGAAGAGAGAGGAAGTAAAGAAGGATGGATGGACAGAGGGAGAAAGAAAAGAAGAGGGGGAGGGAAGAAGGAAGGAAGGAAGGAAGGAAGGAAGGAAGGAAGGAAGGAAGGAAGGAAGGAAGGAAGGAAGGACAGAGGGGGGAAGAAAAGGAGGAAGAAAGGATGGACAGACGGGGGGAGGAAAGGAGGAAGGATGGAACAGACAGAACGGGGGAAGGGAGAAAGGACAGACAGAGCAGGAAGGAAGGAAGACAGAATACACCATAAAATTCTTATTTCCAAGTGCACAGCCAGTGATCTTTAAATTGTCATATTCATGCATCTAATTTCAAATCACTTTTCCCAGCCTCCAAAGAAGCCTTCTACCCATCTGGCAGTCCCTCCCATCCCATACTCCCAGACCCCATCAGCTACCATAGTGTTCTCTGCCTTCCCGTAGTGTCTGTCCGTGCTAGCCTGGTACTCATTAAGTAGTTCAGGCTGGCCTGTAATTCACAGAGGTCTATCTTCTTCTGCCACCCTAACATTGAGATTAAGGGTGTTTGCCCCATACTCAGGTCGTTCTGAATCTTTGAGTCTGTCTGTTCTAGACATTTCAGATGAATGTGTAGCTGTTAAAAATATTTTTAAAGCACAAATAGGTAATTGAATGAACTGAAATCTTAAGGGTAAAATTGGGTTATCATCTATAGATCATAGGTAGATATTACTATAGGTATTAGCAGATTTTATTATTATTCGCATTTTTGCATTTCTCATGAGCTTCAGTATAAAGTTAAGCACTGAAATGGGATCCCATGCCTAATTCTCTACTTACATACACTTAGCTTTGAGTTTTTTACAAGTTAGGTGAAGCATGTATTATTACATTACTGCACCGTGGCTGGCCAATCCCTCTGCCTCACCCATCACCTTAAATATAAGGAGCAGTATGAAGGCAAACCTGCCAGTGTCAAAGAATAGCCACAGGAAATCATGATCTTTGTCCTGCAGCTTTGCAGAACATAAGCCATCCCGTGGTAAGACGGGGATGAGCGGATGTGCACATCTGTCCATGAGCCTCCATCTGTGAGAATGCACCTGCCAATCTGCCATAACCTGCCTTCTATGCAAACGGCTTCTAAATCAACATCCTAGTAGGACAGTTCCTAGGACCAGAGTTCAGCCTGAGCCCAGTAGCTGGCTCACTATAATGGAGTTTTCTCTGTACCACCTGCACTTTGAATGAATCGCCTTCCCTGGAATGGCCTCAGATAGCTCCCAAATGTACTAATAAGTGTTTAGAGTTTCCCAACATTGTAGATAAGATCTACTAAATTAAACCCATACTTCTGAACAATATATCTAAGTAAGACATGCTCTTTAAACAATCTGGGGTCCCTGTAAGGAGCCTGTAGAAGATTCTAAAAGCAACATCAAACAAATTAGTTTTTCTATGAAGCAATACTCATAATTTTTAATCCAGATTCAAAATCTGCGGTGGAGGGGGTTTCTTCCTGCCTAGCAGTTCTTGGGACAGATGTGTATAATAGCACACAGAATAACAAGGAAAAAACACACACAAGCTACTGACCTACTCATTCAGCCTACACAGAGGCGAAAGCAAGGAAGGAGTAGTGTCAAGCGCAGATGTGAAACATGTGGGTAGGGTCCCCTCATCCAATGAAGCAAAGGTAAGGGGTGTGGAGGGAGTGGTCCTAAGAATGACATTCTTCATTTTTGCAAATTTCCCTTAGTAGATATTATCTTGTTTACAGAGCTTCTCCTGGTTCCTTGTTCATCAAAATAATCCACTCAAAGACATACATGGATCTAATCTACGTGAGAAGTAGAAAAAGACAAGATCTCCTGAGTTAATTAGGAGCATGGGGATCATGGGAGAGGGTAGAAGAGGAGGGAGAGGAAGGGAGGGGAAGCAGAGAAAAATATATAGCTCAATAAAACAATTTAAAAATAAATAAATAATAATCATCTCCAAATAGTCTTAGTGATAAGAGTCAATAAAATGTGAAGAGAATAATGTGTAGCTGAGCTTGCTTGTTCAGGCTGCCTGAGCCACTTATGTATCAGTAGATTGTAGAAGAATAACATTTTTCTACTACAGAAAGCCAGGTTTGTATCCATTGAAAACCACACAACAACTCAAATCTCATTTGATTGTGTTCACTGACTTTCTTTTCTTGATCCTCCAATTTTTTATCTGTCACTTAAAAGTTTTGGACTTGACCACATCTGAGATTGATCCTTTTCTGCATGTCACGAAACACTTTACACTCCCCTGGCTTTGCTTTGCTTACTCAGTACTGAAAAATATACAGGCAAATAGTCTTTCTACAGCATATTGATGGTAACTATGAACTATGAGAAGATTGTTTTAGACAGAGTTCTCTGGAAGAACAGAGCCAAGTGATGGATATATATATGTGTGTGTGTGTGTGTGTGTGTGTGTGTGTGTGTGTGTACATATATGTGTGTGTGGTATATGCATTTATGTATGTGCATGTACATGTAAATGACTTTATCAAATCAGCTTACCTTGAAATAGTAACACTTGCTAGTTGCTAGGTCCTGGAGACGACATGCCTGAGTAGTTGGAAGGGTCCCACAAGGGCTGCCTCATACCAGAGAGGACGACAAGCTAGCAGTTCCTCTGGTACATGAGGATAGTGCCTCAGCATTTCCCAATTTGGTATCAAGACCCTGGAGTGTTCCTGGAGAGCAGCTGGTCCGTAGTCAATGATGGAAGACTGGAAACGCTGGCTCTATCGCCCGTGAAGGGATCTGCAGCAGGGAAACAGATTCAGCTGCCGGAGGAAGGCCAAGTGAGCAGATAGCAAATAATCTTCCTTGGGTCCCACCCCTTTTTCTCTGGGAGGGTACCAGGAGGTGCCACACACAAATGAGTCGTCCCATAACAACTAAGGCCATTAGAAAGTTCTTCAGTTGAGGATCCCTGCTTAGCTGATTATAAATTATGGCTTGTTGACCTTAAAACCAACCACCTCAAAGTCAAAGGATGCTCAATAGTCACCCAGCTTTAGATTATATCTTTCTGGGGTTGCGGCATCAGCAGTGGTGGTGGTTTGTGCCTGCGTGTCCCTGTGTGGATACCAGTGGGTGTAGTGCACATTCATGTGTGTGGGCAGAAGACAACACCGTGGATCTTCCAGTCAATCTCTGATTATTTTTTTCTTTTGAGACAGTTTCTTCCTGAGCCCAGACTTCACTGATTCTGAAAGACTGATGGACTGGCAGGCAAGCCCCAGGGGTCTTTTTATCTCGACCTTGCCAGCACAAAGATCACAGTCTTAGGTCATCATTCCCTACTTAGCCATCATATCTTGACGCTTCATGTCAATTGCCTCTTTCTCCTACTGTTATGTAACTAGAGTTTTAGGGCAGATGCCCAAATTCTGCCAGCCCTAACAAGCTAGGCTCAACCACCATCCTAATTCAAGAGCCGAGAGAGAGTGAAAAGCAGAGACCAGAAGTTTGATTACATGGGAAGAACAGCCAGCTGGGTTCAGTGACCCTATGCTCCATCTCCAGGATGCTGACAAGAACTTAAGATTTCCTGGACCAGAGATAAACTACGATGAGACAAGAGAACACATTGTAACTGCTGATTCATGAGGGTGAAGAGACAGGGGGGAACAGCAAAAGGAAAAAAAATCCCCTAAAAAGATGTGCAAGAAAATGCCCAGTATAGTACATTGTAAATGGAATTGATTTTCTTTTAATTAAATCCATGAGTATGGGCTAAGAGTTAACACTGGGAAAAGGATTGAGTATCAGATAACCATATAAGAACCTTGTCCATTTTCTTGTTAGTGTAGAAACAGTGTCTCCCCATGTGGCTTATATTGGCTTGAACCTCCCACTCTTCGGCTTCAGCTGAGCAGAACCAGTCAGGTCCCACACAAGAACACAGGGTACTGCCTACTGGGAAGCAGTAAAAAATGTGCTTTCCTGAACTACAACCAGGTTGGAATCTCAGATCCTTCGTCTTCTAATTGAGTCTTAATTAGTCATCTAAGCTTCGGTTTTCATATACAAGAGAAAGAAAGAAGCCTTCCAGCTTTATTAGAGGGTTAAGCGAGATAACGCATGGAAAACACCTGCCCAAGATTAATAGACACATCCCCTCCTCATCCTGGCTGAATGGATCACTCAGCATCTGTTGGCACAAAGCCTACATGCTCAAGCCAGAGATGTTTGGAAAGGTGTGGTGGCGTACTTCTGCTAGGATCCCAAGTTCAAGGAGAGCTGAGATACAGAGTGAGAGCAACTCAATGACTAACAAACACACAGGACTTTGGAGGATTGTCTTAAGGTTTCTGTTTCTGTGACAAATACCAAAAGTAAGTTGGTAAGAAAGGGTTTATTTGGCTTACACTTCCTCATCACAGTCCGGCCCTGAAGTGGGGCAGGAACCTGGAGGCAGGAGCTCATGCACAAGTCATAAAGGAATGCTGCTTCTGTCTTGCTGCTCATGGCTTGCTCAGCCTTCTTTCTTATAAAATCCAGGACCACCAGCTCGGCAGTGGCCCCACCCACAATGGGCTGGACCCTCTGCCATCAATCACTAATTTAGAAAAAGCTCCACAGACTTGCCTACAGCCCATGTTCATGGAAGCACTTTCTCAACTGAGGTTCCCTCCTTCCTGATGATCGTAGCTTGTGTCACGTTGATGTAAAACCGTCCAGCACAAGGATAGAGAGTTTTTATTTTATTTTATGTATCTGTATATGTGAGTGGTATAGATATGTATCACAAGCATGTAGGTAGGCACAGAAGCCAGAAGAAGGAATTGGATCCCCAGGGGAATGCAGTTGTGAAATGTTCATGGGTTCTGGAAATCGAACTCTGGTCCTGTGGATGAGCTGCAAGCACTCTTAAACATGGAGCCTTTCCAGTTCCCAGGGTAATTTTTTTTTAGCCATGAAAGTTTTCATGTTAAAAACTATTATGCAATAATAAAAGCCCCTCTGAAGACAAAGGGGGTATGGTCAAAGATGTGGAAAGCACAGTGGTTATGCCATCACCAGCTCTGGTTGTCCCTGCAGACTGGACACTCACCCAAAACACCAGTCACAGAGACATGCAGCTCAGACTAAGGAAGTTTGACCAATGCCCATATTGGGGACAGCAAATAATGTGGTTTAAAGTCAGGAACTCCATGCCCTTCTTCAGGGTCCTGTGGTTTACCTAGAGGAAGAGCGGCGGAGCAGAAATATGGCTAAGGAAGACATACAGTCTAGGTCAAAGTGGGTTTTGTTGGTCACTGTCTCAGTTTGGCTCTGAGGATTGGTTCAAAGAAGTCCTTATTGATTAAAGGGCAAACCAGTTCTACCCATGAGATGCTGCCTGGGGGTGGCCTGGGTGATCTGTCTGTGAGGTTGTGTTGTGCCTGGAATCCAGGGTGGCTGCAGGCTTAGGGCAGTGTCTGGAGATGTTTGGACATCAGTTTAGGGAGTTGGAACAGAAAACTGAATGGGAACATTAGGATGTCACATGTGGTTTTAACTTTGTGCCTTTAGCCTTGATGGGAGATGAGCCAATCAGCTACCATTAGTTGTAGGCACTCTTTGAGTGATTAATATGTCTAAGTGCAGAGCTAACCAAGACTGTGACACAGGAGACAGATGCAGAGGTAAAGGGCAGGCAAGGATCCAGGCGCTTATCCTGCTAATGGTTACCTTGTAGCCCAAGTGTGACTCAGGGCCCCTTAGCAAAATCAGGATTCATGCACATGATAGGAGGCTAATGGACTTTTGGTTGTACTGGACCCTTGGATGACACAATGATCAGCATCAAATGCAAAGAGTGACAAATCTCATAGCCTTTTAAGCTTGAGGTATTTGCTTATATTATTTTTAAGACGCTATTCATAATATTTTACCTTTTGTTTTTCTAATGTTGCAGAATGATTTCATGAAAGTTAAAAGACAACAACAAAAATCAAAACCAAAACCGAATTTTAAAAAACAGAGCAGCCAAGTCGCAAATCTCAGCAGCTGCCTGAGGAGAGCGGGGGGGGGGTAGAAAGAGAGAGAGAGAGAACCAAGCTGTTGAGTGGAGCAGCATGGTGTTCATACAAGGGCAGACATGCAGCCACAGGAGAGGAAGGAGCAGCTTCAGAAAGAGTAAAACACAAAGTTTTAGCTTGCTTAAGACAGAAATTGAAGAACCATACTTTTCTGAATAACTCGGAGAGGTAGACAGACTCAGAAAGCTGCATGGCTGTTACTCTATAAGCAACTACACAGAAAATAGAAATTCTGGGAAGAAAGGTCCATTATCTCATTAAAGGGATATATTTTTTTCTCCCATCCCTTTAGCATCCCTGGAAGTGGACATGCAAAACTGAGGGGTGGTCTTGCCTTCTGATGGGGCTAGTCCCAACCCAACTGGAACACTAGGTCTCCACCCACCTCAAAAATTCCATTTTTGGGACCATAAAGAAATAGTTCCCCTCTAATAGGCCTTTGTTATTACTGAAACATTTCTCCTCTAAAGAGGTAACCCTAAAAACGTTGACGAGATTGGCTGAAATGGTTAATGGGTTTTATTTATTTTTAAATACGTCTTCCTGTTTATTTACGCAGTGTGTATGTGTGTGTGTGTGTGTGTGTGTGTGTGTGTGTGTGTGTGTGTGCTTATGTGCCACAGTGCACCTGTGGAGGTCAGGACAACTTTCAGATATCAGTTCTTGATTGAATTCAGGTCATTATTTTTGGCAGCAAACACCTTTCCCTGCACAGGCATCTCACCAACTCATAGTTCAAGTTTTTAAACCTCTCTCTATCTTGTTTGTAGTTATAAAATATTAACTTTTCCATAGCAGATGTACAAACAGTGAATCATAGATATATAAAAACAAAGCAAATGTTGTTGTTAAGAAAAATGAAAGTTTAAAATGTATAATCATCCTCTCTCCATCTATCCATCCATCCATCCATCCATCCGTTCATCTATCCATATATCCATTCTTCTATCCATCTATCCATACATACATCCATTCTTCTACCAATCTATCCATTCATCCTATATACATCCTACCCATCCATACATACATACATATATCCATATATCCATCCATCATCCATCATCTGTTCTTCTACCCATCTGTCCATCCATCCATCCATCCATCCATCCATTTATTTGCATTCATCATTTCTTATGCCAGTCTATTCACTTGTCCATCCACAATTCGCATAATCAAATTTATAAAAAGCCCATTAAGACATTCTATCCGACTACAAAACACATATTATCTTTATTTTCTCCATTCTCAATAAAAAAGGAAGAATTTAAATACTTTGATTGCTCTCTGGCTTGATGTATAACACCAATGCATAGTTTTCATAATTTTAAGGAAGGAATAAAAAGTTTCACATTTGCTTCTTACAAATAAATAATACAATTTCAAATAAAAGACTCAGATTCTTGAGAGAAACAGTTTTCACTGGATTTTTTATAAATTGCTGTCATCCATCACTTTCACATCTACTTTTCTCTACAATGGAATTCCTAGGTTCTTTGTACTTCAATAAGAACACATCATAGCTTTAACTATAAATAGTGCTTTTAGCAAAAATGTCAATAATCCTTAAAAAGTCCCACACTGTATTGATCCAATGCTGTCTGATTTTGTTATTGATTACTTAATGCCGGTTCCTTCTAAGTTACTACAGTTATCACTCTATAGATTAACTTCCCAGTAGGTGACAATTCCAATGCATTTAGTTTATCAAAGACACACATACCCAATAAAGAATTATTTTTATATTTCATATTTATTTATACAAATGTGTTTTATATTTTTTGATCAACTTTGGTGAATTGTTTAGAATGATGATATGTATAATAAAGATTGTATCTTTTGCAAGTATTTAAGTGATATTTTATATATCAAATGAAAATCATGAGATCTATAATTTTCCTAAATTCTGCCCCTTTGTATGACTGTGAGCAAATAAATATGCAGTAAAATGTGTAAACCACATGATAGTAATTTTACTGTTGCTGGTGGAATACATATTTTAAGTTGGTGATATTTTTGTAGAAGTAAGATGGATTTGAATAGAGTGATTGGTGTTTTCAGTCCTAGAGTGACCAGTGGCCTCTATATATTTATGTATTTGACAAAGTGCCAACAAGTATTTGACAATTGTTCAACAATAAGGAAAATCTTCCATGATGACATAAGCATGTTGCCCTACAGCCCGAGCGCCTGTTGCATGGCCACAGGGATTTTTAAGAGAAATGTGCCCACTGGGCTTTTCCTGGGCAATTCATCATATATTATAATGCAAAGTCAAAGCTGGCAGAATAAAAGCTTGGTTAGTGAAAAATGGGAAGAAAAACAGAGAATTGGATTCATGTCAACTTTTAAATTTGACTTGTATTCTGTTTCTTGCAAGTGTCTGTTTGGAAAATATGAAATGCCAGCATTTCACAGAATGACCTCATTGCTATAAAAATCATCTTTAAGTTTTTCCTTTGGGTTTAGCTTAGTTAGCTCCACAAGGAGCTAAACAGAGGCACTTGAACTGGATCCAGAACAAAACTAAATTTCTCACACGCTTTAATAAAAATGGATTATTTTGCTTTGATTTGGTTTTCAGTATCATATTTGAAAGCTGAATTCATTGCTTTAAACATGATTGATTTTTTAAAGAAAATTTATCTTTCCCTGAAGTAAGCCTAAATATCCCAAACTTTCATAAGTATTAGAATTAATCAATCGATTGACTTATGATATGTTCCACCACTATGGTTTAGAAAAAAGCTACTGTCTTAGGCTCTAAAGACCAGCCCAAGGTAAATTCTATTGTGAGCCAACACGAAAGCCTCACAGAAATAGCTGCTATTTTATTAGGTCATGTGAACTAACTGGTAAATTTAGAAAGGGACCTCTGACTGGGAGGAAGATGTGTAAAGAAAGGGGGGGTAAGCAAGAAAAGCAATGGGTGGTGAGATATTGTCTTTTCTCAAACATGAAATTTAGATTTAACTATTTATACACATGATAACCGAAGAGAGGGAGGAACAGAGCAAGCATGCTGAAGATGAACCAGGTGAAGCTATGTGGATATGAAAAAGTCAAAATAAATCCCATTACTTGATATAGTAACAAAAAATAATTAAAATGATGAGGAGAGTCATGTTTCCTGTCATCTGAACTCCCTGAAGCAATCTGGATGCATATTATCATAGGATGCTCACTCTTACCTAATCCTGAAAAGGAGAGAGAAGCCAATAGGAAGGGAGAATAAGTCAGTTATGCTACTCTGGGAGAGAAAACAAAGGCCAGGGAGCCTAGATTTGTTTCCCAACACTAATGTTTTCAGAAGCAAACACAAATGCACTGTGTGGGGAATGAAGCATCCCTTACATTCCACCCGTGTTTAAAGATGAGAGAACCCGAGAGCAACATAGATAGAGATCTGCTGTCCTTTAGATTGTAAGTATAAGAAAACAATGGAGTTATAGAGAACGCTGGAGAGAGGAGGAGAGAGACGAGTGGGGAGGCATGTAAGTCAAAGCTAGGCTGAAATGCCAAGCTAATTGGGAGTCTGGAAATAAGTAGGCACCATTAAAAAGGACAGGAAAGAGAAAGACTGGGCCAATGAGGCTGAAGGGAGGAGGAAGACCGAGAGGAGGCACTAGGATGTGGTTTCCTCCAACAGATGAGGTTTCCAGCTACATATGGAAGAAGGTGTGTGGATAAGAGGTCATTTCCACCCTTCATCCGTCGGCTTCCCTATCATCTATTAAACTAATAGCTGTGTTTTAAGCACACTCCTACGAAGGCATCTTCAGAGGCCACAGGGAAGAGTACCCAGTCTCAGGTAGATGCTGCTGTATGCAGTTCTGTTATAGGATGAGAGGTGAGTTCCCTTCCTCTCTGATCACACTTGCGGTGTGTGGGGGGAGGCATGCATGATGTTCACAGTGAACCAACTTTGTGTGGACGAGAAAAGTCTGTGTTTTCTTAAAATAGTAACATCAAATAGGCTTACTGGGGTATGTAATCATATGTCAGGGATCCAGTGACATAGACAAATGCAACACTGGGCATTTTCTCGGAGAAGCAGTTCTTCAAAAATTCCAAAAATAACCTATTATTATCATAAAAATGAATTTTCCTACTAAAGGGAAAACAATGTCCCTCCACCAAATGATCAGGATATATGGACATATTTTTAGCACATGCGCACATGCATGCACATACATGCACACATGCTCACACACACACACACACACACACACACACTTCTTTTCATTTCTGAAACTGCAGAATTCTCAAAGGGCCATTTTCAAAAACACTAAGGTCTCCACAAAGCTTCCCGGAACAGCACATTACTATAACTTGACACCATGTTTTAGATATTACCCAATAAACGTTTGCAAGGCAGCAATAAACCTTGCTTCTAATAGCAGGCTTCATGCTGTGCTACCCAAGTGCAGAGGAAATGACTGAGCAGAAAGCTCACATCCAGCATCCAGGGGCAAAGGCACCATCAAAGAGCTCCAGAGCCCAGTTCGTTATGGTTCCTCTGAGGAGGCTCGGAGGCAGAGCCAGCCCCGATCCCTTCCTCATTACAGGGCACTTACTCCAATCTTTTCCAGGGGCTTCTAAATGTGCAAGCCCTCAGCAAGGCTGTGTTTGAGGCAACCAGCAGTGTTGGTCTGACTGGGTTGAGGAGGTACTGGTAGAACACTGTGCATGTCTATGTGATGAAGCCACTTCCATTCTTATTTCTCCTTATGGTCAGACAGATGCTTTCAGCTCCGCCAGGTCCCAGCCTTGGAGCCCAGTGTTGAGCCAGTAAACATAAGACGTGAAAAGCCTGTCTTTCGAGGACTCTGAGGATCACAGAGAAACATGGAAGCCTACGCTTGTTTGTAAAGGGAATGGTATGTTTTTTGCTGTAGCATTTTCTCTACATAAATGCTAAAAGTTCTTAACTGATACTAATTTGCTACTAAATTGGCAGCTCCTCTCCTATTTGAGAAGGGGGAGCTCTGTAACTGATATCAGAATCTGAACTTAGAAGAAAAGAAAAAAGAAAAACAAGACCTGGAAAAATCTACTGCACAAGACAGAAGCATGTTTGTCTCTGTGGGTCACAGTCCTGCCCACTAAAGGAAAGAACTTCCCTGCTCGCTGCCTTGATTCTGAGTAGACCGTATCCACAGTTCAGTAACCAGCACACCACCTACGCACCCGAATGATTGTTTTCTGACGAGACTGTCTACATTTAGGGATGCTCAAAGCTTCTCTCCAATGTTTAGATATTGTGTTCTTCTCAAATCAGCTGAAATGAACATCCTGGCTTTTTTTTTTTCACTTTACAAGAGAAGTGAAAAAAAGGAAATAGGAGGGAAAGAAAAATAAAGATTAAAATATTTTTAATTTTTTTTTGCTTATGGTAAAACTTAACACCAAGACTAGATTTTATAATCCATGTGAGGCAAGGGATAACTTCAGGGCAGAATCTATGGTGAATCATAAGCAAGTCATATAGTCCATGTGTGTTCATGTATCCTGATATGAATGATCAGACAAAAAAGCATGCAAAATGTGTGTGGACTTTGTCCACAGTGCTCTCAAAAAATGACCAGTTTCAGTAACGATGACCTCATTCTCAATCCAGTTCCCACCATGACTACTGTAAAATCCCATCAGACAGGGCAGCATGGTGATATTTCTCTCTTGGAGCCCCTCCTATTCTCAAAAATTCTGTCCCACTTTCCTTGAGAGACTTATATTCATTCTCTTTTCTCCATATCCACCTCAGACAACAACCTTGAAAGCCCAGTGGCTTTAGGTGACTTTAGTGGCTGTGACCATCTAGCACCCCAGCTTCTGAGTTAAGCTTACCAGGAGCTAAGGAAATGTCCTCCATTCTCAAAGAATCTGATTGACTTGTTTCCAGAGATTGTGCATTACTCATACCTAGCAACTATCACAACTTCAAGTCCTATTCTATATGTGTGCTAAAATGGTTCAAGAAACAGACAGCCTGGGCTGCCATGTGATGTGGGTGACGGCGAAGCCTCCCAAAGCGAAAAGGGAACAACAATGTTCCAGTTGGAGGGAGAGGTGGAAACAAGCAAACAGTTATGGGAAAGAACTTAGCATCCATGGAAGCAGTGACTGTCGACAGGATACTGTCAGGGGACAGAGCTGCAATGACTGAAGGGGGGCAGGGGAGGTTAGGTCTAGGAAGAGGATTCTACACTGCAGATTTTTGGAGTTTTGTCCTTTAGGCAGTAGGAAGTTGACCAGGGGTGGGATGGAGCTGGCTAGTCTTGTTGTCAATTTGACTACACCTGGAAATAACTAAACCCAAGGCTGGGCATGCCTGTGGGGGATTTTTTTTTTCTTAATTAAATCATTTAAAGAGGGAAGACCTATTTCTAATCCAGATCTTTTGAAGCGGGAAGAGTCACCTTTAATCTAGGCCACACCTTCTGCTGGAAGCCTACATAAAGGAATGCTAGCAAGTTCATTCCTTTCCTAGCTTTAGAGTCTATGTCTTCAGGATTCCAGTGTATGCTGAAGACCAGCTGAAATGTCCAAGTCTCGTACCTTCCAGTATGCTATTGTTGGATTGGCTATAACTCAGCCTGTAAGCCATTCTAATATATATGCATTAAATATGCATATATATTCTTTATACATACATATGCACAAATACATACATATATATATATACTCTATAAGTTATGTTCCTCTAGAGAACCGTAAATGATACAATTGCTTATTTTCAAGTGCACATCTTTTGTATTAAATGAGGTAGACCTACCTAAGACCTGAATAACTTTTCATAGGGTCAAGAGTAACACACAAGAAGATGGCCTTATTGGAAAAGGAATTTCAAGTCGGAAAGACTGATTTTTCTCTCACTATGGAGTACGGCAATGATTCACATTTTCTGTGACCTGCCTCTCTTCTAGCTGGCAAATGCCATCTAAGTATGCAACATGACATTCCAGAGTGATGTGGGAGTGATTTCTTATTAATAAAGAAACTGCCTAGGCCCCTTGATAGGCCCACCCTTAGGTGGGTGGAGAAAACAGAAGAGAATTCTGGGAGAAAGAAGCTTAGTGAGGGAGTCGCCATGATTCTCCCGCTCCAGACAGATGCAGGTTAAGATCCTCCCTGGTAAGCCAGCTCTTGGGCTACACAGAATATTAGAAATGGGTTAGAACAATATGTAAGAGCTAGCCAATGAGAAGCTGGAACTAGCCGGGCCAGGCAGTGTTTGAAAGAATACAGTTTCCGTGTAATTATTTCGGGGCATAACCTAGCCATGAGGGCGGCCGGGTGCCGGGGACGCAGCCGTGCCGCTCCTATCTCAACACAAGAGCCTACATCCTAGGTTCCCAAACTTCTTTCCTGATCTTTCTGCCCTCTACCCCCCATTCACTAACATGTTCATTGACAAATCAAGAAACAGCAGTGTGTTTTAGAAAAACCTAGAGAGCACCACAAATCAAATGATAAAAAATTGAAGCTATGTTTTCTTGTATGCTTGCCAGTCCACCAGGATTCATTTAAGGGAGAGAATGAGGTAGGCTCTTGTATTTTGATTTTGTGGACAGGAAAGATCTAGCAGCAACTTTTACAAAGCATCATTAATTGTTGTCTTTGCAACATGGGAAGATATAGGAGACATTGCAATGTAACATCATTTACAAAGGTCACCACCAAGAATAACACAGTCAAGTTACAAAAGAACCAATTGACCTAAAATTCTCAAAATGCTGTAAGGGAGTTCATGATTCTCTGTTTGGCCAGACTTGCAGCTGCGCTTCTGTTGTATGTGGCCACATGCAGCTCAGGGGTAGAGCTTGGGTGTGCCTGATGGGTTTAGGGTAAAGACAAACAGTTACAGGAGGGAATGGAGAAAACAGACTTTTTTTTAAAAAAAAAAAAAGACTTAATGTATGTCTTCCTTCCTTTTTTCATTCTTTCTTTTTTCTTCCCTTCCCTTCCTTTCTTCCTTCTTCCCCTTCCTTCCTTCCTTCCTTCCTTCCTTCCTTCCTTCCTTCCTTCCTTCCTGCCTTCCTGCCTTCCTGCCTTCCTGCCTTCCTGCCTTCCTGCCTTCCTGCCTTCCTGCCTTCCTTCCTTTTTGCCTACCCTGCCTACCTATCTGTAGTGTGTGTGTGTGTGTGTGTGTGTGTGTGTGTGTGTTACTCAGTCTAATACCTAGGATCTTGCAAATGCTGGACAAGTACTGAACCGCTGGACCAGAACTCTACCCCACCTTAATAACCTTTCGCTTTAGACCTTGAATTTCATCTCAGCCTCCCAAATACCTGAGACTATAAATCTGTTCCATGAAGACTGGCCAATGAGAGATGTATCATTTACTGGTGGGTAAGTTTGAATGCATTATTATGGACAGGGTTGGAGATGTGAGCTCTAGAATGGAACTGTCTCTTTCGTTGGATTGTTTTTACGAGGAGTCTAATAGTCCCCTTGTGACTCCCTATTCACACTCCCTGACTTTGGGAAACAGCTTTTCTATGTGACTATGTCTATGTTTTTCAGCAGTGTGAGCCACAGGTATACCCTGAACACACACACACACACGCACACACACACACACACACACACACTATAACCAAGATAAACGGAACACTACCAGTTGGTTGTGTGGCAGGGCACCTGTCACAGAGAAAAGCTCCATAAATGTGAAAATACTGAATATCATTGCTCTGGGGAAAAACAAGGCATCGCTTCAAAGAGCCTTGAAAACAAACAGAAAAAAACTCATATATTTCCCCAGATCTGTGCAGTACCCCCTCTAATGGAAAAGTCCATTTCAAAGAACATGGGGCCATACGGGTAGTCCGTTAATACAAACTGAGAATGTGTCCTTTGGGAGCCTGCCATTGAAATCCAATGCCCGAGACAAGGAAAATGGACAGGAAAGACAGACCCAAGGAAGTGTCCAGGCTGAGCTGACATTAAGCATCGCAAAGGAGATAAATGCATTTTTGTGGTTCGCTTCTTGAGACGCTGGTATGATGGGTTGACTCATTTCACTGTTTTATTCGCGGAACCTCAGCAGACGTTATCCAGAGAACTTTCAATCCAATCTATGTGCGATTAAATTTTTATTTTAAAAAAATCCCTATTTTTGGAACTGTTGGTTTAGAGTTCCAGCGTTTGGTGCTGTCAAAATGAGCTAGGTAGAGACATGGGGCAGGGTGTAACTGAGTCAGCTAATGGGAGTCACGTGCAGAAGAAAGCGGTGTGAGGGTGAAGGGGGATGAACCGCTCGAGGACAGTGATGAGATGTAAAATTTGCCTTTGTATGTTAGAATCTGCCGAGCTTTCCTATCATCTTTTCCTGAAAGGAAATTAAACTGCAGTAAGCTGTGCTCTCCTAAGATAGTAGCCATGGTCTTGTTTATTTTTAATTAAATTCCATCCAGATAAGGGGGTCTTCATCTTCTTTGATAGGAGCTTTGCTGACCACCCGCTGATCCATACCCCTGATAAACAAAACACCTTCCAAATTGTATCCATTTGGGACAGCTGCTTTTAGAAGCCGGCTGCAGCACTGGGAAAAGCTGCAACATCTTTCTGCAAGGAATGAGAAACCTCTATTTATTTTGGTAAGTGGCGTATCTTCTGAGAGTAAAGTTACCATCGAGAGGAACATTTAATCTCATTTTCCCCAAATCCTAGTGCTCTGGAAAGCACAGCAGCCTCCCGGCTGTGTCCTCCCTGTGTCCTCCTGGCTGCTGTCATCTGAAAGGCTCTGTCACTACTGATTACTCTTTAAGCAAACAGAAAAACAAGAAATGTCCATCTTAGCCACCAGCCCCACCACCACAGTGCTCCCTGTTCTCCTTCCCATTCCCTGTCCATTTCTGCACTCACTCCTCCATGCGGGACACTGTCAGGCATGGGAAACAGTTCACCCTTTGTTTAGGGACCACAGCGCAACTGATGTCCTGTAGAACAAATGACAGCGTGATCTAAATTACAACCTGCAGAACAGGCCACAGACAAAAATCTCAAGCATTAACCCGGTCCATTTACTCAACTTGTAAAGGTTTTCCTCTCAGTAAAGTGTATGCACTTCCCATTCCAGTGCCAGCCCCCAGGATAGATCTTGAATCTTCCAGGATTGGGTTACACCCTTCCATATGGCAAAGATTAGAACATGGCTTCCTCTCCCCAAAGCTATCTCTTTTCTATAGGTCATACTTCCCATAGGCTTGCACAGGAATGCCACAATCCAGCCCACGTCAAGAGTTTTACTTTGAAAAGGTTTAAACACACAAAAACAGTCAGCGGAAATTGTACGCAGGTCCCATGTCCTTTTGGGCCACTCCTCCCACATTGTCTTCCCCCTTCATTATCAACATCCATTCTCTAAGGAGAGTGAACCATTTCTTCCAATTGATGAACCTGCGTGCTTACGTCATTCCCTCTCCAACCCATTCTTCACATTTGAGTTCATTCTTGGTGTTTTCTACGTTACAGATTTAGACAGATAACACAAACTACCACAGCATCATATGGAGCAGCTTCCTGGCCTGCACACCCTCCTCCTTCTCCCTAGTCATTTCTGCTTCTCCTCCTCAGATCTTTATTCTGTCTACACAATATCTATTTTTCCAGAATGTTTTGTAACAGGAATAATACAGTCCACCGCCCTTACAGATTCTCTGCTTGTAGTAACACACATTGAAGTTTCCTGTCCCAACGTCTTTTGCTGTGTTGTTATGTGACTTCTTTGTAGCTCTTGTAAAAATCCCGTTATCTTGACATACCCTAGTTTACAAACCCATTCACCTGTAATTGTGACTGCAGTTGCCATAAATATCTGTGTGCACACAATTTCCAAGTCATTTGGGTGAATACCAGGGAGTGCGATTCTGATTGCTGGATCGTGCAGTAAGACTGTTTAATTTTAGAAGAGACTGCCAAGCTGTCTTGCAACCATTGGAAGATTTTAAATGCAGCACACAGCCCAGTTGTTCTCTGAGCAACTCTCCCAGGCGGTCTCTTTGTCAGAGCCCCTGACCCAGAGACCAGGACTCAGTCCCCAGGACTTACCGGCAGAAAGATGGCTCTCATGTGAGTGGCCAGCAGG
This sequence comes from Alexandromys fortis, assembly GCF_014885135.2. Taxonomy (NCBI): domain Eukaryota; kingdom Metazoa; phylum Chordata; class Mammalia; order Rodentia; family Cricetidae; genus Alexandromys; species Alexandromys fortis. Next base: position 1,312,282 of record NW_026067942.1, on the reverse strand, counting down.
CTAGGCCCAGCTATTCAGAAATCTGAGAGCATTCTAGCCTTGACATTTCCTCTTCCTCATCATTAGGAAGAAGGTGAAGGAACAAAAGGAAAACAGCCTGGAATATTCCTCAGTGAGGGACATGGAGAGGTTCTAGAAGGAAACATGTGCACCGTGAGCTTCTCAGAACCTATTAAACAGAACTGAGGAGTCTTCGTTGCTACGTCTTTGTGATGTGTACCTGTTAGGCTGGAGGCTGATGCCAAGCCATGTATATAGAACTGGGGTGTGTGGGAGGGAAGGTGCGTGCACGGGGGAGGGAGAGGGAGGAGAGGGAGAGGGGAGAATTTATTAGATTAGTTTATATGCTTCGGGTCAAGCCATCCAAAACCAGCTGTCTTCTGATGCTTGGAATCTGCTAGCTTCTCAATTCACAAGAGCAGTTTCAGTCCTAGTATTGAAAGACTGAAGGATTCCTGGAGAGCAGCCGGTCTTCAGCCCATGCTGGAAGCTTGGCTTTGAGGTCAGAAAGGGATGGTGCAGGCAGAAGCAGCAATGAAGGTCGCACTCACCAGCAGGGACCAAAGTCAAGCAGGCAAAATGCAGCAGGTTTCCCCCCTCAAGCCCTCCTAATCACTGGGTCGTCTCCAGAAAGTGCTGCCTGACATCCTGCGCTCAGTTAACACTTCCAGGAAACACCAGTGGAGACCCACACAGGAGACTTAGTCAGTCGCTCAGTCACTCAAATTGACAGGCAAGGTTAACCATCATGCTACAAGATCCCCTTACTTGAAGGAAGAATTGCCAACAGTCTTGACTTCTTCTTCGACCCTCGTTGTCTGCAGGAGTTGGAAAAAGTTCACATGGCAGATATGAACTTATTTCCCAGTGGGGGGATCATCACACCTTGGCGTAAAACGACATGGGAGTGCAGCCCTGCCCCCGAGAATAGACACTGAACTGTGTACTCCAGCCCTGCCCCCCAAGAATAGATACTGAACTGTGTACTCCAGCCCTGCCCCCCAAGAATAGATACTGAACTGTGAACTCCAGCCCCATCCCCCTGAGAGCAGACACTGAACTGTGAACTCTAAGAACAGCCAGGCAGAAGAACACAAGGAAATTACCCATTGTGCTAACTTTTTATTCCTGACCTCCTGAAGGTTTCAGAAAAGACTTGCTGAGGTTCAGAGAAATCAGAATCACTGTGCTCAAGATTTAATTTCACCAAATAGAAGGCTTGAGGGAATGCTGCTGCAGAAGCCAAGGTTATAATTTAAATATTTACTTTAATAATTTGCATTCTGTTTGGATTACATCTTCCACTTTTTTCATAATTATGAATAAAAATAATAGCTGTGCTGCAAGGTCAAGGCCATTTTCAGTTTCCATCTGCTCCTAAGCTGATGTTGGAAGCTATTGCCAAAAGTCAGAAATCTCCTCACCCATTCCCCTTATTAATGTAATCTACAGAGCAATCCACAGCAGCTAAATAGCAATGAGTTTGCAAAGCCCGTGAGTAGTTAACCCACTGCTTGGAGTTTTGTTGTTGTTGCTGCTACTGTTATTTGTTTGTTTGTTTTATTAAACTAGTGACTTGTTTTAATTTAAATTTGGTAATATTTTATAGGGGTGGGCTTACCAATTATTAGTAGAATAGTTGACTACTTTCAAAATAAATATCAACATGCCCAGGGAAAAAATTCATCTTGGGGAAAAATACAATGATTAGAATCATGGGTTTTTTTTTTCTTATTATGGCATTTTTTTCTTACTACAAAACCCCATTATATTGAGTTTGGAAATTTATAGTACCTTCAGGAATTGGGTTTCATATAAATAGAAGTATCATAATCTTTCAAATAACCAGAGTAATCCAAATCTCTTTCAAATCTTTTCTTTCTGAAACTTAATTCTTTTCATTTAAAAGCATATCCAGTATTTCTGAATGCACTCCACTTTAAGCAAGCACCCATGGGAAATCTAAACTGGTTGTGAAATTTGAGTTTTTAAATAAAAATTCAAGTGAGAAAATAAACAATTTGCTTGGCCACTGGACACGGCCCATAAAGCAGAAATGCTTCCCAATATGATCTGAAATCATTTCACAACTTGGTGAACAGGGTGTAACCACTTAATAATAGTTTGAACATATGGATTAAGATCAATGTGTGAACTGTGTGGGGCAGCTGCTCAGCCTAGCTAAGGAGTGAGAGAAGGTAATGCAGGACTACCGCAAACTGGATTCACAGATAGTCAACCTGGAAACTGACGGTGTTTCCTGACCAAAGCCAGTCCTCATACTAAAACATTATCGAATGTAAATGAACGAGATAGGGACCCCTCCCCCAAGAGCCCAGAGCAAAGTATGGGCTCAGCTACAGCCACATTCATAGTTAATTCTGCCACTCACAAGCGTTCGAAGATGCCAGTCAATCACCTCAAACTTCAGGCAGATATCACACAAAACTTTTGACTTAAACATATTTTTTGCTGTTGAAAATAATTTGTCATCATGTAGTGCTTAGAAAACTCTACTGAACAAACTCACACTTGGCTCCTAATCCCAGAGATGTACATTGATCCTAGAGGTCAATGAAAGCTGTGTGGAGCTCATCCTGGAGCCCTGTGAGTGGTGTGGCCATGAGGTGTGCACATGACAAACAGGAGAAGCGGAGACTAAGAAGAGAGGGGACTAGCTGAAGAGGAACTGGGAATCTGAGAGTGGGTTCATTTTTGACAAAAGAGAAAGACTTCAAAGAATGATTCAAACTGATAGAAGCTAAAGATTTTCTTTAAAAAACAGGCTTTTGAAAATTAATAGATTGACAACCACACGTGTGCAGAAACACTCATTTGAGCTTTGAATGTGACTCTTTCACAGTGAAGATCCATCCGTTTGTGTCATTTTAGGAGAGCAGAGAAATTTGTCCCGTAGTCTTGTCTAGGGTGGCCACTCTGAGCTTTTGCGGGATCGCTGGGTAAGTTTGCACAGGCTGACATCATGAACAGTGAGGTTTGCCTCTCTGAAATGTCTGCAGTGAGCAGTGGCCTCTGCATTTGAGAAAGAATTTTCATTCCCACAGTCTAGAGCAGGAATCAGATGTTCTGTAGAAAGACAACTCACGTATGCCCAGGATTACTGGAACTTTGACTGCAGTCATTGCTGGAGCTACTAAGGTGAGAATGTAGGCCCTGGGGAGCCCTAAGTAGCTAAGCTTGGCCGCCGGTTCTCAGTCAGCCAATAGAGAGATGACATGTAATCAAGAAAAGCCAAGAAAGTTTTAACAAATATGACACATTGAGAAGACGCAAATAAAGACCAGGCTTTTACACTCTTAATGCCGGCTTCTGAATCCTGACGTGAGATTCAGTTACACAGGAGGATGCATAACTAAGTCGTCTGGACAAGGTGTGGCCGTGGCCGTCACTGACACATCAGTGACGTCTAGGCTTTTGTGCCCCCTTTAAGGAGATTATCTCTGCTCAATGCTGGCACCAGGAACCTAACTCAAACTTCCTCTTATATGAGATTTTTTGGAGAAATTCTAATTTCTAGGGGTTCCGTGTTTTCAGAAGTCAGACAATCTAAAAGAAGGCCTGAAGCATCTTCTTAGAACGCCTTCCCTCCCGCAGGACAGTTACTTAGCTGCTGGATTCCATCAAGCCTAACTCAACAGTCGCTGCCAATCATGTGTCAGAGAATGAGCTTGACTGTGTCCCAACACAACTTCACCTTAAAGAGTCAGGCAGCAGATTGGTTTACTCTCCAGGTCGTGATCAGTCACTTGCTGATCTACAGAACTAAGAACCTGTGTTTCCTTCCCGCCAGGTCCTAGTGTTAAATACCACAGAAAAGGGACATCACAGTATGACAGGAGCTAAGGCACAGCCCAGCCAGTGTCACCTATTCCATACATAAATTAGCTTGTAAATCTGGAGCCTTGCCACCTTGTTTTGATAAAGGACCCATCGTACCCTCATCTGGATGTGTTTCTTGAGAGTTCACTTCTCCTAGAGCAAGAGTCTCCACTCACCTTTCCCCTCCCAATCCCTCACCACCTGCACACACACACACACACACACACACACACACACACACACACACACGCTGTGGCCTTCAGTGCCCAAGCAAGCCTTCCTTCTTCATAAAGCAAGCTGGATATTTTTATTTTCTGCCCTTACGTACTAGAGGTTATCTCCCAGTGCCTCTGGTTACCCCCCAAATAATTAGGCATTGATTTATTTTTTTTTGGGGGGGAGAGTATGTGGTTATAATATCAATAGAAGAGAAGCTTCCAAGATGTTCCAAGATGTTTGGCTAAGCAAAGAAGCTCACCAAAAACCACATGTTCATGTTTGCTTCCTGTTGCTGCGATGAATACCATGAGCAAAAGCAACTGTGGAGGAGGAAGGGTTTCTAGAGAAGAAACTAGGAGAGGTGTGCCATTTGCCAATTCTCACTTCAAGAGTTTCTTTTTGTTTTAAGCTGGTTTCACTTTTATATGACCTGTGTGCAATTTCGCACCACGGCATATTTAAGTTTTACAGTCCCCTCTGTCCAAACACCTTATGCCTTCCCTAAAAAAAAACTAAAATTTAAAATTTGTCATTGGAGACTGGCCTAGATGGAGGAGGAACTCGCGAAGCCTCACCCCTAGCCTAGTGGAGGGAGAGCTATTGGCAGCTAATGGCTACTAGAGAGGAAGAGTCGGTTTCCTCCAGGGTATGGCTCCTGGTAGCTTTCCCATGATCCAGTGTGTGGCTCTACATTCACGCACATCCTGGTACCACTAACTGAACTTGGAATTGGAAGAATTCATCCATAATCCTTTTAAGAAAGAAATTCTTCCCCTCTCTCCGCCCTCTCCTGTGCATTCAGCTTTCAAGCCAGTCCCTGGAGAGTGCGCTACTCCCCAGAAAACTCCCCTACTCAGAAAAACAAACATTGCATAACCTTGTTTTTGCTTTATTGCAGACTTTTTAAAAATGGAAAGTGTCGTCATCATCACATGGCAACAGTCACGGAGTCACTGGAGCGAGCAGCTGTAAAAGAGGACGCTCGTTGGTTCTGGCCCGTTTCTACGACCCTTACATATTTGATCTCAGATGCCACAGTTTTATCTTTATATTAGGGATAAAGCGTTAAGTCGGAAATGCTCATTATCTTATCTTAGAAAGTCTGGTCATCGTACCCAAGGCGACACGGCTCGGAGCACCACTGTAAATGGAATGTCTCTACTCTCCCATCTCCGAATCCATCCCAGATGTCTGCATCCTGTTGCAGGGGAACCTGTTAGTTTGGGGTGAATAAGTACAGTCATCTTCAGTCCACTGATATTTTCTCATTGGTCCAGGAACTCTTCTCATCATCCATTGTCTTAGTTGTAACTATCCTTTGAATTGGTGTCGCCAGTACTGACTCTCTTAGAGCTGATCGCTGCTTCTAAATCTGTCTACTGCAGTGGGAAGATGCTGAACTCAATGGGAATATTCAACATCTTAAATAACAACAGCTTTGAAGCATGGGATGAAGAAGAAGATCTGGAGAAGACACAAATCTAACCTCCTTGGTCCCCTGTCTAAAAATCTCAGGCCATCTGTTTAAGTTTTTGAAATTTGTAAGTAGCCTCTATACAACATGCGGGGACACCCATCCTCCACACGTCCATTGTTCATTGCTTTCTGAAACACATGATTCTCTGTCTTCACGCAAGTTGTTCCCCAGCTATATTATACAAAAGTTAGAAATTGCTTAGCTCGCCCTTCGTCTATCAACCGGCCTCTAAAACGATGGCTGTCTTCAGCAACCTGCAGTGTTCGAAAGATGGGTAGTCGGAGAAGATATTTGTGGACCCCCACATTTGGTCTCGTTCTTTCTCATACTGTTTGTCCCCCCGGGCTGTAAAACAGCATCGCAATTGTTGCCTGTGCTCATGCTCTCAGAAAATTTGGAGTGTTTTGTTTTTCATTTAAATTGCACTTTATGTTTGTAGGAAAAAAAAAAATAGCCAGTTTCCATTTAAGAAATCCCAGCAAAGTCTATGACCCAGACAGTCTCTAAACACAAACTCACAGTAAGTGTTCTTGTAACTTTGGCCCTTAGGCAGGTACCAACTATAAAAGGCAGTGGTCGTGAGGGGCCTGCCTGGGAACACGCTCTCAAAGATTTCCAGCCGTTCATTTTGCTCTGTCTGCTGGAAGTCTCCTGGCTCCACTCTGAAAGCCCCGAAACCATAAAGCAGATCTGAGAATACCCCACAGCTGCGTCCATCTGATGAGAGTCTTAACTGATTTTCCAGAGATAGGGAACTCAGCAAAAGCCAAGCTCCATGATGTCAACAGTTCTGGACCTTTCCTCCTTAAACCAGTGGGTTTCTGTGGGAGACTTAATCCATGTGTTCTTGATCAACTTACAGTTATCTCATCAAAATGCCGTTTGCAGAAGTGTTTCCAAATCTTCGAGAACTGTTATTTCTCAGGCCCTCCAGTAAGTTCTAGGAAGAGTCAGTCTTGCCAGCCGAACACTGCTTCTAAAATCTAAACTGCTTTCAAAACCCCAAACTTTGGAAAGTTCAAGTAGCTACTATAACTTAGCATTTACTTTCAGTGATAACATATCTTGTCATCAAAAAGATTGTAGGGAAAAAAAGGGATCCTTTTACAACCACACTGAATCAATGGAACTAAGACTCTTCAGGGCTTCCTATTTCTGTATTTTTCCATTGCCATGAACATGGTCCCTGACCCTAAGGAGACGATAATCTAGTAAGAACATTGGACATGTATGCAAATACTCCTTTTTAAAAATATTTATTCATCTGTATTTTATGCGTATGAGTGTTTTGTTTGTATGGCTAAACACCATGGGCATGGAAGACTGAAGAGGGCATCAGATGCCCTGGGGCAAGTTTCAGTTGTCAGCTGCCGTGTAGGTACTGAGAATTGAACCTGGATCTTCTGAAAGAACAGCAAGTGCCCTTCACTACTGAGATATTTTTCCAGTCCTGGATGCAAATATTCCAAGTAACTAAGGAGGTGGTGACGGCTCCCTCTTCCACTGAATTCTATGTCATCAGCTTCAATTTGACTTTCTTGTCTTGAACTTATTACCCTCTGCTTTCAGGAAAGTAACCTTAGTTGACCCTACTTGGGAGTCTTCTCTGTGCCTTGGAGAATGTTATCTGCCCCTACACAAACTCAAGAACAAAACAGAACCATGTGAGTTCAGAAGAGGCTGACAAGGTTCAGTGGGGTTGGAGAACTGGCAGCAGATCAGAGGACAGATCTCATTTTACAGTAAACTTAGAATTCCTTAGAAATATAACCTACAAGATAGAGAACCATATTTATTAAGCCTCTAAAGAATTCAACAATAAGAGCCAATATGCCTAGGATAACCTAATAGCATCTATAGGCAGTGTAAGAATGATAGAGAAGAATGTAAGAAGAGTAAGATATTAATATTTATTATTCCTAAAAAGATTGATTTGCATCGGGCTGCTGTGATGTTATCTAATTTATAAACAAAAGAATTCTTTTCTTTAATGAAGTTCTTATACGATTATAAATACAAATATTATAAAGATTGAATAAGAGCTACAATGGTTCCTAAACCTGAGAAAGTTCTGGGTTGGGCCAATTTGCAAGTAATAGAGTTGACCATCAAAAGTTGATGATATACTGCTTAAAGCCTGGCGATTCACCTGGATGGACTCGGATGTTATCTTAAACATCTTGATATCACAAACTGCTGCCAACCTGAGAACAGGCTGCTATATTGTGCTTACTTAAGTTGAAATGTTCTATAAAATTTTAGGAATAGGGATATAGGGTTGATAATGAAATCTATTCTATCTGTACTTAACTGAAGGAGAAGTAGTGGTCACACTAGAGGAGGCTGCAATAATTGCCTCTATGTGGGTCTCATGTTTCAGAGGTATTTGGCATAGTCACTGTATTTTTTCAGATTTATTGTTTTTAACCTGTAACCCCAGGCATGCTAGAGAAATATGCCTGGGAAAAAATGATGTGATCTGTATCTCTTGAGATAATCCATGAATGTCTCCAAAATCTGTCTAAATAAAGAAATTTTCTGCTGGCTAGTCAGTCAGATTTTCAAAGTCTTTTTGTCTGGGTGTCTGACTCAATCTTCCCCTCACCTGATCCTTGCATCCTCTCTGGAACATGTTCACTGCTGGGGCTGACTCCCTGCTGGCACCGTATCCTAAGAGTTGTGATGTCATGCTGGTCCTGAGTGTAGTACACAGGCCTCAGAGCTGGGTAGGACTGTTGGATCTTTACCTCCTCCAAAAGCTCACATGACACCTTCTGGTTCCCATGTTTCCCCCCAAACAGAAATGGAACTGGGGAGAGATTTTCATGGCGAATTGTTCAAATCAGAGTCATTGAAAGGATAGAGCAAGGGGCTGCTGGCTAGCTGTAAGTGTTGGGAGGTGTTGCTTGTGGAAAGGGAGTTTGGGGTTTTCTCACATGTTGTCCTAGAGGATAAGACTAGGAGTTAATACAAAATTGACAGTATAGAAGCCACAGAAACATAGATTGTGAATCAAGACAAAGTAAGAGGTTTCAATGAGATTGTTATTCCAAAGCAAACAGAGTGTCTCCCGAATGTCTCCCATCATGCCCTGCTATTGAAGACACTGGGGCAAGTCCTAGATATCCCCTGGTCTGACCCAGCTGGCTGAGCCAGATGTTCTTCACAGTTCCTATGAACTTTGGATTGCCATGACAACAGTTGTGGCTCTCCACTAGCCTATTGTCAAGAGGCCCTTGATGGAGGTGAGTCTTGTATCTTATCTGTTGCTTTCATTGGTTAACTAATAAAGAAAACTGCTTGGCCCTAATAGGACAAAAAATTAGGTAGGCAGAGTAGACAGAACAGAATTCTGGGAGAAAGAAGCCGAGTCAGGAGCCACCATGATTCTCCCACTTCAGACAGATGCAGGTTAAGATCTTCCCTGGTAACCCACCTCGTAGGCTACACAGATTATTAGAAATGGGTTAGATCAATATGTAAGAGCTAGCCAATAAGAGGCTGGAACTAATGAGCCAAGCAGTGTTTAAAAGAATACAGTTTCCCTGTAATTATTTCTGGGCATAAGGTAGCCATGCGGGAGCCGGGGCGGCTGGGTGCTAGGAATGTAGCCCGCCGCTCCTCCACTGCAACAGGCCCTGTTGGTGTGGTCACCTCCATTGTCAGCTATCTATTAGCTATCCATAGCATCAATGGAAACTGAACTTCAACAGGTGATTTCTGAAGGATGGCTCCTCTTCTGTCTATCCTGGATAATTAGTTGTACTAAACAGTGCATGTTCTAGTTCCCCAAGACCCCCACGAAGGAGTATGACTTTGAGATGATGAAGCTGTATCCTGTGGTGTCCAATACAAGTCCTTGCTCTAGCTTTTACAAAGAGTTGTTTTCCTAACATCTCCAACCCTTGTGTTTCTGAATTGTTTAACAGGCCAAGAATACTCTGTTTCAGCAGTGGTTTTGAAGATTAATAGGTAGGATACAGGAGAATCCTACAGTAAGCACAGTGTCTGAGCACAGCAGATACCTGCTGTATTCTATTAATAAAAGAGACAAATTGATCTGAGTTGCTGAGATTGGAGGAGACAATATCATTCCAAGGCTTTTCTTTCCTAGGGCTAGCTGTGTTCATATCCTGCACTAATGGCAGGGACATCACAGGCAGTGCATAGCCAGTTCTGATGGGAGGTAAGCTGAATTGCAACCCCCTGCTGGCTTTTTGAAATGCAGATTCATCAGTCTCTTTGATGCCTCTAGCCACATCCAGGGAACATCTCTGAGCTTATTATTTGCTTTCTTAACCTCATCACTTTTCACTGAGTTCAACATTCCTGTAGGATTCAAAGGATCTTGGTACATTCTTCCAGATGAATTCACAAGGTAACACAAAGCAAGGGGGGGGGCATCTGTGAGTAGGACCCAGATTCCAACTGGGGGAGGAAGGAGCTAGGGGAATTTTTGTGACTCAAAGGGCTGACAGTAAATTCAGCCCCAACATTTCCATGTGTGCCAGTTGATGGGTGAGCAAGCAGGGCCAAGAAACCAGCCGGCCCTTTGTCTGCATAGGCATAAATGGTGGCTTAGGGAGCTACCTATGGGGCAGGGGGGAACACAGGGCTATCCTAGGGAGAGCAAGAGCTCTTTTTCTTCTCCTGGCAATGTCCTTTGCCATGTGACAAGGTCCTCTAATAAGATACTGTTCCTGTAAACGTCAACCTCTTTGAAGAATGCATTTTTCCGATTCATAATCAAAGCCCTTGTCAATCGAGTTTACTGTGCACCGATTCCTCTGGCCTGCTGCTCTCATGTGACGCTTTTCCTGCTTAGGAGCAGATTGCACCAGTGTGGGCTTATTACTTACAAACCAGAGGTCAGGGACAACAAATGCCTAGGATCAATGACAAGAGGGTACCCAGAGGCTCAAAGAAAGCTGCTTGAGGTGGAGAGAGTCTCATCCATGCACACTCCACTGGTGCCAGAACTGAGAGGCCATGAAAAACAGTGCCCTAAATCCAGTATGTACCCCAAGCGTAACCTAACCCACTGAACCAACACACCAAAGGACGCATCATTTCTCTGGAAAAACACAGCTCATTCTGACCAGTCCCTCCTTCTCTCCAAATATTGCATCTCTGGTATATTCTAAATAATTGTTGAGAGCCTTAATCAAGAAAAGGAATTGAGTTCTAGAGAGATGGCTCAGTGGTTAAGAGCACTGGTTGCTCTTCCAGAAGTCCTGAGTTCAATTCTCAGTGACCACATGGTATCTTACAACCATATATACAGGGATCTAATGCCCCCTTCTGGCGTGCAGACATACATACAGATAAAGTATTCATAAACATAAAATAATTCTTTAAAGAAAGAAAAAAAGAAAAGAAAAAGAACTGGGACTGTTTAAGGTCATTTGGCTAATGGAGACCCAGATACAAGATATCCCACAACAGTAGATTCGTTCTACATTTTCCCAAGACTGCTGACAATATGGGTGTGTGCTTCTCTGTGGGCCCGTTACTTTCCACGTGGTTAATAGATTAAAGACTCCTTAAGGATGGAAATTGAACCTCACTCACTGTGTATTAGAAGCAGGGCAGAAATGTATGTCAGATAGTGTACTGTAAATATTAAATGCTTCCAAGATTGTCACGGCTTTGTCGCTTGCCGCTTGACCTGACTTGAGGCAGTGAGAGGATGAAGAAAGGACAGTCAGGTGTGTAGAAAATCTGGTGTCAGCATAGGCTATGAGCGCTGGGATGGAACCACACCAGCCCCCACAACAATCCAGAACCCCAGTGTGCACATTATGTGCAGCACAGAGGGGAGGAGTCAGCCGGTTGGTAGGAGGTGTCGGAAAGGGAACAGTCTTCGACTGGAAACTCTGAGGAGGAAGAAGCTGTAGTCAGTCCTGGTGACACACGCTGGCCAATCTTTCCAATAATGCCAACAAGAGTACAGAGAAGAAGACCCGGCTTATACAATTCTCATGCACTGAAATAAAGGACTCATATGAAGTTGGGGATTGAAGAGAATTGAGTGAGGAATTCTTTGAGTCCTCAGATTTGGGTCAAAGGCTTGACCTTTGAAAACATATATTCAAAACACTGTTTATTCTTTTAAGACTCATAAAAAACTTTCGGAACCCTTGAGCTTCACTGGATGAGCCTATGCCTTGGGCAGTAAGCGCCCATGTGAGTCCCCAGACAAGGCTTGGCTCTGATGTTTGTCAATAAGCAAGAAGCCAAGAGCAGTCTCCCACGTTGCTTTGTTTCTCAGGCTCCTCTTTAAGCCCCAATACTAGCATATTTGGGAGGTAACTGAAGCTTCGGGGCCCAGCACTCAGCCCCCTACCTCCAGATCCCTGGACTTTTTTTGATTAGTAAGAGAGCCCTGTGCCCGGTCAAGGTTTGGCTTGTCTTATTAAGGAGCTTCTGCAAGGCTCGGATGTGTTGACAGTGAGAAGAGCTGCAGTCTTGCAGGAGGCTGAGTGAGAGCTGAGTAGCCTCAGGGGAGCAGGGAGGTTCCTGAGCTATTTCTACAGCTTCTAAGCCCTCAGCAGCATGTGGGAGAGAAAACTCACCCTGTTGTTTAGAACATAAATTTCACACTTTTAATTCTTTTACAGCAGAAGGTTAATCCCCTGGTAGCACTATTAAAGGCTTTCATGCTTTTCCTTGGCCATGCTTGAGTCTTCTATTCTAGCCTTGCTTCTTTTTGTTCCTGGACTCCCCTAGACTACTGTACCTTTAAACTCACATGTGAGCACCCTTGTTTATCTTGCTCTATTCTCACCAAGTCCTTCTCCATTTGGCCCACCCACCTGGCAAACTTGAGGCCATACAAGATGGGCTGTGGCCAGCTGTTCTATGGGAGCTCTCTGACCACCAGGAATACTCAGTTCTTCCTTCATAGCCATAATTGCACAGCACCCCACACACCAGAACAGGCAGCGTGGGCATGGTTGACTGGCCCACTACATCACATTTCTTGAGGATGAAAACTGCCTTTCTCTCGGAATAACAATCACAGATGCTCAACATCACTTTACTGAAGAAGGCACTCTGTTACAACCTCTGTCTCTTCTATGACATGTAACCCAGACTTGCTAGCTTTCAACATTGCTGGTAATCCTGCCCTGTGGGAGAAAATCAGCTCCCATTGCCTTTATTGATTCTTTGTTTTGTGAATAGAACTTTTGAAGAAATGAGAAGCCCTTATCTTTTTTTAAGCTTCATGGCAGTCATATCATAAAGGTCAGAACAGTGCGGACATTCCTAGGTCAAGGGTTAGTGGGTAGTTAATACACATTTGTCCAATCTAATGAATCAGTGTGAGAAGGAATAGCAGGGTGAGCTTTTCCAGATGTGTGCTGCTGGAGCAAAATCCTTACTGTGGGGAGAAGTACATCTACCGTGACCTAAGGCCTACTCCATTATCTGAGTACATGGATTGCAGATTCTGGAATGTTCTATTTCAAAGCCTCATTGACCGGTTTTAAGGAAGCTTGTAGGATACAAGTAGGACCAATTAGTTTTTTCCATTGTAACTTCCTGAAGTAGGTTCCAGGCATTACAACTAATTATAAAGTGATACCAAGCTGAAGCAGTCACCAGCAGGTGCCTAGTCACAGAACTGGAAGCCATCGAGATAGGAGACCAATGTGCAGAGATGATCAGAGCCAATAGGAGGAAATAGTGAGTCAGAATGGCAGCAGGTTCTCCTACAAGAGGATCTGCCTGTGGACGGTGAGCTACCTAGCCAGGACTTCCTTGTTTTCCTTCCATTAAGCTAACTGTGAGACATAGGTAGCTTTCCTTATAGATGTTGAGGATGAGGTAAAAGAAAACTTGGGGAAAGGAAAACAGGATCTGAGGGTCTGTTTTTTTTTTTTTTTATCTCAGCTTGTGCTTTTGATCTTTGATGACTATTGAGCATTCTCATTTGTAAGCTAGGAAGTCCCACCTTGATTAAGTTCAACAGAAGCACATTGAAATGTTACTAAAAAGAAGAGTAGAATGGTCTCTGCTAGCAGACAGATGACTTTAGAAAAGGCAGCAAATGCAGAGGAAAGCCACTGCAAACAAAATGGGGATTTAATTAAGGGTGATTTATAAAGTCTTCATACAAAAATCAATAGCTTCCCCAGGTAGACCAGAAGGTCACTGAGGTATGGAAGAAAATAAGATCCCATCTGTGAAAATGAAGAAGAAGGAATATAATTCAGAAAGAAATGCCAGTGCTGTTATTTTTTAAGGAAACTTTAATATTTAAAAAGTGGAATTCCGAGCTTGCTATAGATTGAGCAGGGTAGGGGAGAAGATAAGACGTGGGAGTTAGTTGGATCTATAGGGTGGAAATGGCGAAGATGGGATGAAGTAAAGTAGACAGAGAGGACTGGGACTGGACTGGTATATAGCTTGGAGTGTGGGGTTGGTAGGTTTAGGTAGAAAGGGTAGATATGATATGAGAGTCTTGTGGTATGGTATATAGGAAGTGGGGAGTGTGGCCCAATTCTAGAGCCCTCCTTCAGGGAAGGAGAGACAGCCAGATGAGGCTGGAATGCTGGCTGGGGGATCTAGGCTAACTCTGGTAGACTGTAGAAAGGGTACAGAGGAGACAGGGGTTCTCCCTCTGCTAGATCCTAGAAAACTTGGAGAATGTGAGTGTGGAGTGGAATGATAGAGGTGGCCCATGGGGTCCTGTGGGTGCTTGCAGGTGGGGAGGGCCATTTCTATGTGATCTCCAGGACTGTTTACTAAATGAAGGAAAGGGAGAAAGGCAGCGGTAGAACTACTGATCAATCATTGGAAAACCAAGACTCACTCCTCATGCCAACACGAGAATCTGAATTCAGATCCCCAAGATCCATAGAAATCATACATGGTAGCTCCCACTCATAATCCCATTGCCACTCCTGTGGGACCAGAGTCTGAGATAGGACAATCCATGGAGAGAGACCCTGCCTTAAACAAGGTAGAAGACAAGGACCACAGGCACCCAAGGTTATCCTTGGACACACACACACACACACACACGAGAGAGAAATAGAGAGAGAGACAGAGACAGAGACAGAGACAGAGACAGAGACAGAGACAGAGAGAGAGACACAGAGAGAGAGACACAGAGAGAGACAGAGAGACAGACAGAGAGACAGACAGAGAGACAGAGACAGAGACAGAGATTCCTACACAAAGCACACAGCTTTTATAAACTATAGTCAAAGTAAGACAAGGTCTCAGATTTCTTTGAAATAACTTAGGTGGCGGCAGCAGTCCTCTGCCAGATTGTCCCTGTGCATAACTACATGAGAAAACACTTAGCCAGGAACTGCTTTAGTAGACACTGGTTACCAACAATCAAGCTCTTTTGGACAAAGGTACTACACAATTAATAGCGTTCTGGAAGGCCCAGATCACCAAAGCATAAGATCCAGTCTTCAAAAAAAGTCAAAATGAAGTCTAAGACAATATTCTTAATATTGAACACCCTGCAGCTACCACCAGGGAAAAGGTGTGGGGATGGAGAGGGAGAAAGAGAACAAGAGATTTTTGTCATCTACTTCCTCTCAGGCTGTAAGGCAGCAAGTACTTTTCTTACTGAAGAATTTTTCACAGTCTAACTGGTCATAGGTAAATAAATGTTTTGGAAATGAACTGGATTGAATTAGATCTCCGTCACCCTGGATCTCCTTAGATACCTGGTTACAGGGAAAGACAAGGACATATGATTTATTCTGTTGGGACAGGGCTAGACCACTAGTCTTCTGCTGCACTGTATCTGCAACCCAGACATCAATATTTGAAAATGTTTGTCATCCATCTCAGCCTCAGAGGCCACAGTGAAGAAGCCATGCCTCTACCACGTCTCCCGCCTTTTCTCAGCATGGCTGGGATGCTCACTGTGCAGTTAAGCAAAGGACAGTCTGTGTCTTCAAGTCAGTAGGGCTCATGGCAGAACTTCTGAGGAGAGGGTTCCTGAACCACCAACCTGTACCTCAGTTCCAGGAGTCCCTTGATCTGAAGACAGTAGGCCAGACTGACTCATTGGGAATTGACTCAAGCAGGGCTAGATGACTCTTTCCTTTCTGTCTGTCCATTCATTCAGAGGGTGGGATTTCTGTGTCATAAAAACAACCACAACTGTGCCCATCTCTCCTACAAGTGCCAGCATGGTAATTTTAGAAGGACCCTGGGATGTGTAACCTCATGACTAGAGGAAAGTTTTGTGACAAATGAATTTTATCACTAAACTTCAAAGAGTGACTCACCCAGAGAATGAGCAAACTGTAGGTCAGAAAAACTACATCCTTGCCATTTTCTTCTTTTAGGCAGGAATTTAAGGAACTCAGCACTGACCAGCTGTAAAAGCATCTCCCCAGTCAATAGGAAAGCCTGCTCCATGGCCTCTGAGAGGAATGATCAAATAAGGCTGTCAAATTTCCCAGAGAAATTTGTGTTGAAAAATCAGAAAACTAAACAACTAACTCATCGAGACTATTTGAGAGGCAGCATATTTATTCTTCTCATGATTTTCTCTCCTGTGCATCAGGCATTTTACAGCTACTTTCAAGAGCTGTGTGTGTGTGTGTGTGTGTGTGTGTGTGTGTGTGTGTGTGTTTTACTGGGCTAACTAGCTAACTAGCACTGTGCCTGTGAGCTGTCTCCCTAATCATTTTCCTACTCTTTGTGATCGGGTCTCACTAAGCTGCCCTGCTTCAGTGACTATTGTAACTTCCTCTTATTTAGCCACTTAACACATATTTGGCAAGAATTTTCTACATGTGAGATACCATAACGGCGGTAAATTTCTAAGACTAAGCCAATCTGGCACTGGTATACAAGGATTTTAAAGGTCAAAAATGATAATAGTGTAAAAGAATTGGAGACAGGGCTCGCTCCCACTGTTAGGAGTCCCACAGGGGCCTCAGGCCCACATTTTCTCTGCCCTCAGGTTCAGTGTATCTGGATTTATGTATTGAGGTCTTAGACCCACTTGGACTTGAGTTTTGTAGAGCATTCTATGGATCAGTTTTCTGTCCTCCACATGCCTACATCGGGTTAGATCAGCATTGTTTGTTGAAGAAGCTTTTTCTTCTCCATTGTATAATTTGGCTTCTTTATCAAAAATCAGGTATTTATAAATGTGTGGATTTATGCCTGAGTCTTCAGTTCAATTCCATTGATCCATTATCTGTTTTTCATGCTAATAACATGCAGGTTTTACTACTATAGCTCTGTAGTAGAGCTTGATGATGTCAGGATCCTCACACTGGATCACCTTGCTCAGTCTTAATACATGGGGAGGTGCTTAGTCTTACTGCAACTTGATATGCCATACTTTGTTGATTCTCATGGGGGACCTGTCCTTTCCTAAACAGAAATGCAGAAGAAGAGGACTGGGGGTTAGGGACAGAGCAGGGTTGGAAGGAGAGCCTGGGAGAGATGATATACAAAATAAATAATTAAATTTATCTTAAGATATGAACAGTGTTAGTAATATTAAACACACCTGCCTATACAGATTAATATATCATAGTCAAGTTAATAATTCTCATAAACTACTGGGTACAATAAAGTACAATTACTTGTTACCACTTCATGCCCACTGATCCTTCCTCTAGATTGATGTGCTTTGCCCATAGTTTATTGAGAGCACAAACTTAAGAATAACAAAGCCTATGGACGTGGCTCAATCAATAATATCTTTATTATGTTAGCATGACAGCTTGAATCTGGGTCTTCAGTACTGAATAAAAACTGTCTATAGCATAGACCCAGCCATACTAGTGCTGGAGATCTGGAGACAAAAGACCCCTGTGGCCCTCTGACCAGCCAACCTGTGAGCTTCAGAGTCAGTGAGAGGCCCTGTCTCGACAGAGTGATTGAGTCAACTGAGAAAGACACCTAACATTGACTCCTGGCTTCCACATGCACACATATACCCGTCCACCTGCATTCGCACATACACATACATACACACACACACAAAGATGTATATATCCATACTACACACACAACACACACACAAAGATGCATATATCCATACAACAGAGAGAGAGAGAGAGAGAGAGAGAGAGAGAGAGAGAGAGAGAGCGCCCCACTACTCCTCAAATACTCTGAAGTGTTCAGTGTGTTACTCACATCTACCAACTTGAACTGCCCCTGCCTTTTGTTTTGCTTTTTGTTTTGTAGATGGCAACGCCTTGCTTTTACAGTCCACATAGCAGCCATGTTCTGTGCTTTGCACTAACTTCTCCTTTCTTCCATGTGCCCCTGATAAACATGGGATGGTTTACACGTCTGATACATAATTGTCAAGCCTCAGTCTTTCCCCAGTCCCCCAAAACTTTAAGCTCATCCTCTTGTTCTACCAATCACAGAAGCATTCTTGAATCAACCCCACCTGTGTTCATCACAGAAGGGAAAAACACAAACAAATACTGGTTGAAATTCTTTCTCTAACAATGTCTTCTGCTTGGGAATTCTCTGACTGTGTCTCTGTTGTCATCTCACAAGCTGGGGCTTTTGATCTCCTATAGAGGAAACCTGATATCTCACCCAGCAAAGCCACTGTTCTCACAGGCCCCATAAATGTCTCCCCTAGATCCTACATGATAAATTGCCCTCTGATTGGCGAAGCAGATACGGTTTAGTGAAGGGGAGAGCAGAGCGCTTTCGATGATGAGAGACTAAGCCTCACGGCGTATCCCATCTGTCCATGTGAAACCCCACTCCCCAACAACTGGAACCACAAAGTTGGTAGAAACCGGTATATGATCCCCTCTCCTTGAGGGCTTTTGGTTTTGTTTTGTTGTGTGTGTTATTTAAGAGTGAGTAAACTAAATTTTGCTCGCTCAAAGCAAATGAGTTTGTAAAATGTCTGACAGGAACAGGGGTCTTACACAATCACAACTGGTATTTCAAGCCATTTTTGAAGAGAAAAACTAATTACGCAAACAGAGCACAAAAGGACTTCAGTCATGTGCCTCCCTTGGAAGCGGCTCTCCTGACTCATGCTCTGCTTTCTTTTTGATTCTTGGGAAGACCTTTCTCTATACTGTGATTTCTAAAAAAAAAATTTAATAACAATTTTCCATTTGGAACCATTAGTTGGTCTTTCCACAAAACTGGGTTGCCGAACAGGGCGGGGAAGGAGGAGCCTATTCCTGGATCAAATGAGACGGGGTGACCGAGGTCCTCAGACCTGACAGGCATCATTCAGCTCGTAGACAATCAAAGAGGTGAGAGGGTGGCTTTTCTTGCTCTTCCAAATTCATATTTATTTAAACTGAGGGAAAAGAAGCAGGTAAGGAACAAAAACAAATGAAGATGATCAGTAGCTTTGGGGCCCGTACAGCAAAAGGGACACAGCCTTCTGCTAACTTCTCTAAAGTTAGGAGCCCCTCGGCTTATGGCCAGGACTCCATGCCCGAATCAGTTTACCATCTAACACACACCTACCACACACTCCCTCCCTCCCAGGCCACCTTCCAGAAAGCACAGCTTGGACCACTGTGTACATCACTGTGGCTTTTGAAAGTACTGTGTTGCTGTTGCCCCAGCTGAAGGGCTTTGTGGTCTGGTCCCCCTCTCAGGCATGGACAATGGAGCCCAGTGCTCAGCTGGGCTACTTCTCTTTTAAGGTCCTCTCTCTTGGACAGAGAGGTTGAGCTTCCATCATGGGCTCTGAGAGCCCGAGGTTTCGATGCAGTGAGAGCTCACTGCCTCTTAAGTTACCAGGACTGAAGACGGATAGGGAAAGAATCCTAGGCCCCCATGGCCAGTGCCACCACACTGGGGGAGGTAGACTGCCACAGGCCAGAGCTGCCACCCAGCTGATTCAACCGCCACTCAGACTGTCCTCAGAGGTTACTGGCTGGAGACATGAAGTTACAGGAAACCTTCCGGCCTCTGCTGGCTATTTATAGAGCCGTTTATAGGATTCTTCCACAACTCGAGGGAGGAAAATCCAACAAATGTCACCTCCTATTATCACAGCATCTGAGTGCTACTCTGAAAATAGAAATTGGAACCTTCCCCCATTAACCCGCCAATTGATCCAGTGGTATATTTATATTTTAACAATGCTATTGCACATTTAATTTATTTGATTCTTTCAAATTTTACCTCCTGGAGAACTTTCCCTGATTAGGCTCACCCTCATTTAGATCCTTGGATGCCTTTCTGATCTGAGGTAAGGACTGAGGAATGGACTTTGAGTGCAGAATTATCTTATTCACGGTTCTTCCTTTCCTTTTTCCTTGATTATTGCTTCTCTGCTGTACCTTTTACAAGTACGCATACTGAACTTGCTATGTGCTAGGCATGCTCTGATTTTTAATTCTTATTGCAGCCCAAGCTGAACATACTGTTCTTGGTTCCACTTTAAAGATGACAACCCAAGATTTTTGACAAGCCATTCACGCTGTCCAGGTATGCCTTAGTTTCTTTGTATACTCCTTTCTGTTCACTTTGTGAATAATAAAAGCACACCCAGTCCAAGAAATTAGACCAGATCCTTACTTACATTGTTCCCTTGCCCTGTTACGTGGCCAACCCACGCATGCTAAATTTTGTATTACTTTTTTTTCCTCGCTGGTTTTAAAAATAGCATCAACACGTGTACACCTGTAATCACAGCTGTTGCTGACACTTTAGCAGGTTCTGAATGTCACTGAAAACATCATGTAGTGTTCGGCTCCGAATGTCGTGTCACTCAGAATCATACTGTCGTGTGTCACTAGAATTAATTTCATCACTGTAATGTACCCCTGCATGTACAATTCGGTATCAATTTTCCTGTTGAGAGCTGTGTGCGACCTGCCTTTGCTAGTAAAGTGTTTCTATGAACGTTGTTTGACTGGGTGTGTGTCTGTGTGTACATGTGCACGCATGTGGGTGTGGGTGTGTTTTGAGGCTAGAAGACAATCTCTGATGTCATTCCCGAGGAGTCATTCATCTTTTTATTGAGTTCTCACTGGCCTGGAACTTGCCAAGTTGGTCAGGCTGGCTGGCCAGAAAGCCCCAAGGGATTTGCTTGTCTCTGAGTCCCCAGTGTAGGAATTACAAGCACATGCCACCACGCAGACTTTTAAAATGTGGGTTCTGGAGATTAAACACAGGTCCTTACGCTTTCAAGGTCACACTCTACTGACTGACCTATCTCCTCTCCCTGGTGCTTGAGGCGAACATTTTCAAGTGTACCCTTGAGTGCACCAAAGGAAGAATTTTCTTTGGTGTGTGTACCTAGAAAACTGTCGGGTTATGGGGTATGTTGTTTAAAAGATTATGCCAAGTCCTTTCTCACGTGATTTAGCAGTTTATCCCAGCAATGAATGAGAACTCTTTTATGTAAATACTCCTGGCTTGGGTGTAGTTTGAACTTTTAACTCTTATTGAATATAAAATGACATACAAGTGTTGCCGACTGTTGGTATATGTTCTTGTAAGGCTGAACATCTGTATGACTGTGCATGGCTCTCTAAATGCTATCATCTATCTATCTATCTATCTATCTATCTATCTATCTATCTATCTATCTATCTACCTACCTACCTATCTATCATCTATCTTCCCTCTATATAGCAACCATTCATTCATCTATCATCTATATACTTATGTATCTACCTATCATCAACCTATCATCCATCTATCTATCCTCTATCTATTTCTGTATCTATCTACCATTGCTCTATCATCCATCTATCTATCCTCTATCTATTTCTGGATCTATCTACCATTGCTCTATCATCCACCCATCTATCTCTTCATTCCCCTGTCTTGCTCTCCTCCTTTTTTTTCAATCTTTTCTCAGCATCTTAAAGGATTCTTTGAATATTCTTGGTAGTAAATCTTTGTCAATTAAATGTTACAGATGATGTTTTTACCTTCTTTGAGAATTCTTCTTATATAGAATTTCTTAGCTTTAACAAAGTCAAAATCACAGATCTTTTTCTTTTATGGTTTGTACATTTTGTGCCTGTTTAACAAACCCGCCCCTACCCAGCTTTGGAAAGCTATCCACCTATATTTTTCTCCTAAGTGTTTTAAAGTTTGCTCCTGACATTTAAGTCTCTAATCCATCTGGAGTTGATTTTGGGTATGGTGTAAGGGTGGGATCCAGATTCATTTTTTTTCCAAATAGACAACCAATTTTTCCAGCTCCTTTTTATTGAATAATCCCTCTTTTCTCCACTGAAATGCCAGGTCACCTCTGCCCTTATTAAAGCTCCATATGCAAGAGGCTATTTCTAGAATGTTCTGCTCCACTAGGTCTTTGATCTACACCTGCAAGGTCAGGCTTTTAGTGACCATGCAATAGCTACAAGCAGAGAATTTATCATCTATAACCAAGGGAATCTGAGCATGCCACCTGACCATTTCCTTCAATTTTCTGTCCAACAACACATGGTAACAATAAGCTCCCTTACAAGGGAGCCATAAACATTAAGGGGCTATCTTGTGAAGATGTTTGTTAAGAAGCCTGTGAAATTTGAGCAAATCCTCGATGGTGTTACTTGTTTGACAAATGTTCTCAATGTGTGTTTTTGTTTTATTTCAGAAATCTTTAGGTTGTTAGGAATCCAAGCCTGACTTAAGCGCTGGCTTTTAAAATAATGTTTAATGGCCCAAGTAACTTAAACAGGCCCATGGTAGATCCTGTCCTGGATGAGGCTTTAAAATAGTCTCTCTCTCTCTCTCTCTCTCTCTCTCTCTCTCTCTCTCTCTCTCTCTCTCTCTCTCTCTCNGGAAAAGCACTGTCCCATCTCTCCTGCCAGGCTCTACAGCTTTTCTTCCCTTGGGGCCTTCTGATCCAACCTGGACATAAACTCTTCAAATGCTTCTAGAGAAGAGGAAGGACTCATTTTCCCCAGATGCATGGATCAAAATTCTCTGTCTTATGGACCTAGTTTAGGACAACTGCTTGGTCTCCATCCATGGGATGGCAAGATAAGCCCTAAGGGTGAGAACCACTTCCTCTGAAGTACAGAACTGTGATGTGAGAGTCTCCTCTGTATATCATTGGTTAATAGAGCAGCTGTTTGGACCTATGACAGCAGAACAGAGTTAGGTGGGGGGGGGGGAATGAACTGAATTCTGGGGGAAAGAAGATGGAGTCAGTGAGATGCCATGTAGCTGCTGAAGGAAACAGATGCTGGAAAATTCCCGGTAGGCCTCAACCTCTTGGTGATGTACAGATTAATAGAGATGGGTTGATTTATTTAATTACATTTAAAATGTAAGAGTTATCTAGAAATATGCATAAGCTATTGGCCAAGCAGTGTTGTCATTAATATAATTTCTGTGTGACTATTTGGGGTCTGGGAGGCCGGGAACTAACAAGCTGCCTCCGCCAACAGAATTGTGACAGAGGTATGAAGAACCTAGTTCCTGCTCCTAAGGAAACAAAGAGTAAGTCCTTTGAGGGGACACTCACAGCAAGAAGTTATTCCGTTTGATGAAGTTGAAACCAAATCACATATTGATAAAGGTCACAGGTTGCATACTGCAGAGTGCATAGAGTGTGCATGGCAACAGCTCCCAACAAACCCAGCCCCTCCTGGAAGAATCCTCCATTAGTCCTGTTTGCATGGGGGTCTCTAATGTGTGTCTTCTTGCTTCTAGATCTTGTTATGTCTAGGAAGCCTGCTTCATAGTAATGTCTTTATGTAGTCAACGCCTTTGTCCTTCACTGTCCACACTGGTCATTCCTTGAGCTCCAACAGGGAGGCTAGTATTTGAAAATATTTTGTTTACTATTCTGCTTTTAAACACTATACCCACAAGTCTCTATTCAACTATTTTTTATTATTTATTTAATCATACACTTACGTATGCAATTGTGCATGTGTTTTCATTCACTATCACTAGGGTTTGAAACTAAAGGTTTACACAAACTTGGTAAGTGTTCTACACTGAGCTCTACCCCAGCCTCATCTCTGTTTTCTTAAATAATATGGAAACTCAGAGAACTTGCATATGCCAATGGGCCACTGTGTGATGTATTAATGTGTGTTGTGCATTTTTTCAATTTTTCAATTGAGTTAAACAAGTCTGCTCAAATTTCTATCATTTCTTTTTCTTTCTTTCTTTCTTTCTTTCTTTCTTTATTTATTTATTTATTTATTTTTGGTTTTTCGAGACAGGGTTTCTCTGTAGCTTTGGTTCCTGTCCTGGAACTAGCTCTTGTAGACCAGGCTGGCCTCGAACTCCCAGAGATCCGCCTGCCTCTGCCTCCTGAGTGCTGGGATTAAAGGCGTGCGCCACCACCGCCCGGCTCAAATTTCTATCATTTCTTTAGAGTGAAATTACTCAATGCTCTTCCAGAATTTTAAGATACAAAGTGTAACTTCCCTGTCTGTATTGACCTCTCAGCCTTCATCTTTGAAGAACTTTAGTCTTGCTTCCTTCTTCTCCATCCTCTCCACCTCTCACCCCACCTCTAAGACTTTGAGCGTTGAACCAGCAATATTGGGAATGTTCACATTCTCCCCTTCATCTGTAAATAAGGTTTTCTTGCACTCTATATGTTATTACTTCTGTCTCTGGAAACCTGTTCACTCTCAGTCTAAACCTTGTACAACTTGAAAGACACTTCCTCTCCTGTAATTCCGGAACTACTCAAAATAGACTCCACACTACTGACTCACGGGGAAGTGCTCCCTGCACAGAGGGTAAATAGAATCCTGGTTATTATCTGCTGGCATCTGAATATTTTATTTATTGTTTGTGCCCTGACCTTCTGCAGACTTCACTTTTCATGGACTTCCTAGACAATGTAGTTTTCCCTTTCCACTTATAGCTTTTCTCCCATGCAATTCTTCCTCAAGAAGCATCCTTCCTTGTCATATTGTCTTTCTCCTCTGATTAAAATCTTCTGTCTCGGGGTCTCCTCTGGGGAGCTGTATATGGTTCCAGGGCAATGTATTGGATGCTTTGTTTCCAGAATCCTGCCTTTTTTTCTTGCGGCTTCATCGTTTCCACCTGAAGCGCGAGCAGAGGCAAACTGCCCGTCTTGACCTGCTCGCACACACGTTAGTCTCTTTCCACGTCTAGTGACACGCGGTTTATGTTATTTCTTTCTGTTTTATCTGGTTCTCGATTGAAATTTTGCTTTGTTGTATTTTGTTATGTTTATTTGGTGTCTCACTGGCAAGGCTCCCAGCAGGGCTGTCTACATCCTTGACACAGGCTCTACCACTGAGCTGGAACTCCCACCCAGCCCTTAAACAAATTAAGATATTTGAAGGAACCTTGTACATGTTCTAGTAATATACCAAAACTTACATGAGTATGACCATTATCCCTTTCCACAGTTATCTAAAGTACTCCATACCTTCATTAGAATTTATCTGCTTAATAATGAAAGAAAATCTTTTATTTGAATATTTGCAAAACTCCTTGATGACACTGTAGAAAAAAATCCCCTCTCATCACTTTCTCCATTCATGTTTTTCTTAAAAATATGATAAAAATGAATATGTATTTTCCAATTTCATAACTACAACTTCTAACATAGTTAACAAATGTTGGAATAATCTTTATATATCGTGCAAAACACAGTGGCACATTAAAGTTAAGTTTATATCCATATAAAATGGCTCTCAGGTTTTCTTCTACTTTGTTATTATTTTTAGCCTTATATGTGCATCAAAGTGTGTGCACACTCACATAACTGTCACAGATTGAGGCCAAGAAACATCCACTGCATCTCAGATGTCAACCTCTCTCAAGGTGACATAAAGACATTTGCCCACACCTTCTGCAACAAACCTTTCTGTCGGCAGGGCCACAGTGTCTACATGATGTCCGAGGATATTATTCACAACATTGGCCTTCATTATTGTTAAAAATGCTAAAGAATATTCTATATTCCACAATGCCTTTTTGAGATCTTCTGTTGATGGGCACCTGGGTTGTTTTCATCTGAAGTTAGTCAAAGGTTAAAATTGCGATCATTCTTGTGCATGTTTGATGGGCACTCCTACTGACTTCTTTTAGGTATGCCAAAATGGAATTGCTGAGTTTAAATTTATAAGAAACCATTACTGTCTCCCTCTGTTGCCCACACACTGTGTTTTCCTCCTGCTTTAGAATCCCAGTTGCCTTACAGCCTCACCAGCGTGTGTTTCTGTCGGCCATTCTAGCTGATAGATGTATGGCTTTAATTTGCATATTTCTGATGAGTAATAATGTTATTTTTTCACACATGTATGAAGCTGTGTATATCTTCTTTTAGATTTCTATGGTGTTTTGTGCATTGGAAATTGAATTATTTATATTTCTCCATGATGTTTTAGGAGTGGCTAAATGAAAGGAGTGTTTTTCATTGCATTCTGTGGCTTGCTTTTCCCCCTCTTGAGGCAAACTTTTATATACAAAAGTTTTGTGTTTACAGACGTCCAAGTTCTGAATCTTCATTTGTGATCAATGCCTATCAAGGAAATTTGGGACCCACTCATGTAGTTTAGTGTTAGGGTGTATGACTAGTGTGTCTGTAGTTTCAGGAGGGTCAATCCCCAGTGCCATTAAATAAATCAATCAATAGTAAGAAAACAGAGAAAGAAATATTATTCTCCATTTGTTTCTGAATATATTCATTGATTTTTTTAATCTAACCGCTTAGTTGTTTAATCTTCCATATTTAGGTTTACATTTACATCTACAGCAAATTGATTTCTTGTGAGCTCTCAGTAGGTAGCATGGCTTCATACTAGCATTCAGCTGCATCAGCAGCTTTCATTGAAAAGATCACTCCCTCCAACGAATTCCATCACCAGTTTTGTGGTAAGTCTCCTCACTGCCTATGTGTGGAACTTTTTCTGGGCTCTACTTTGTCCCACTTTTCTGTTTGTCTAGTACTATACCAATTCCACATGTCTTTAATAGTGGTTTTTTATAGCGAGTCTTAAAATCTGGTGGGGAGTCGGGAATGGTGACACTCCCAGCACTCAGAAGACTAAATCAGGATGCTCAAGAGTTCAAATAGAGCCTGGGTTGTATAGAAAGCTAGAAGCTGCCTGTGTTACATAGTGAGATCTACTTTTAAAGGGGGTGGGAGTTTAGAGGCATTGAGGATATGGCTAAGAAGGTTAAAGTAATGGCTATACAAGGCTGATGACCTAAATTCAAGCCCTAGAACCCACATAAAAAGCCTGATGCAAAGTTCTTTCTTATTCTCTTATCCAATAATAATAGTGGTAGTAAAATAACATCAACTTACACTTGATTTGTGCATTAAATACAATTTGAAGTTACTCAAATTAGATTCTTTAATTTTCATAATGATTTTGTTTTCTAATTTCTTTCCTACATCCCTATAAATATGTTACCTTCTTTCTTTAAAAAATCTTCTTGCTCTTTTATGCCTCTTTTTGTATATTCTTAGTAGTATCTACTTATTAATATTTAAGAAATAGCTGCTTATCCAGGAAGGCTCTTCTCCCTTGTGTGATTCTGTGGCCCTCAGTCTCCTCCTGTACAAGAATCTGACTGCCAGCAAGGCTCAATGGAAGGGATCAGCTGGCTGCTTCCCCTGCAGGAGTAAAGAGGCCAAGAGTACCAGGCTGCTGCCTCTTCTTGTCAGAACACAGAGGTGAACCACCAAGGATCGTGTGATTCCATGCAGTGCACACACCAAAGCCAAAGTCAACTCATCCTCTGCTTCACTGGGGCGTGTGATTAAGCCTGAGTGAGGTCATCAGGGCAATACCTAATCTGAGAACTTGGGTCAATGTGGAAGAATGAGATATTCTCTCTTTCTCTCTCTCTCTCTCTCTCTCTCTCTCTCTCTCTCTCTCTCTCTCTTTCTCTCTCTCTTTCTTATAACACTGCTTGGCCAATGGCTCAGGTGTATTCCTAGATAGCTCATACATCTTAAATTAACCCATTTCTATTAATCTATGTCTCACCACAAGGTTGTGGTTTACTGTTCTGGCATATTTCTTCTTCAGCAGCTACTCTCTATCTCTGTTCAGAATTCCCACCTAGGTTTACTCTGCTAATCCATTGGCCAAAACGGCTTTATTCATCAACCAATAAAA
Source organism: Alexandromys fortis (assembly GCF_014885135.2). NCBI lineage: Eukaryota > Metazoa > Chordata > Mammalia > Rodentia > Cricetidae > Alexandromys > Alexandromys fortis. Next base: position 1,284,709 of record NW_026067942.1, on the reverse strand, counting down.
GCAACACATATACAAAAGGACATCCCACATCAGAAGGAGATTCTAAAGAGTATTTTTAAATACAATACTCTTGTCAATCTCTTTGGTTTGTATTTGTTTCTGAGTTTGCTCATTCTAGACATCTTGCATATGTATGTCAGTTACCTTTTACTGGCCCACCAACTGTCTTATTCACTGTGTTTTTGTGTTTATTTTTATATAAACACAAGCAAATGTGTATATATGCACGTGTAAGCATATGTTCATTATTTATTATACATGTCTATATATGTAAAATTATATCGTCAAAGGAATATACATAATTCATGTTTTATATATGTGTATATTATGTATTTATATGCAGTTATGCATCATTTAACAAAGGATATGTTGTAAAAAATGCACTGTTATGCAACTTTGTCCTTGTACTTTACATATAACAGTGTAAGGTAGAGGTGGGCAGATCTTAAGAACTTGGTAGCCAACCACCAACCTTGCAAAAATAGTGAGCTTCCTGTTCAGTGGGAACCCTTCAAAAAGACAAGACAGAGAAGGATAGAGGAAGAGACTTTGAAGGCCTGTGTGGCCTCAGTGTGAACACACATCTAAATAACCACATACATACATGCACAACACACATACACCATACACACAAATGCACACGAAGAAGTAGAAGGACTAAATCCTAAAACAGTGACAGGAACTGCTCCACTGTAAACACAAGGATCAAGATCAGTTGTTTACCTTCATTCAGTATTTGGTACTGTAAGAACTGCTCGTGTCAGAGTTTAGAGCAGCTGTCAGCACTGTACATGTATTCACACCTATGTGACCTCACCTGTGAGGAATGCACAGGAGGCTTATTCACACCACTGTGACCTCACCTGTGAGGAATGCGCAGGAGGCTTATTCACACCTCTGTGGCCTCACCTGTGAAGAATGCACAGAAAGCTTATTCACACCTATGTGAGCTCACCCTGAACACACACACACACACACACACACACACACACATGCACATCACGTGCACATCCTTATTGTATTATGTCATTGTAGGGAGACAACCCTATTTGGGTATGTCCTGTTTCCATACAGCTTGGTTTTTGTATTGAACAACCTTGGAAAATGGAGATACTGCCTTCTTCTGTAGACATAAGGCAATCCTGTTTGTCCAAGATAATAATTTGCTACACTCTAGTCAAGTTGTAGGTGGGCAGGATTTATCAGTGACCCGTTATAAAAGATCAGAACTTCACAGGTTCTCAGCTGTGATACTGGCTTGAGAGAACACAACATCCCTTGGGCTGCTGTGGGTCTCTCCAAGACACTGAAGCTTAAGAAATCAAGGATAAGAAGCCCTCCTCTCTACTGTGCACACAGGATGAAGCCCTTGGTCTCTGATCCACAGGTCTTCTGCCTTTACTAGTATTCGTGGAACTGTCAGGAAAGCTTGTTAAGTTACAGAGTAGAATTTGAGAACCGCATACCATGTTCAGGATAAGTCTAAAAGGGGTCTTAAACCAATTAAGATGCCAAGATTTAGCCAAATGCAAGTTGAAGACATTAATTCTACCTGTTCCATTACGTTTGCTGCTATTTGGCTTCCTCTCAAGAGTTTATTAGCACATACTTTTAATCCTAGGACTTGGGCTATGGAGACAAGAGGATCAAGAGCTCATGGCCACTCCCAACCTCGTGGTGAATTCAAGACCAGCCTAAGATCAATGAGACCCTGTTTCAAAACTATAGAATTAAGTAAAATGAGAAAAGGAGATTGAGAGAATCAGTTTGTGATGCACAGACTCGAGCATTTCCAGTCATTTCAAAAGGGATTCAACAATTGTTCGCACTAAATAAATATATTCAGTACACCATGGTTAGTTAAAAATCTGACTTGAGTGCTATAAAGTTAAGATTATATAAGTCATAAAAACAAACAGAATCTGTTTATGTGTGTGTTTGTTTTTTTGAGTGTACATCTTGGGCTGTGACAACTAAAGAAACAAAGACAGGTACTTAGGGAAAGTCTGAAAGCTTTTTCCTTTTCTGCAAACTTCTGTGTGCTTTTCTAAACCACAGGTGCCTTGTTAGTCTGAGTGGTGATGCCTAAATGGGCTTCATTTATTAGGGTATAGGCAGAAATCATTGGAAACATAGGGAAAAGTAGAAAAGTATTTTAAAAAGATTTTTGTCTGAGCAAAGAGAATAATTTGGGGTGATATTCTCTAAAGTTCACATTTCTTCCATGCAATTTTTAGACATAAAAGTATCCCACACTTAATTTGGAGCATGGGATACTCAAGGAAAGGCAATCAAAAGCCATTAACCTGAGATGAAAGATTTACCCAAACCAAAGCCTAAAGAACACAGTGGCCAGTTCAGACAACGGCTAGATCCCTGTGGCGTCTTAACCTCCTAATACTTATGTGAAAATGTGTGTTTGCGGTATTGACCTAAAGGCTCTAAGAAAAACCTCTCAGACATCAAAGAGAGTCTGGGTTCTGTTTACTGCATAGACTTTGCTAAGGGCATTTTGTGAGTATTATTCAAAATGTGTTGAAATAAGAATGGTTCTCTGACTAACCGGCAATTAAGCTAAGGCAAATGTTCTAATCCTTTTAGATTCTGTATAATTACAGTCTTCCCAGTGTCTCACGCTCACCTCCACATGATTATTATGATTTTTGACATTGCGTTTGTCTAGGTATTAAATCACTAAAATATGGCCCAGTGATAGAGGTGAAACCCAAACGCCTTGGTGTCCCTCAAGCAGTACTTCAAGGTCTGCCTCTGTGGGTACCTGGGAGGGGACATGCCTTAGTGTTGTGAGTTCCAGAGTCATGTGGGCCCAAGCAGTGCATCTCCCATCCCATTATCTTCCACAATTCAAACTTTCTACAGTTCTAATTAATTTATCCAAAACATTGGCCACACACTTAGATAACCCTGTCCCATTCAAAATCCTAATTTATGAGCAGAATTTTTTTTTCAGGACAACACAGAGCGCAAAAGAACACACAGTCTGCCACTGGGAACCTTGCCTTCTGGAAGCAGAGACCGCTGTGATCAGAGTGAGCCATGGAAAAGCTTAGGACCAAGTGGCGATGGGTCCTCACACAGGATGAGATGCACACAGTGGGAAGGCTCATACTACTGAAACAAAAAAATAGTCAAGAATTTGAAGTCTGCTCAATTTCTTTATTCGGATACAATAAGGGTCCCAGCCTGAGACTAAAGGAGATTCAGATGTGTCAAGGGACATCTGGCAAAAGGGCAGTGTCAGCCCCCAGATTTGTTTGCATGAAGACTGAGTGTATTTCTGGAGGAGGTTTGTTCCTCATACAAAAAGGATTCAGTAATCATGAGGCTGACTCAGTCAAGGAGCCTTAGTCATGGGATTAAAAAAAGATTATTCTCAGCACAGCCAGGGTGAGGCTTATGCCCAGCTTCACCCACGCTTAGTTGGGTATCATGAGTTAGAAGGAAATGCTGAAATAATCCTTCTATTTTGTGGAATAGCAACTCCACTTTGGGCTCCCCTCTAGCAGAATTGTCCAGAAAAATAGTGGTACACACGCAGATGTGGAGTATTCAGGACACCACCAGGTAGGTCCCCAAGCACTGGCTCTGCCACCACAATGCCTTGGTCCTGTTTTGAAGATGGTCAACCAGAAATAAATGCCACTCCTACCAAACAGCAAAGAGTGCAGTTCTCATCAGTGAAATAAAGAGACCCCTACAGAAGGCTTTTATACCCAGCTCAACATCAGCAGATACCAGTAGGAACCTGCAAACCAGCAGAGTCATGAACCAGATTGGCAAATCTGCACATCGGGTCACAGCAGACATGAGTAGTAGGGTGTCAACCACACTGAGGTGTAAAAAGTACCAGCTGTGCCCAGTCTGGTAAGTACAACTTATTGTTTGCATTATTAGAATGAAGGGCAAGATCTCCTATAAGCAGGGCATGAGATACTATGAGATACTGACTGGTGGTTTATCTTTAATGCCAGCAGAACCCAGAGGGAGCTGTCAGGAGAGATCAGACAGGAAAGATGGCTCGGCTAGAGTGTGCACTGCTGCAAAACACTCCAACTAGAGTCATGTGCAGTAGTAGCACACGGGGAGGTAAGATGTGGGGTGGAAACAGGAGCCCCTCAGAAACTTGCAGGCCAAGCTAGCCTGACATTTGCAGTGGTAAACAAGACACCCTCTAACAAAGTGCCTACATCTAAGGTTGTCTTCTAATCTCCACAAATACACACACACAAAGAGAGAGAGAGAGACTGATTTTAAAAGGAGATGTCTTAATAAGCCTACTTATTCAATTAGCTCTCAGTTTTAGTAAAAGAGAAATTATCTTCGGATGTAACGTTTTATATTAGGTGTATAATAAAGGCAAAATGATCTCAGGGTATGAAGTAAATAGTTCTTAACTGTTCTTTGATTGTATATATTTATTCTGTAGGAACCTCAAAGAATCAATGGGTTAGGTAGTTAAATGACAGAAATCTAGTCAGCCAATTCAATGATGATACGAATAGAAAACAACCAAGAAACCAGCCATTGACTGGTGGCTGACCTGGCAGTGGAGTCCACATCCTCTGGTTCTGAGCTTTGCATAAACACCCCGAGGACTCAGAGAAACCAGTTCTGAAATAACAAACCTAACCGTGTCCCACAAAGTGTCAGCAAATTAATTTATCTGTAGTTATTCCAAGCAAATAAAAAATTAAGCTTGGAATCTGTGCATGAAATGATGAAATGTGAAAATTTCTCTTAAGTATTTTTTATATCGTTGTTGATTTTGTTGTTGTTATTTGAGACAGGATTCTATGTAGTTCAGGCTGCTCTTGATCTTTCTACTTAGACAAGGATGACCTTGAACTCCTGAACTTTCTGCTTCTATGCCTGGAATCTTAGGATAATAGGCATGCACCACATTGCCCAACACACATATGCACACCATACATACACACACATACACATGCACATGAGTGCACATGCACATGAGTGCGCACCCACACATGTCCGGTAGTTTAGAAATGTCAGTTCTTGAATTTATTTTTAATATGACCTCTTAAAAATTAGAAGCAGCATTAGAATTAAATTCATAACAGAAAAGTTTGCACAATCTCTTGTTTTTCTCTTAGGAATAGATGAAGAAAACATGGCGGGAAATAACAAATAAAGGCATGCAAACAGAAACAGGGGCAAGAGTGAGGGAGAAAAAATGGGGGAGGGAGGAGAGGAGAAAGCCAAATAAAGTGTTTGCAGTTTCCACATGAATCTAATAGGTGGCAAGACTTCCACCAAGTGCATACTGAACTTGAAGCACGTCTATTTTAACTGATACGATTTGCTTGATGTGGGTGACAGACCAAAACAGGAACCATCGTCATTAGTCAAGCTATCCATTTGCCCATGTCTTCACGGCCCTGTCTACTGTTTCTGTTTGTCAGCCCTAGCCAGCCTGTGTCCTTGACCAGTCAACACAAGACAGTGAGTTTGGACACGTCCGCAAATAATCTCTGTTGAGTTCCAGACTCAGAAATGAGTCACTACTCCTGAGAACCCGAGAGTTCAACTTTTCTCTTCCTCTAAATTAGAATGGGATGGCTGTGTTTATGCTTTAATTAAGTAGAACCACATGGCTGCATCCTTTCTTCTGGGGGCCGTACAGAAAGGTACCACACAGACCCTCCACCATCTTGACTACCTGGCTGCTGTGCTCACTGAGAAACCAGCTGTCTTGACTTCTTCTTCAGGAATTCAGTAATTTTCCCTAGGTCTTGTTTCTAGGGAGGACATGAAGGGGGATGCAGGGAGGAAAGGAAGGAGAAAGGGAAGGAGGAAGGAAAAGATGAAAGTCTATATTTTTCATTATAGATGCATGTGCACATATACACACACTTGTGTGTATGACTGTGGTTGTAGCAATCAAAAGACAATCCCAGGTACTGGGCCTGACTTTTCACCTTAGTTGAAGCAGGGTCTCTCATTTGCTGGCTGCCGCATACCCTAGGCTAGCTGGCTCACAGGCCTCTAGGAATTCTCCTGTCTCCCATCTCTGTAGGGAGCACCAACATAGGAATACAGTGCTGTGGCTAGCTTCTACCTGGGACCTAGGAATTCAAACTCAGGCTTTGCATTGGCAGGAAAATCTTTTACACGCTGAACCATCTCCACAAATCCCCAGCTACTTTTGTGCTGTACTGAGGATTGAACCTTGGCCATCAGGGATATTAGGCAAGTGCTCTGTTACGGAGCCACATCCCTAGCAATAAACAAACACTGCACTGCCAATGTTTTTCATGTGATGCTTGATGTCTTCTCAAAAAAAAAAAAATCTAGCAAATTCTCTTTCATTTGTCCTAGCTGTGGGGAAGAGTGCATATTTCTGGGACCCAATGACCATTTATTCTATGTAACAATTAACCTAGAAATTTGCTCATGGATGTCATCCTTTACCTCTCCCTTCTACAACTCTCGGGTACTCTTTGAGCCCTAGCACAGATGGCACTGTCTTCAGAATTCCCTCCTCGGTGTCTCCGACCCACATGAAAACTCACACCAGGTGACTTCATCCCTCCCTTCCTCCCTGCATCCCTCCCTACATCCCTCCCTACATTCCTCTCTGGCACCTGACCTCTGCATTCTCTTATGGGGCTCATGTAGATGGCAGCTACACCTGCAGTAGCACCCTGATGCTGGACAGTGCCAGCTGGTTACCATCCAGTTTCTTTTCTAAACAATTTTTTAAATAATTAATTTAATAATTAATTTATATATAAATTATTATATTATAAAATTATATTTATTATATATTATAAATTATTTTATTAATATTATATCATAAAATAATATTATAAAATTATTATATTATAAAATATTATAAATTATACAATTTATATAATTAATTTAAATAATTAATTATAAATTTAATTTATAAATTAAAAATAAATAATACATTTTAAAATGTATCTGTGGGTGCCTGCATGACTCTAGAGACACAGTGTGTGCAGTTGCACATGGTGGCCAAAAGAGGGCAGCAGATATCCCAGAACTGGAATTACAGGCAGCTGTGAGACAGTGATGTGGGTGCTGGGAACTGAGAGCAGTAAGTGAGTGCTCTTAACAGTGTGGTGAATATCAAATTAAGGTGAACAGGCAGAAAGACAACAGGGGAGCCTGAAGAAGAGGGAAAGGATACTGAGAGTAACAGAAAACACAAAATGATGTGGTATCACTAAGGAGGGAGATAGGAAAGGCAGTGGAAAGTCAGAGTGGTGGTAAAATAGAAGCAAGGGAATGAAGGCAGAACAGGAAGTTGTCAGAGATCAGTGATGCTTTGTAATGTGATTACGGTTGTCACCAAAGTGGATGCCTTTGGTGGAATCTACATCCTGGTTGTGTGAGACAGGGGAAGATAATCATACCACCCTCCTAAGACTACCTCCTCCCACAGGCCCCAGGCAGTCTGACCTGTCCCAAGTTCCCTCATTTCTGTGAGGTCTGGGTAGATTTGTCTCTGTCTGTCTGGTTGAGCTGGAAACCTGTTTACCCCTAGAGCTCCAGCACAAGAGCCTAGATGAAATCCTCTGACTCTACTTCTGTGAAGTTTGATTAAGACATAGTCATCCTTCAGCTTAAATCCATGCTCGGTATAATCTGTGGCCTCCTTTTCATCTAGAGCTTAGGAGACAACCCAGGATCCAGGAAGGGGCTTCAACTCTCTGTCTGCCTTCATTTATGATAAGCTCTCAGATTCCTTACACCAATGCAAAAAGGATGTCAGATCTTCAATCAATAACCCAGGGGGAGGAAGCAGCTGTTGACAGAGAAAGCAACAACAGGCCACTCCCTAGGGGACAGACACAGAAAGGGCGGGGAGCACCATGACCCAGGATGTGACCCTGGAGCGTTAGCAGGAGGCATAAGTCTCAAGCTAAGGGGCCAACCTGTTTGGTATCACCTCAGCAGTCTCTCTTCTGGCTTAGTTGTCCTGCCCCTGCCAGCCCCACTTGCTCCCTATGCAGAAACCACAAAGTGGTACCTTGGGATAAGGAGGAAACTGGGGAAAATCAGATTCTATTGTTTGGGGGTGGGGGAGCATTTCATTTGATCCTACCAACAGTCACCAGGAGAAAGCCAACCCTGATAGTATTACCGGCTGGATTTCTACTCTATTAGAGAAATCTGGGAGCTATGAATCCTGGGAATTGTTCAGTTGGTTGACACAAGCGCGGCCCAACCTTCCGCCTCCAGAGGCAGCTTTGGCTTTCCCATCATTTTCTCGCCCTTCATGGTTGACCCAGCACGGACTGTTAGGGGACTAGAAAGACTCCTTGAGTACACTGCGGACCCGACAGACTCTAGTGACCTGGGCTGACCTGGAGAATGAGCCGCCAGGCATGCTTTTCTTTCATTGGAAAAATTTGTTCCCGGTTGGTTCTAAACAACTGATTTACATACAAGATTCGAGTCCGTGGCTCATGCGAAAGCGAGCACTGCCCGTACTGAGCTCCCAGCTTCTAAGGATAGAACGATGGCCCCTTTTATTTTTCCTGCTCTGCTTTCGGAAACTACCAACGAGGGTGCCAATTAGCACCAGATGGGACAGGGACTGTGTGATGTGGAACTCCGACCGCTGGGAACTGGAACGCATCCACTAATGTATTAAGCAACCAAGGAGCCAGTGGTTGGGCAGCCTAGGAGACAGGCTCAGCTGAGCTCTGCTCTGCCCTGGGTCCATATCTGACCCATATCCATTCATAGTGAGGGGGTCAGGGACTTGGATCTCTGTGACCCTCAGAGTCACGGGTCCTTGTCTGCATATTGCCTTTTGATCTGTGTCTGTTGTTATTTTAAACTTGAACAAATCTTTATGGGGTAATAAATAAGTTGAGGGATGCATGTTTATTTGTCTTGGAACATTATTTTTTATATTTTAAAATTAAAATATAATTACACCATTTCCCCTCTTCCTCTAACCTCTCCTATGTACCCCCCCCCAACACACACATATCCTGCTCAAATAAGGGTTCTTTTTCTTTCATTGTTATTGCTTTTGTGTGTCTAAATATATAAATGCAAGCTGTCCAGTCTGTTTAGTGTGCCGTGTATGTGTATGATGTCAGGGTCGAGCATGGTATTGGGTAACCAATTAGGGGCCTCATCCCTGGGGAGGACTATTTTTCCTGCTCTTGGCATTCCTTAGCTAGCTGAAGCTCTTTGTCTAGGTGTTGGGCCCTGTGCTAGCTCTCCCTTCCACGTTAGCTTGTGTGCTGGTCTCGTCCTTGTTCAGGTCTTGTCTATGCAGCCCTGTTGTTAAGGTTTCCAGTGTGACCCTTCTCTGTCCTTCCTAGGAGACACAGCTTCACAGCAGCGTCCCTGGTCATCTGGCTCCTGCCATCTGCCATCCCTCTCTTCTCCCTGGTGTTCTCTGAGCCTTGGGTGCCCAATTCTTACTCAGCTGTTTTGACATTTCTGGAGAGCCTGATTTTTGAAACCATAACGTTGTCTGAACACACAATTAGAACTGAAACCTTAGCTAAGCTATTCAGACTTAACTGACTTGCAACCCTGAGAGATACAAAGGGAATACACTGATGGCTATTGATATTATCCAGGAATTCATTGTTCCCTCATTTGTTAGCAATGTATTTGCCCGGCTGAGAGCTGATGCCTGCCATTCCCTGGGTAATTTACCAACTATTCCCAGGCAGGGATTTAAGTCACCTTAAAGATACATAACCACAACACAAACTGAATACAGCTTTACCTTGATTTAAGATTTCATCCATAAAATCGGGGGAGGAGAGTTGCAACAGTGTTTCCCAACATTTTTTAAATCATAATGGAACACATGAAAACTGATATTTTGAGAACTAATTGTCTAAAAATGACAGTTAAGATAGCTCATGGCCAGAAGAGAATGACTGAGGGTGGAAAGATCCCAAACCTGACCACACAGGGTCCCACGGAGTCAGCATCTTAGCAAACCTGAAACCCATTTGCACCGCCTCCATTGACACAGATACCCCCAGACATGCCAGTCAGAATCTCGGAATAATAGGTAGACTGACTGCCTGTGAGGTCTGGGACAGCTTCAAAGCTCGAATTCCTGACATGTGGCACTGAGGAAGGACTGAGCACTGTACACCAGAGCCTAGATCTGGGCTATGGAATGAGCCCAGAATAAAACATCTTGGTGTACAGGATTAAGAAGGCACCCAGCTCTTGGGTGAACAACTGCTTCAGGTTGACCTAGCATGAGAGGATTTTCAGGACTTGAAGATTCAGTTAATTCTCTGCTCACTATCTATCAAAATCTTCTATTAATATATTTTCTTAGTGGTGTAGGCACAGACAAGTGACCTGTGCCCCGTCAATAACCCATCAGCAATGCCCCTGAAAATAACCATAATTAACTCATGGGGGTCACCAAAAAGAATTAGACATATGTAGAAGGGGGCCTAGTGGGAAAGAAGAGAAGGGCAAGAAAGGATGTTGGGTGAATATGATCAATATTTACTATATGTATGTATGAAAAGGCCAAAATGAAATCCATTATTATAAATAGTTAATATATGATATTAAAAATATTAAAAGTTTCCTATCAAGGAAACCAACAAAAGGGAGACACAGTTTGCACATCCACAGACTTCCGCAGCCTGTTCTTTTCCCTGGCCATCCTCGGTAAAGGACACACTCCATGCCTGTGTTATAGGATCCAAGTCATCCATGGTTTCTAAATCAGAAGTCAGGGAGACTTTTCTTGTGAAATATTTTCCTCATGCAGTTGTTTTTGCCAGTTCCGAGAGGAAGCAGTGGGCTGAAGTCAAGTGGCATGACCAGATGACGGGGGCTAAGCAAGCGCTTCGTGCGAAGGTCTGCTGGGAACCGCCAGGCTCAGGACGACAGCGGCACTGACACGGCTGCCTCTTGCCCGAGAAGCTCGTAAACACGCGCTCTAGGCGATCCCTGGCCTCAGCAGCTGCTGGCTCTTTTGTTTAATTATAAGCTACAAGCGAGCTTCTTAAAGAAGCGACGTGTGTAGGGAACAGTGGCCAGAGGACAGTCTGTTCACAGATTTTAAGATAGTCAGCACTGTTGGAATTATATGTCCTAATAAGAGATGGGTGGACTGTGTGGGAGAAATAAGAGCCACCACCCGCCCGGAGTTAAACCAAAATTGTTTTTGAGGTTCAGAAATATTCACGTGGCAGCTTTCTATGTTTGGCTAGGGCAAGCTGAACTTGCGTGCCCAGAAAACAATTTTCTCTATCTGTCAAACTAGCCCAAATATCTGCCTCAACAACGAAGCGATAGCACAGCCCTGGCTTCTTACCCTCAGGCGGGGCTACTGTATCATGGCCGACATTTACTCTGAGCCTACTATGTGCACAGAACCAGCCTTGGCACAGGAGGGATGAGAAACTGTGAGAGAAGATGTGCTCTTACGTCACACTCTAACTACATGTGGAGGGGAAGGCCTTCTCAGGAAGTTACTGTCACACACCACATAAAACAAACACAGCATAAGTATGAAATGCCATGTTCCTAGTAGCAGTTCTCCAAACGCTTATGAGACCCTGCGTCTGATTGCCAGCAATGCGAAGGAAATGGAAAAAGAAAAACCCTAACTCCCTTTACCCTTTTTTTCTACTCAAATAGGAAAAACAGTCCTGGCTTATTAGAAAAATCCAAAGACTAGAAGAAATAAAGAGAGGAACACAGGAAGGGAAAAGCCCAAGCAGCCTTTCCCTCCACTATTGGCTGCGTCAGCTTTTCTCCCCCACGTCTCGGACCAGTTACGCATCAGCTGTTGTAGGGCACTGTGCCTCCTACCTGATCCCCACAGCATTAGAAGGCAGTTGGTGCCCAGAGCACATTTCAAGGTGTGACCCAGAACCTTCGGGCTGAGACACCTCCCTGAGGGGTAAGTCAATAAGCAACAATTCCCTTCTTTAGTGAGTCAGCTTTTCAAAACCATTTCCTTGCACTGGGCAAGCCAAACCCTCACAACTCCAGCTCTGCCGTACTTCTCTTTCTGATGAAGAAGGAAAAGAACAGGAAATTCAGCGAATGGGCCTCATCCCATCACTGGCCCCTTCCAGAGTTTTCTCTAAGTGTTCACAATGAACATTGTGATACACAGTCTAAGAAGTTGTTATAGTGGGTCTACCGTAATGATAAAATGCCAAAGTTTCTTTTTCATAAATAAATAAGTTCAGTGTGTATTGAAAGATAGAGACAGGAAGAGGGGAAGAAAGAGAAGAGGAAGAGGGAGAGGTAACATGAGCATGAGAAAGAATGAGGTATAGATTGAATCCAAACACAATATATGTGTGCAAATATTAAGTAAAATATTTAATTAAAAAATAATTGATTCATAAACAACAATGTGTTCATAAAGTGGCCTGTCTTCATTAATTCATTTACACAAGAATATCTATCCCATTCCCTCGATACACACAACACTGCACAGGTCATGAAAGAAAAGCAGGGTGGGATGAAATCCTCTCCATCCTGAATTTCACAGTCTTCTGTGAGGAGAGAAGTAAAGGATATAAGACATGTGATTGCATAGCATGTCTGGGGGAAATGATGTAGACGGGAGGGCCTGGGTGGAAAAGAGCACAAGCTGACACAGGATGATTCTGGGTGACTGAAATTGAGATGCTGAGCAGAGAACTAGGAGAGATAAAGGAGAGAGACAAAGGAAACAGGGATGCTAGTCCAGGGGAAGACCCAGAGCCCGGTGTCCACAGGGTTGAGACTGTACCAGCCGAGCAGTCCCACTGGCTCAGCAGAGAATCTCGGGTGAGCAGAGAGACCAGAATTTAACTCATTTCACTCTTGGAAATCAAATAAATAAACCGTGTGAAAGAAAGCATGCCTCAGCTTCCTCCGGGTGATACCCAGGGCAGCTTCATGCTAAGTGAGCAGCAGTCTCTGCCCAGGTATCCTTGGAAAGGAACAAAACACAGCAAGATAGTCCAGAGTGAGCCTTACCATGGTGAAACAGATTTGTTTTTGTTTTCCATTGTGATAGGCTGGATACAGACAGAGACGTTTGCTTTGGGGAGAGGGGGAGTGAATGTTGAACTACATTCTATAAACATTGTGTAAGTTATGGCATAAAGTTACGTTTTATAGGCAATTTTATTGGTCTTCTATCCATTGGCCAAAAATCTCAGGTGCTGAGGTTGGTGGAAAAATAAGCTACTGTCTGTAGAAGTTTTCAATAAACCAGTCAAAAAAGAAGCTGATTTTAAAGAAAAATTGACGTTGAAAACTAATATTATTTTAGAGACCATTTTTTATGTTATATTTATGCACATGAGACCACTTTAGGGTTTATTCCTCCCACAGGATTTCAGTGCTTTCCAAAGTGTCAGTTTGGTCTTTACAGTTGGGTTTAAATGAAGATCAATATATANTCCACAATTTCTAATTAGTTTTTAAACACCTCTGACATTTTGCTTATCTGCATGGAAAACCTCAAAACAGCCATTAACCGTGGTCGGAAGTGACTCTTAGCTTCACCAACTGAAAGGGAACTGCCAGTTACAAAGGGGAATGTGGGAAAAAAGGGCATAGTTATTGGTTTCTAAAACAAACTAGAAGACTAAACCCCGGTGATGAAATGAGCCCACTGGCCTGGATGATAACTTCTGAGGGCTGACATTCGATCACTGATCTCACCTATCCAAACAAACCTAGTATTAGTTTCTCTGTTTTTCTTTCATTATTTTTGAGACTGGGAAAATCAAGTGCAATTCCTTCAGCTTCAATTTTTCCCCCCACTAAGAATGAGCTAGTTTTCTGTGCTCATTTTAGCTACGCTTCAACAGAATTTGACTTTTAAAAAAAATGCCATTTGGGTTTTCTGTGAGAGTACATGTAGTGTATATGTGTATATGTTCATGGATAGTTGTATTTGCACATGTGTGTGAAAGTCAGAGGTCCACGTCAGGTGACTTGCTCAATCATGTCTCCATCTTAATTTTGAGGCAGAGTTTGTCAGTGAAGCTGAAACTTACTGATTCAGCAAGTCTGCCTGGCCAGTGAGATCCAGGAATCCTCCTGTTTCTATCTCTCTGGGGGCTGGGATTGCAGATATAATCCTCCATCACACTTGGCTTTTCATGTGGGTGCTAAGGATTTGAACTCTTGTCCTTACACTTATGAATCAAATACTTTATAGACTATACCATCTTCCCAATCCTCTAGTTTTGTATTGTAAATATTTACATATACTGATTCAAGTGGAATATTCCTTTATACTGTGTAAAGATATGTTTCTGTGATTGGTTTAGTAAAGAAGCTGACTGGCCAATAGCTGGACAGGATAAGGTTGGGGGAGAGCCAAACAGAGAATGTTGGGAAGCAAAAAAGAGGAGTCAGAAGGAGTAGCTAGCAGAAGCAGAGAGAGGCAAGATAAATTTGCCATACTGCAAAAAGGTACCAAGCCAGGTAACAAAGCATAAATAGAAATATGGGTTAATTGAAAATGTTAGTAACTTAAGCTATTGGCCAAGTATTTATAATTAATATTACGCCTCTTTGTGGTTACTTGGGGGCAGTTTATGGGACAGAAACTTCTGCCTACAGATTCATACTTATGTATTCCGATGATAAATAAATTTTAATCTCTGTAGCCCGCTTAGCTTGAAGACATGCGAGTACATGGCTTCTTCTCCTACAATAGAGTCAATTTCAGACTCTCCAGCAGTGGTTCTCAACCTTCCTAATGCTGGGACCCTTTAATACAGTTTCTCATGCTGTCATTATCCCCAACCATAAAATTATTTCCATTGCTACTTCATAACTGTAATTTTGCTACTGTTATGAATCATAATGTAAATATCTTTGTTTTCTGATGGTCTTAGGTGACCTCTTGTGAAAGATTGGTCAAATCTCAGAAACTATATATGTTGATTGTTGCTTGTCAAAAACTGTCACTGCTGAACAATAGCCTAAACTTTCAAACACATACACTACATTAAACATAATAATAATGTCTTTCCTTCTTTAAATTATTTTATGTGTATGGGCGTGTTGTTCACACATATGTAAATGTACCGCTTACATGTCTGGTGGCAGAGAGGACATCAGATCTCTTGGATCTGGAGTTTTAGATGACTGTAAACTGTCATGTGGGTGCTAGAAATCAAACCCAGTGCTCTTAACCATGAGGCCATCTCTAGGGCCCTGATAATGCCTTTCAAAGCTTAATGGTATGCCATTATTTGACTGGAACCTGGACTCTTGCTGTGATGTACCTGAAATAGTAGCATCGTAGACACTCAGTACAATAGAAGCATCAGGGAACACTGTGCATAACGAGAGCCTCTGGGATGCACTGTGTTGTGGGAGCATCATAGAGTCTCTGAGCCTAATGGCTGCTTCATGGACATACTCTCGGTGGAGACCTCCAATTGCCACGCGCCGCGCCCCCGTGTCTGTGTGCTCTGTGCGCTGGCACCCAGTTCGCGAGCTTCCGGCAAGGGGGCTGGAGGTTAAAATACACAGACACACACAGACAGAGAGACAGCGACACGGGTCATCCTTGAATTCCCCAAGAATGCCCCCTTTATTGTGTTCAGGGGCAGATTGTATAGAGACAGCCACGCCCCAGCCAAACCCACCAGAAACCATTCTCCTGCCATCAGGAACTCCTGAAGGTCTTGTGCTCAGAGCAGCTGTAGGCACTCAGATCAGGGGATTACAAGAAATTCAGGATCTGGGGTCTCACTGCTCCCAACATACTCTGTTTATCTCTCTCCCAGCTTTGCCTGTGGTCACATCACACTATCATGTTGCAATCCACTAGGGAGTGTTCGTGTCTACGCCATGAACATGTACAAACACTACAGTTTGCAGCTTCCTTTGTTTTGTTCTAGACCCTCAGTTCTTAATCGGGTGCAAATTTGGTCTTCATACACTCAGCCTGTGACGAAGTCTGGAAACTTAGTTGGCTGATCCACCTGGGACATATGACTGGAGGCGACTTGCTAGAGACTGTAGATGCTGCCAAACATTCTGTAACCCAGGACAACATCAAAGAGCTACTTGTGCCCAAGATATAATAACACCGAGGCTGGCTGCCATTAGTCTAGAACTAATAAAACAAGATGTGGGAAATGTTAACAGTCAGTGTAGATGAACTTTGTCTGTGCCTGTTATGTTGGTCTATGTCTGCCCTCTCCTCCCTTGTTATCATAGGCAACTGCAGCCAGTCACTGCCTGTAGAGTTCTCCAGGAAAAGGCATTGAATAAACTTTTTCTTCTCAAAAAAAAAAAAAAATCCCCAGTCTTGAAAGAACCCATAACACATGCCCTTTATCACAATTATCCCAAACTAAAATCTTGTCTAAAATATGACCAGGGTTCTTCAGGCTTCTCTAAAGACCCTTGTTGTGGTGGGGACAGCAGCAGGAATATTTTTGTCTATGACATTTCACCAGTGGTATTCCTCACCAATAAGTCTCTTCCTCCTGTTATCGAGCCTGGGAAGGCTCCATGGGATGTGAGTGCTGAGACTACCTGAATTATCCACAGTGGGTACTAGAAGGTTGTTTTGAAGGTTCATTTTTATACCACGTTGCTCTCACCTTCAGGATTTTAACTGAGACTCTCAATAGTAGGGAAATTGCTTGGTTCTGTCCTATACAAACACTTATAGTCAGAATCTAAGATCTGGACAATGGGAATCCCCATTTAAATAAACACATATGACATTCAGTGTGTGTGTGTGTGTGTGTGTGTGTGTGTGTGTGTGTGTGCTACTGACTGGTCTATTGCTGTGATAAAACACCTGGGCTAAAAGCAATTTATGAAGAATTTATGTTGGCTTAAAATTCCAGAGAGAATACTGATCCATTGCATGAGTAAGGAATGACCTTAGGGACTTCTCATCTGCAGAGAGAAAACCGAGGGGGGGGGAGAGAGAGAGAGAGAGAGAGAGAGAGAGAGAGAGAGAGAGAGAAAGAAAGGGAAAGAGAGAGAGAGAGAGGTGGTACCAGGCTATGAAGCTCAAAGTCCTCCTTTGGTGACATACTCTCTAGCAAGGCCCACTGTGTAAAGGTTCCATAACCTCCCCAACAACACAACCAACTGAAGACCATTTAAGTGTTGAAATGCACAAATCTATGAGTGGCATTTTCCATTAAAACCATCACACTGTGAAATTATGATGGGACACAGCTAGAAAGAACAAGTCAATTTGAATGTGGCTCATGTGACTCAAACCAGTTCAAGACTCCAATAGTCTTCTAGATTTTAGACAGAAGGTTTCTGAGCAGGTGGAAGACCCATGGATAGAAGGTAACTAGATCTTTTAGCTTGGGGCCAAGGGCACTTGATGTGGGAGTCCCCTCTGTATGCTGTGATTACCATTGGTTAATAAAGAAGCTGTCTTGGGCCTGCACAGGGCAGAATAGAGGTAGGTGGGGTAAACTAAACTGAATGCTGGGAGAAAGTAGGCAGAGTCAGTGAGAAGCCATGGAGCCTCACCAGAGACGGAACCATGCCCATAAGCCATAGCCACGTAGTGATACACAGATTAATAGAAATGGGTTAAATTAAGATGTAAGAGCTAGCCAATAAGAAGCTATAGTTAATAGGCCAAGCAGTGATTTAATTAATACAGTTTTTGTGTAGTTATTTCGAATCTGGGCAGATGGAAACCAATAAGAGGCCTCCCACTACAGGCATTTATGGGATAATTTAGGTCAAGAGACTGACAGGCGAGTGAATCATCCCCTACGTAAGGACACCATTAGTACCTAACTTGGATGGTACAGCTCATGGGGCATCCTTCCCTTGGCTTATCCCACAGGTTACCATGAAACCCTAGGCAGAACCTCATATCTTGCCTCAGTCTAAATAGAGATGCCCAGAACCAGACACTGTTACTTTTGTTTGTTTTGTTTTGTTTCTGAGGAAGCAAATTAAATGGTTATTTGCACAAATTTTGTTAAAAGCCAAGAAAAATCTAATGATCCAAACTGTAGATAATGGAATGATTAGGCTTGAAGCATCCATATTCAAAACACAGGAAACACAGGAGTCAACAATCTGAGAAAATAGTTCCAGAGCTAAGCAAGAAAAGATGTCCTTCCTCCTTGGCTCCAGAAAATGAAGCAGTTCATTTTGTCCTTCCACGAGGTATGGTCATGAAGCCGCTTTTGGTAACTATTGACTGGAGACAGAGAAGTATTCAACTTACAAAATTGGAGTCTCTAGCCTACAAAAACAGCAAGCAATAGAGATTTACTTCTCTGAGATTTATTTTTATTGTTTTTAAACATATGTGTATGGGGTAGATGTGACCATGAGTGCAGGTGTCCATGGAGGCCGGAAGAGAGAATTGTATCCTGAGACAGGGTTTACAGGTGGTTAAAAGCTGCCTGAGCTGGGAACCAAACTTGGGTCCTCTGCAAATCTTTCACTATTGAACCATCTATCTAGCCCCATGGGGATTTGTTTTTTGGAATAATCATTTTACTTACATGTGTTTAAAATTTGTTCAGGGGCTAGAAACAGAGCTCAGTGGACAATAAATAGTACTTGCTGCACAAATATGAGAACCTGAGTTTAAATCCCCAGAACCTACATTAAAGGCTAGAGTGGGTGTATTTGCCTAAAACCCCAACATAGAATTAGGGGACAGAAACAGGAGGCTCATTGGAGCTAGCAAGGCATCTGGCATGTTCTGATTTCCATGTGTCCACATAAAGGCACATGCATGTGCACACATCACTAAAATTACACCATTTATACACACACACCCTCTCTAAAACACACATATGCATTCATATACAGATACACACATACATACACATATAAATAAACCTCTCTCTCTCTGTCTTTCTCTCCCTCTTTTTCTCTCTCTCTCTTCGAGAAGAACATCCCCCATTCTAGAGATATTTAATATAAGTGACTTTAAGACCTAGGTTGGGCCGGGTGGTAATGGCTCATGCTTTCAATCCCAGCACTCAGGAGGCACAGACAGGCGGATATCTTCAAGTTTGAGGCCAACCTGTCTATAGAGCAAGTTCCAGGACAGGCTCCAAAACTATAGCAACCCTGTCTCAAAAAAAAAAAAAAAAAAAAAGGCACTGCTATTAGAAGTCATATTTAAATTTTCTATGAAGGAAACCTTTATTAGAGCTATCCAAAGGTAGAAGGGTATAGGATATTATTCAGTCTTAGAAAGGCTCGGTCTACTTGTGGGATTTGTAGAGATGGGAGCAGGGGTGGTCCCCAGTGCTTTGTCTGGCACTTGGAAATCTGTTTCTCATACTGAATTGCCTAGTGTTAATACAAAGGGAGGTGCCCAGTCTTACTGCAACTTGATATGCCATGCCTTGTTGATACCCAGGGGAGGCCTGCCCCTTTCTGAACAGAAACAGAGGAGGAGTGGATTAGGGGAAAGGGGCAGAGGGGAGGTAGAGGAAGAGAATGAAAGGAGAGAAGGGAGGGATTTGATGAATGAAAATTGGTTCTCATGGATTTCTGAGCTTCCCATCCCTGAAGCTACTTTGTCCAGTATGGGTACCAGTCTACTTCTTCTGCTTACTGGGAACACAGTGACAAGAATGCCAAAGACCAAGATCTACGAAGGGTTTCTCCTAACTTGAGACTGTGGTCCTTGGTGCCAGCTTGGCATGGTCGCCGGAGCTCTTAGAGTAAGTTCTTATGAAAGAGTTTTATGTGACCCACAAATCCTTCATGATCTACCCAGTTGAACTCCACCCCCGACAAGGCTTATCTCCTTCCATGAATCCCTGTACTAAGAGTACGGTCGTCTCCCAGTCCCTAGGCAGCAGGATCTCTCCTTTCCCTCGACATTCACATGCACTTTTTCTGCTCCCTAAATTCTCCTCTCACATGAATCCTGTTAATGCCCACTTACCCTTGGCCAGCCTCAGAGAAGACATCTCTCATCTCAGTAAGAGGATCAGATGCAATGGGACCAAGGTAGAGAAGAGAATAAGGAGTTTACCACAGAGGCATGGCAGGAAAGACTTGTTGGCCTCACACTCTACGACACATTGATTGGATTATAGAAAGCTTGGCAAAGGGAAATTTCCTTTTATTTGACATAAACGTTATAGAACCTAAAGTAGTCTATACACAAAGCGTTAAGGTTCGTGTTCCCCAACACCCTTATGCCTTTTCCTTTTTAAACTGCCTGCTTCTTAGGAAGTAGTATTGAATTTTCTCTACTATACCTTTCCTAGCCCAGGGCCTTATACATAGCTGACATAATTTCTAACTAAATATATATTTAATGAATGAGTTAATATGGTTTACTGCTTGTGTTTTATGCTGGATAGTTTTCTGTTAGCTTGACACAAACTAGAGTCATCTGAGAGGAAGATTAAGGAAATGTCTCTCTAAGCTCTGGCTGTAGGCAGGCCTGTAGGGCCTTTTCTTAATTAGTGATATCTAAGGGAGGACCTAGTTCACTGTGGATGGTGCTGTCCCTGGGTTGGTGGTCCTGGGTGTTGTAAGAAAGCAGACTGAGCAAATCATGATGAGCAAGCCAGTAAGCAGCATCCCTCCATGGCCTTTGCATCAGCTCCTGACTCCAGGTTCCTGCCTTGTTTGGGTTCCTGCCATAGCTTCCTTCACTGATGGACTACAATGTGGAAGTAGAAGCCAAATAAACCCTTTTCTCCCCAACTTGGGTTGTGGTGTTTTATCACAGCAATAGAAACCCTACGACAGGTCTCTTCATCCAATAGTGACCCTCTAACTTGTAAGGTCCTTGCATCTCTTTTCATGTGTTTCCAAGCCCTGAGTCTACCATAAGCCTTGTAACATTCTGAGCAGGAAAATTAGCAAGTAGAGAGTGACGGCAGGCAGGATTCTCAGAGGTCACTCGGGTCACCTTCCATAAGCGTAATGAATTCAAACATAAATGTGGGGATTAGTGATGTGGCTCAGTTAACAGAGTGCCCAGGTATGCATGGCTCCTTGAATTCAATTCCCACCAACACATAAAGTCAAGTGTATGTCCATTGTGGTCCTTGCCTGCAATCCTAGTATACAAGAGGATCCGAAGTTTCAAGGTTATCCTTTACTGAGCAAAAAAAGAAGCCAATTGGGCTACAGGAGACCCTGTCTCAAAATAATAAATCCCAACAAATGTGTATCTATCTGTTTTTACCTGTTGAGGAAGGCAAGAGCCTTCCAGTCTGGACACGGACTAGGGATGCTCATTGCTTTGACATGACTCCACAGTTCCATCACCAACAGAGCCTTCCCAGGATGACAACTAGAACCCTTGGCACTCATCCTGACCCTGTCCCCATGACACACCTGTCCCCTGACCTTGCCCATGGTGATCAGAAGGAAAGGCAAGCAGGCTAATGTCTCTACCTTTCTTTCACACCATCTTCCCCACAAGACCCCCAGTGAGAGGTCCAGCCCTTCCACAGCACAGTAGTTTCCTCGGAAACCCCACAGGAATCAGTAGGAGGTCATGAGAAGAACTCAGGGGCGAAAGTCAGGAATCCACTGTCTCTGATTCCTAAAGTCCTTTAACAATTCTATGAAGGCTGGGCGGTAGTGGCGCACGCCTTTAATCCCAGCACTTGGGAGGCAGAGGCAGGCAGATCTCTGGGAGTTCGAGGCCAGCCTTGTCTACAAGAGCTAGTTCCAGGACAGGCACCAAAGCTACAGAGAAACCCTGTCTCGAAAAACTAAAAATTAAAAAATTAAAAAAAAATTCTATGAGGACTTCATGCGATAAAATCTACAGTCTACATGTACCAGGATCAAACATCTGTATAATTTCCTGGGAATTAATAAATAAACCATTCCCTGTCCATCACTACAGGAAATTACTGTTGTGGGCAGTGATTAAACAGAAACTTCAAAAAGAAAGGAAGAGATAGAGAGAGAGGGAGGTGGGGAGGGAGGAAATCTCTGGTGTCTGAATTGGCCTTGTCGTTCTAAGACTTGAACTGTGCTCAGAACATGCAGGCTTCATACCCTTGACTTGTGTGTTGCATTAAATGTATTCTGATGGATTTGAATAGAACATTGTAGTAATTCAGTTGGTCCCTTTCACCTTCTATAAGGTCTTATCATTCCATTGACCTGGAAGACCCATGCTTCAGGGCAGCTGTTACTGTGTAAGAATGCCACGTGGTATCTGAATGAAAATGGCAAGGGCAAAATTTAAGGGCTGGTGAAGGGAGATAACCCACCCCCAGTCCGGTGTATTCCGACAGTGTTAAGGAGGAGATCACCCTGTGCTTATTCACTCCAGGGTCATCGGTCTGGATTCAGGAAACAATGTCTTTCTCAGGTGAAGGAGCTAGACAGTCTTGTAAGCTTGCTTTGATGTCACATCATTCAAAACCTTGGCATCAAACACCAGACTGCAACACCTCCTGGGCTCAGAGAAAAATCCTCTTTTATCCCGCTCTTCCACCAGGGTGAGTGTCAGCAGGGACCCCTGCCTCGTCAGTCCTAATCCTAGGGATCCAAAGCCAGCGTGGCCCTTGAAGATAGCAGTCTGACACTCCAACACACGTAATGGTAACTTAAGGAATGTTTACACTACAAGGAAGAGTAAAATATGAAGTTGGGAGGGCATCAAAGATGGGACAGAGGGCGTCCTATGTCCAGGAAGAAAATGATAAGGCTCCCTGGCTGTTAAGTGCTTGAGGGAATTGAAGTGCACTGTTATTACAAAGCCATAATGAAAGCCTGGCTCAAGTGCCCTTCTGCCTGTAAGTACAGTTTCTCAGAGGGAGACTGGATTCACGGGGAAGATGAGGATTTGTTTGGGATTTTTGCCCCCAAAGTGTAAGAATAGCTTAGGCATTAGGTATTCCTAATTTGTTAGAACTTGTGAGCAACTGGCAAAGTTGGCGAGTGTAAAGAGGCTGGGACTGCATTGGAGTCTAATAAAAAGCCCAATAAAAGTTTTAAACTAGTTCACACATCTGCAGTCTAACGGGGTGGGGTGGGGGGGCATTACCTAATGCGTGCAATGGCTGCAGCAGCTACACCCTGCGCCGCTGGAAGCTTGCTGGGGGACGAGGGTGGAGAGCAGGATGGGTGCAACCTTCCCCCAGGCAGCAGTCACTCCTCTGCAGAGAACCTTCTCATGAACCTCGAGGGGACTGAGTTAAAACATTACAGCCAATTCTCTCGGGTCCCCCTAATTTGCACTTACAAGCATTCTTGGGGCGGGGCTTAAGTGTGCTTCTTCAGTGTCCAGATATCTTTACCAGGAGACAGAGGAAAAAGAAGAAGAAAAGAAAAATACAATGTCTGGGGTTTGAATGTCCCTGTGCAGAAATAATCAACTCTAGACCTAAGTTGAGGTGCATACACCCTGCGCCTCCCAGTGCCAGGACTGACTGACTTCACTAGAATAAAAAAAGCAAAGAGCCAGTGGAGGGAGGTGGGGAGTCCATGGTTTCCCTCCACAGCTTCAAATAATTCATGGAGAACTTTGGAAAAACTCAGAAGATAGAATTTTTTAATAAAAAATTTAAAGCTTTATAAATTGTTGGTATTACATGCAAAAAAACATACTCGTCCCACTCTAGAGTATTACGAAGTGTTTGCATTGTGAACTGACATTCAAATGTGTTTAATTAGGTGATGGTTAAGATCAGTCTAGCACAGTGCATAAAGCTGTCCAGCCTAGGGCCTTAGCATTGGCTCCACCCCAGGAAAGGGTGCTGGGGGGCACTCCCCAGCTAACAGTAGCAGCCTTCAAGGCCAGTGCCCACCAGGAGCACATAGATCAAGTCAGCTCTTACAGGCTGGTCACACATCTATATTAAAAAGGAGAAAATCTACCTTCTGGGATTTTTCCAGAGCTTCTAATAGTCTCCCGTCTCTCAGCTCATCAAGCTTAAAATGGTTCCCTTTGTTAGGTCTCAGCCCACCTCTGCCTTCCAGACTAAGGAGATTTGAAACCCCTCTCCCTACGTTGTGGGCTAGACAAAGGACTTTTCAGTTCACTCTACTTCCCTGAAAGGAAAATCTTGTTGTCTCGTAAAAAGCAACCCCAACATAGGCAAATGCATCGGAGGGCAGTGGGCAGCAGACAGTAGACAAAATTCTCTCTTGAAGACCATCACTCGCTCAGGAGAAATACAAACTATCCTGAGCCTGGGGGTTAGAATCAATCAGGTGAATCTGAGGACCAGACACGTAGCAAATTCACTTGCTTTACTTGAATAAGGAGGCTCATTGCAAAGGTTGACTGTCCTGAACTTGACATTGCAGGCCGTGCTTTGCACTTCGGCCTGCCTTGAAAAAATGACAAGCTGCTTTTAGAAGAGGCCGTTCACCTCCTCTCATGCCCTACCCCTTGCCTCCAAAAATGAAGACACGGTATTAATGTTCAACCCATTGGGGGCAACCAGCAAGAGCCTGTGAATTCTGCTCTAATACCTGGGCTCTGTAGTTATTCCTGATTTCTGTTATTTGCTGGGACAACTGGAGTTGTGTGTATTTGAGCTGTGAACTGGTTCCAGGGACTTTCATGAAGTCACAGAACATTCATGCTTCATTGAGCTGCAACTTTTTCTGTTCTAATTTGTCTCAGGATACCTGAGGTTTCAGCTTCAGGTGGTATAGATGAACCCCCATTGAAACCCAGAAGTCCACCCCTAACCTTCATCTGGGATATCTATACATTTAGGTTAAGACAGTTCTGCTAGGGTGTGGAGAAACCACCCAGTCTTGAGTAAACTCCTCACTGAATGGGGCAGTAGGGGTTCCATGAGGAGAATTTATCTGGCTAGTGGAAGGGCTAGTGTTTGGATCTAGTCTGTCTGGTTCCAAAATGAACAAGGGTCTTAAGACCATTGTGATGTTATCCTCCCTTCTAGTACATACCTGGAGGTACTGACTTAGTGTTTCTAAGAGGGGGGAAACCTTTGTGTTCTCTAACTCCAACCTGGAGCAACAGTCCATTTCTTCCCAACCCAAGCACCCGCTAGTTCAAAGGACTCGTGTGAACCTGAACACATGGTGTTGTACACAGGTTCTTCCAGAAAGAGACATCTACCAGTACACAAGGAAGAGCTGTCTACAAGGAAGAGTTGGCCCAGGAGAGCCATGAGAGGAAGAAAATTTAGCCTGAGGCTCTAACAACTTTGGGTGCTGACTGAACTGGAATATTTTATGAAGAAATTGATAGGTATCCAAAGACACTGCTTTCATGGCAGACAACATTTCGTTGCCAAGTGGCTAAGAATGTTTAGAGCTTTAGCATGGGACTTGGTGCTGGTGGAACTCCTAGCCAAATAAAACTTTTCCTGTGGCCTGTTACCATAATTTTTAGAGGTAATAATCACTCAGAAAAGAAAAAATTCTTTATAAAGGCATTTTATCTCCCAAATAGGATCAGTTGTGTCCTTGGGGTGTGAGACCTCTTCTCTTGAGAGGGACCCACATAACCCATTCCAGTGTTCTGTAGCCAAGGGATACAAGGATGACCACCATACCAATCTACACCCCAGGGGAGAGAGAGCTCTAGTCCCATCACTCCAGCCTGGAGATTCTCAAAGCCATCCCTGACTTCGGAATACCAAGGGGCCAGTGCAAATGTTGTAATCAAAAGCAAGGCATGATCACTGCACGGTCACTGTCCTCATGGTCTCATGAGGTCACAAGACCCATTCACCCATGTGGATGTTGTTCATCTCTACGCCTGCCCTTAACCCGTGACACTATTAATTAACTAGTGACACTTTGTGCTGCTTCCTCCTGAAAACAAGCTACAAGACAGTGGTCAGGAGCAAAGGAAACTGAGTCCCTGGCAGAGATGGTTTAGTGCAACTTCGTTCCCTCTCTGACCACCACACCGTGAAAATGGTGGTGTGGAAGCCATGCCACGCACTCACTCCCCATCGTGGTGATGTTGAAATAAAAATATTTTGAAAAAGAACATCCCCATTTTCAGAACAAATTCTTTTTTAATTATATTTCTTATTTCCTCTTCAGATATATCTAATTAGACATGACAATATCCTCCTTGACATCCTCTATTTTTATAGTACCATTTTGTAAATAAGCAAAAGTGACCCTTCCTGACCACTGCTTGACAAATAAACCTGTTTTTTTTTTTTTTCAGTATGAAAAACATGTCTAAATCAGTCTCTGGGAAGGACCGTCTGTCTGCCGGACTTCAACTTCTCCCTGCCTCCCTCTTCCTGGCATTTACTGTAAGCACAGGATGCTGGAGGCCGGTCTTCTGTCAACTCCTGTCGCTCTTCCACCCTCCTGCCAGTCAATGGAAAGTCTCAGGACAACATTCGAGAGCATTGCTACGGCACTGCCAGCAAGAGAAAGCGTAGATTTCGAACCTTTAATGAAAGCAAGCAGGCACGCTAGGATGCTTGCAGTGTTCAGTGGCTTCATGTCCAAACTGCAGGGAACTGTTCCCCATACTACAGATTTTTATAAAACCACGATGCTCATAATCAAAATGACAATAATAATAAATTGCAGCTAATTATTGAATTTGGTCCTAATTCCTTTAGTTATAGATTAAAGACTGTATTAAATAGTTCTTAGATTTGGTACAATTTTCCACAAATATAGCTACTGCATAAATCAATACACAATTGAGCCTTGCCATATTACAAAACTTTGTTCAATGTTTGGGACAACTTCATCTCTGAGAAAAACTCGAGTTCTAGAGTTTGTGTTCTCAGTGCAGACACGAAGCTCTGGTCCTTCTGAGAGCTGAACGTCTGTCTTTACGTCATATTTCAAAATGTCAAAACATGAAGGAAGCTGATGACGAACTCTGCTATTTAAAACTCAGTTTTATAGATTTGCCCATGAAAAAGATCATCAGAAATGAAATTTTTTTTTTGCAGAGACATCCTAATAAAGTTGTTATGGTTATGTCGAATTTCCAGGAACTCTTGTCCCTGCGATGTTTACAGTCTTTTAAAAGAGAAGGCTAAAAAGAACAGAACTTACCAAGTGGTACAAATCGTTGCAAAACATCCCATCTACACAACATTGGAGAAAAGTCCAGCTTTCTAACTGTGGAAGGAATTTTCTAGAAGGGTAATGGATAGATGCAAGTAAAATAGATGCTCAGTTTTCCGCTGAGCCATGTCATGGTGTTGGAAAGCTGATGAGAAGGCAGATGGTGTTGACAGTCTGTCATTTAATGAACCACAACAAGCCAACTGTTATGACAGGCGCATGAAAGCGTCCTGAACAATATGAAGATTTATGGGGACAGAGAAAAGAATCTCCGAGAAAAGAAAGAACCCTAAAGAAATTAGTATTTTCAAAAGCACTGATGAAGTACTACAAGAATATCAGTGGTTGGAATTCCTAAAAATGATTGAGCATAAAGCAGTCTCATTTATACCGTCAGTTTTGTCCCATAGATAATGAAAACAGTGACAATTTGTCAGCAATGAAGTTCGCTGTGCAACTAGAAAAATACCCTTTTTCTCGTGTGCTGTTTCTTGCCACGTGGAGCAACAGTAGCACTGCTCAGTGTCTTGGCACTCCAAGGGACCAGGATGCTCTCACGGGTAGCTCCCTTTACTAACACTACCCAAGTCAATAAATCTATTTTTAAGTTAGTGGTGTTTTTTTCTTAAAATTGTGACACTTGTATTTATTTTGTACAGTGTGTTTATATGTGGGCACACGTGCATGCCACAACACATGTGTGGGAGGTCAAACAACATCTTGTGGGAGTTGGGTGTCTCTCTTCCACCATGTGGACCCCAGGAATCACACTCCGTGCTTAGAGGTGTCAGGGAAGCCTTTACCAATGAGCCACCTCGCTGGCCCTGGTAAATCCTTTTCATCTTAAAACTAGCAGAACTGAGACTAATCTTCTGACCAATGTTTTAGTTGATTTTTATTGTAGGGGAAACTTTTGACATTAAAAACTTCATTTCCATCATTTCCATTCCTTTCTGTCTGTTTAGTGATGCTCATGTGTCCATGTGTTTAGGTTTGACATCTTGAGATTGGAGCTCGTTGCTGAAGAGAGCAAATCCTTCCTCCCCCAGAGGAATCCCACTGATTCTCTATAGTTCTTCACCTGGGGGTGGGACACTGTGAAATTCCCTGCATCCCTGTTGGCATGTTAACCAGTGTTATCATTATGCAGCTCTTGGATGGGAGACTCACACTTTGAAACTTCATGGGTGCAGCTTCCTAAGTTCAATTCCTGAGACTCACGGTGGGATGAGACAACTGACTAACATGGGTTGCCCTTTGACATCTACACATGTGCTATACATGTACATGCCCACATACATACACACACTACACAAAATAGATTTAAAAGTGATATATGTTTATATACATTCTATATGTGTGTGTGTAACCCCAGGATTCTTTAAAAACCTCTAGAAGGCCATCCATCACAATGAATGATCTTTTTATAAAGACAGGAAGGCTCCCTGAGAAATCTTGTGTCTATTAGCTAACAATGATATAGAATTATTTCACTTAATAATTGGCAAATTAATAACACATTCAATACAAAGAGTAAGACTCTGGGCCAGGATGGACCTGTGTTTTAGAGGTATTTATAAAGTTTAATAAGGTGACAATTAAGATGTAAGGAACCATCATGTATGGATGTTACCAAGGACATGATGGAAAGAATTATGAATGAATGTGCCTTAGTGATCAAGAGATATTTCCCCCTATAAATGGGAAAGAGGCACTACAACCATCCTTTACTGACATTGACCTGTCGGGGAGGAGGAATGGAAAAGGAAACACTCCAACCCTGCGATCACGGTATGATGCCATCACATCAAAGAAGCAGCTAGATGAACAGGAGCACCACGCTCCCCACCTGAGTGGGAGGAGTCTCGGTGTCAATCCCAGTTTCAGCCAAGGGCAGTCCCTGTAGGAACCATCATGACGATCAGCACAAGGGGGCTTTAAAACAAACCAAAAAGATGATATACCTCACTTTAATAAATCCCCAGCTAAATTCTATCAAGTTAGTGGGACTGCATGGAACAAACACACTTTAAGGATTTACAACTATTTATTACTATTTGATATATAAAATGTATGTATATGCTCAATGACAAAAACAAAAACCCAAGCTTGTGCTGTGCGCTGTGTGTATACATGTGTGTGTGTGCATGTGTGTGTGTGTGTGTGTGTTTTAAATGACTCAACCATGTCCCCAGTCCACTTTCAGTTTTTGATTGTGTGAATATATCTATTTCACTTTCACTTTTAAAGATTTATTGATAGGGGTTCTTGGCTACCAGAAGTTAGCTTCTCATGCAGTATTTTAGAATGCATTTCCCTGTTCCCTCACCTGCATTGTATCAGTGCAGTCATCAGCCTTCACTCCCTCTGCTCCTGACACTAATTGCCCCCCACCCCCGGACTATTCTCTCCACTCTAAGTACTAACCAGAGCTGACTCTGCTTAGTTGCTTCCTGAGATCAGATGGCATTGGGGTGTTTAGGCCAGTATGGACTTAGACATTTTTAATTTTTCTCAAAATTGTTGCTAGTCATTTTCTGGAAGTTTATTAAGAGTGTCTTTTGTAACTTTCTTTATCCATCCTATTTGGGCAGAGGTCTTATCCTGTGTTCCTGTAGTTTTCATCATTAGGAAAATCTTTGGGTTTTAAGCTTTTATTTTTTCCTAGTTTGTCCTTCTCGCTTCCTCCCAAGGTTCACACTGGGTAATCACACGTTTTATTGGCTTTTCACATTGTCGCAGGGGTCACTGAGAATCTGCATTTTCTCTCACTTGTCATCCCTCCAAGCCTCTCTGCAGGGACAACTTCATGTGTTCAATTTGATGTTTTCTCCTGAGATGCCTGTTCTTGGGAGTTCATCCAGTGGAATTCTCCTTTCACAGCAGCTCGTGTTTCTCATGTCTCTGAATTCCATTCGCTCTTATTTTAGCTCGCCTTTTTCTTTCATGTTTATTTTTAAGTGTTCATTAAGGCCAATATTCCTGTCATTTCTGGGTCTGTTTCTAGCCCTCATCTTTTCCCTCCTGATTATAGGTGAGCTTTCTGCTTCTTCTCATATCAAGAATTCTTCAAATGATTTAATTACACCACTTCCTTGATTGCATAAAGATGTGGTTTGTTTTTAGCTTTGCTTCTGTGAGTATGTGACTGAGTGGGGGTATATGTGTATTCACAGGAGTGCCCACAGAGGCCACCAGAAGGCACCAGATCCTCTGAAGCTGGATTTTCAGGCAACTGTGGCCCACCCAACATGGATCCTCTACAAAAAATATGAAGTTATTTTTGCCTCTTAATGATTGAGCCATCTCTCCAAGTCCCCACTTCCTTGATCTCAAAGCCTTCCTTTGAGAAAATAAACAAACAAACAGAAAATAGTTATTGTTATCATTATTCCAGCAGCAGCTTCGTTCCTTGTGGATTTGCCCGATTCATTTGAATCTTAGTAGGAAATTTGATTGTTGAAGTAGGAGCGGCGAGGCTGCGTCCCCGGCACCCGGCAGCCCGCATGGCTAGCTTATGCCCCGAAATAATTACATGGAAGCTATTCTTTTAAACACCGCCTGACCCATTAGTTCCAGCCTCTTATTGGCTAGCTCTTACATATCGATCTAACCCATTTCTCATAATCTGTGTAGCTCCACGAGCTGGCTTACCAGGAAAGATCTTAACCTGCGTCTGTCTGGAGTGGGAGAATCATGGCGACTCTCTGACTCAGCTTCTTTCTCCCAGCATTCTGTTTTGTTTACTCCACCCACCTAAGGTTTAGCCTATCAATGGGCCTAGGCAGTTTCTTTATTAATAAGAAATCACTCCCACATCATTTGATTAGGCCAAGCTTCAAATCACTGATTTGGCAGTACCCATAGGGTTCTTGTTGCTGAGGTTTCCTCTCGGAGCTGCTGGTGTGTAGGGAGTGTGCCATATTCAATCACTTCTCAGTGTTATTCACGCCTGGACAATTGCATAGCTTCTAGACCCAAGACACATCT
This sequence comes from Alexandromys fortis, assembly GCF_014885135.2. Taxonomy (NCBI): domain Eukaryota; kingdom Metazoa; phylum Chordata; class Mammalia; order Rodentia; family Cricetidae; genus Alexandromys; species Alexandromys fortis. Next base: position 1,253,737 of record NW_026067942.1, on the reverse strand, counting down.
TCTTCCTACAAGCATTTTCTTCTAGCTTCTTGGAATGCATCTGTGTTCCACAGGCTGTGCAACGGGGGCTTTGTGGCTGTTCCCTGCCATCCACACCTCCTCGGGTTCTCTCTAGCTCCTGCCGTCTCCACAGCTCTGTCCTCTGTCCATTGGGTTCAGAATGACTGCCCCTGCAGGTGTCGCGGTTCCGGAACATGCCTCCAGACTGAGAACTCAAGACATCACAGCACACCTTATTGCTTTTCGTCCTCACAGGAAAACAGTCTGGTCCTGGCTCTAGTCCCAAATCTGAAGAAATTTGCTCATACATCAGGCTCAGATGCACTTTTACCACAGGCAAGTTCTCCCAGCACTAGCTAATCAGTCATGACTAGAAGGCTGGATTGCCAGCTAACTTTCATTTTTCTCTCATGCTGCCATGGAAGCCTATCATAAAGGCTTTCTACAACCTACCATACATATTACTTTTTTTCTAATCCAACCTCTGCTTCATACCACCTGACAAAATATTTTCCCTTCAAAGTCTTAATAAATGCCTGAAACTGAAAGTATTTCCCAGCACGTGGCAGGTTTTTAATGAGCAGATATGTTTTCAGTGCTGCCCTGTCATTACTGAGCCCCGAGTGTTCTACCCCAATTATTGATCCTCCACTGCTAAGATATTTGTCCTTTACTAGACCAGCATCCCTCTAGTTTGCCATTGTGTGTTATCTTGACTTCCCTAAACTCTTATGCTTTTCTTTTTATATGCAAATGAGCCTAGGTTGACATAATCTCTCCTAACTCCACCCTGTCCAGAGCCCTTTGCAGCATTGCTGTTTTAGTTTTGTTAAAGGCATCTTACCTTTTTTATCATTATGATAAAAATATCAACCATCAATGTTTTCCTTTCTTCTTCCTGACAGAACTGCATGGAGATAATAGTTTTGAAATTATGTATAGATCCTAAAGAATGCCAGATACCAGAAGACCCTGGAATTGAAAGCCTATGCCTTCTGAGCTACACACCTGCTGCACGCTAGGCTCATAACTCTTTCCAGGTAAGGTACAATAGCAAAAGATAGAACTTAAACATGTCAATTTCATTCTCCTTCATTACAAGTGCACAGAAGACTTATTGCTGTGTAGGTCTACTATCTGCATGTAATTTATTTCTTTTTTATAGTAATTTTTAAGTTTTAAAAATCCACTTTTTATTGCTTAAGAATTTTATATAATATGTTTTGACCATACTCACCCTCCCTTCCTCCCTTCAAGTCTTTTCATAGCCCTCCACTGTTATTACTGCCCAACTCATGTGTTTTTCTCTTAAAACCAGAATCCATTAGTGCTACCTGCATATTCATGGTTGTTGGACCATCTGCTAAAAAATGGATTGATGTGGGTGTCATATCAATCTGTTGATTTCATTGGCTGAGCAATAAAGAAACTGCTTGGCCCTGATAGGTTAAAGCATTGGTGGGAGGAGTAAACAGAATAGGATGCTGGGTGTAAGAGGAAGTGAGGTCAGACTCTGCTCTGCTCCCGGATAGCATGGACGGAGGCTAGAATCTTCCCAGTAAGCGCACCTTGGGGTGCTTACACACATCATTAGAAATGGGCTAGTCCAGGTGCGAGAATTAGCCTGTAAGGGCTAGAGTTCATGGGCCAAGCAGTCTTTAAATGAATACAGTTTGTATGTTGTTATTTCGGGCATGAGCTAGCCAAGCGGCCGGGGTGATGGGGACACAGCCCTGCCACTCTTATTTCAACAGATGGCTGCCCAACGTGAGGATAACTGAATCCACAAAAAGCCTGAGAAAGCTTGGAAAAGAGTAAAGCATGTTTGTTTTCTTGGTAGCAACAATTTTTCGGGTCTACTCTGCTTGCTAGAGGCAAGCAAGCGCTCTCATCTAAGAGAGGCTTCCTGACTCAGCTTTAGCTGCAAAATCCTGCAGCTCATTAAGAGGTCCTGCCACGAAACACTTAAACGGTGTTGACAAAAAGCTGAAGGCATGCTTTTTGGTTTTCAGCCGTAGCAGGAAAAAAGCTGCGCTGTTTAAAAATGC
>NW_026067942.1:1197500-1249903 GCF_014885135.2 Alexandromys fortis | reverse complement strand
GTGTCATATCAATCTGTTGATTTCATTGGCTGAGCAATAAAGAAACTGCTTGGCCCTGATAGGTTAAAGCATTGGTGGGAGGAGTAAACAGAATAGGATGCTGGGTGTAAGAGGAAGTGAGGTCAGACTCTGCTCTGCTCCCGGACAGCATGGACGGAGGCTAGAATCTTCCCGGTAAGCGCACCTTGGGGTGCTTACATACATCATTAGAAATGGGCTAGTCCAGGTGCGAGAATTAGCCTGTAAGGGCTAGAGTTCATGGGCCAAGCAGTTCTTAAATGAATACAGTTTGTGTGTTATTATTTCGGGCATAAGCTAGCCAAGCGGCCGGGGTGTTGGGGACGCAGCCCCGCCGCTCTTATTTCAACAATGGATAGCCTTTCAGGGTCACATCCCTGAAGTAAACAGACCTTCCCTCCCCTAGAATCCATCAATTATCAGTAGCTCATCAGCCATAGCAGTGACATCACAAGGCTGCTGTGGTTGTCACTGGCTGGATGTTGTAAGGGTCATACATTCACAGTGATAACTGATATGAGTCCATGTGTACAATGGCCCTGTCATGTCCAGCAAACAATAGTTTGCTGCAGATATCTACCAACTTTGGCTCTTACAATCTTTCTATCCTCTCCCATGATGATTGCTGAGCTTTGAGGGGAAAGAGTGTAGTATACATGTCCCCTTTAGAGGCAAACCCACTAGAGACTAGAACTATTGTATATAGAAAGACAATACTGTATGTTACTTTTCTTTCAGCATGGTAAAGGGGATATCACATGATATTGGCTTGATTCTTGCAAGAATAAACTGATTTCCTACTTCATACAACTTACTAATTATTTTATCATGTCCCAAAGATGTCTTTTAAATATGAAAGTAACGGGTGAATGTCATATTTGAGAAGTTGACAAATTCATAGAAGAGAACCTCCAAGAATTCATGAATTCATGTTTCATGTCTGTCTTCTTCAGATTGTCATTCATTGTTCCTAGGACAGTCACTGACACATAGAAAAGAGGGTGGTCCCCAGACCCAGAAAGACAATTATCACATGTACTCACTCATAAGTGGTTTCTAAGCATAAAGCAAAGAAAACCAGCCTACAAATCACAATCCCAGAGAACTGAGACAACAATGAGGACCCTAAGAGAGACTTACATACATATAATCTACATGGGAAGTAGAAAAAGACAAGATCTCCTGAGTAAACTGGGAGCATGGGAACCATGGAAGAGGGTTGAAGGGTAGGGGAGAGAAAGAGGAAGGGAAAGGAGCAGAGAAAAATGTAGAGCTCAATAAAATCAGTTTAAAAAGAAAGAAAGAAAAGAGGGTGGTCAATGTGCAGGTATTGAATTAGTTTGGGTAGGTTTGCAAACAGACTGATATAACAGTAAGTGAAGAATGATAGGGTGACTTGGGAGTCTGAAAGAGGGAAATATTAGAAGTGACCCCAATGGGCCCTTATAGAAATGGTGTTTCTACTAAAATCATGTCAAACATAGATACCAATGACAATGCATGGTGTGGGAGGTCCTTCTGTCTATGTGTTGCTGTTGCTTTTATTGGTTAATGAATAAAGAACTGGCTTGGCCTATAGCATGAGAGAAGGAAAAGCAGAGTCAGAGAGATGTCATGGAGATAGTCATGCTGAAACTTTGCTGGTAGGTCACGACCTTGTGGTGATACACAGATTAATGGAGTTGAGTTAAATTAAGATGTGGGAGTTAGCCAATAAGAAGCTAGAGCTAATTGGCCAAGCAGTGGTTTAATTAGTATAGTTTCTGTGTGATTATTTCAGGTCTAAGATAGCAGGGCAGCCGAGAACCAACAAGCAACCCTTCTTACTTCAAAGGCATCTGTAACAAAGGAGGAGACGAAACAAGAGAGCACAAAGAAAGAGCCACACAGGGTGCTGGAGGAATGGTGAAGAACCAAACTGTCTGGACCTCAGCTGTCAAGTTCAGATAGAGACAAGGCTTGACAGCTAGGGCTGGTCTGGCACGGAAACAACTGAATCACACACAGGGTTCATGTCTGATCGAGGCACAAAGCTCTCAGGATGATGAATTGAGTTTTGCTATGCAAGAACATGATGTCAGGGACAAAATCTAACATACATGATATTCTCCATAACAAATGGCCACACAGAACACTCTCCTTTGGAACCCAGGGAACCTCAGACTTACATTTTTATTCTAAATATCCTAATGGGGTGATAAAGAAAAGTGAGTTGGTATTAATATTAAGTTGGAAGAAAGACCTAGATGTAGGATTTGAAATAAAAGAATAACCCAATGGAATAATAAAGAGTCGTTCAGATAACATGGACATTTTCTTTATAAAACCTTTAAACAGCACCCTGGGCACAAGGTGCTAGGATGTGGTTATGGTTGGAGGATGTTGAAGTATCTAGAGGTCTGTCCTTAAGAAACCTCCCCACACAGCAGAGAAGACTCAGAGCGACCTTCGTTACTGACAGAAAGGACCCGAATGGTCACAATCAACACAAAAGGTGAGAACTGGTGGGTAAGTTCTGCTATTGTTGACCATGTTTAAGTGTTTTATATTTTTTTTCTCCTTAACAGGGACACTGTGATTTCTCATCTGACTGGGATAATTAATTCCATGTGCTTTGCAGTTATCTCTGTGTAGTTGAAGGAAATGGTAGAGACGACTTACGTGAACCTCCTTGGAAGGCAGAGATTCATCTGTCTCTTAAGGATTCCATCTCTAGCCACAGCCATACCATTGATTTACTCCAAGATTCAGGCAACAAAACAAGTTCCTTCCCACAAACCCAACCTAAGATGATACCATGAGGCAGGAGAGCAGTTTGGAATTTGCACTGGTCAGAGGAGATAGAGCGCCCTGTAATTTTGTGGTATACAACATTAGGCTCTAGCCACCAGAGAAGTCCATCGTGGACTTCGGGATCCTCATCCCTCTGTTTCCACCCTATACAATAATCACCAGTTCAAAAGAAGAGATTAAACTGGCCGTAGCATGAAACAAGTCTAGTGTTCCTCTTAGTGGACTTATTTACTTAAGCCTCCTTCCAGAACGCTCCTTTAGTCAGAATGCCAAGCAGTACTAAAATGGGTAGAGTCACCAAGCTTTTGTCTCTGACTATTTGGACTGGGCCCCAGGCTCTTCTCTGAAGTGGATGTGGTTCTTATTTTCACTCTTTTCATGCAGGTGGTTTCTCCTGCTTCAGTGACAATCTTCACACAGAAGGTATCTCTCCTAACAAAGGGTTGAGAGCACTCACAGAGTTCGCTTTTGTCTCATTCGAAAACTGTATGGGTAAAAACTGAACATTGATTGGAAACAGAGCCGTGTCTCTGGATGCATGGGGCAAGTAAACCTTACTTTGGCAATTAAACTATAAATTCTAATAAATTGCATCCTAATGAACTTTTAGTTCATCCTAATGAACTTGTCTAATGGATAGTGAGGCTTGGATCCAGAATTAAATCCTTGCTTTTATTTGCTTTTATACCTAACGGTTTGGTTATAGTGAGCATTCTGGTCATATCTAAACACATATCTCAGAAAAAAAAACTATCTTCTTAAGAGTTAGCATGGGATTAACTATTAAAGATAGCACCATTAACTCTAACTCCAGTGACTGAAGTAAATCAAGGGTTCACTCTCTGATAAAAGACAAGGTTTGACTACTGCAGTGGGCTCAGCAGCTTAGCGATGCCACCCTGCCCACTCGCCGCCCCAGCAGGAAGGAGCGCTGTCTCAGAGATACACTAAGGTCACTAGTGTATCAAGTGACAGGATCTTGTTCACACCAGGAAGGAGCCAGAAGCATCTGTTCCTTCGATCAGGAAACAGAAGGCTTTCTCAGGACTTCAGCAGACTCATCCGGAGTGACTGCCCTGAGCTCTGCCATGCAGTTACACCCAACTGAAAGGACAGTAGCAAAAGGAAGTAGCAGTTTGGGTAGTTTTTAAAATGAAAGTAGGGTGGGAGAGAAGAGATGGCTGCAGAGTAGTGACGTAACAGCACTTAACTCCACAGCAAACGTGCAGAAAGACAGCGCCGTCAGCTCTGACTGCTATAACAAAAAGATCACAAAATTCATGGCTTAAACAACAGCAACATGTGTGCCATGGTTCTTGTGTGCCATGGTTCTTGAGACTGGTGGGGGGGGGGCTTCAAGATCAAAGCATCAGACAATTTGGTTCCTAACCAAACTCTATTTTCTGGTTTATAGATGGACAAATGTTATGTCCTCAAATGACAGAAGGAAGAAAAAAAATCTGTTCCCTCCTCTTTTCTGTGGGCATTAACATCATCATGAAGGCTCCACTCTAGGATTTCACCAAATCCAGAGGCTCCACCTGTAAATGCTGTGGCATTGTGGATAGGGTTTTGACCTATGAATCTGAAGGGCAGAGATAGGGTATCAGTTTACAACAGAGGGCATTCTGGGAGCAGAGCACAAGAGCTCCAAGCTGCTACTAGCATTTGCAGAAAGAGGTTTTCTTCAAAGATAAGTTCTTATGGGAAGAAGACGAGTAACTTCCATTTGTGCAACTTTAATTGAAGTGCCTCTTGCAAAGGTCTGTCTGGGACACATGGAAAGTCGGGTCTGCCTAGCTCACATCTATGTCTCTCGTGAAGCTTGGAGAAAAATGGGGAAATAAATCTGATCCATATAAAAATGACTATGGTGCATGCTGCATGCAATGAAAGAGAATGACCAGCACGTGCTGTCTTCAGTAGGGGGAGACACTATTTTACCCCTGGAGAAAAATGTTTGCTAAAGTAGAGAAATAGGTGCCTGTTTTACAGGCAAGAGAGAGAGCTCCCACGACTGGCTCTCCAACAATAACGCTTCAGATACTACGGCAACATACATAATAGAGAAAACCCGTCCAGTGTGGTATAAACACCCAAAGTTCTGGATGAATAAGAATGGTGTTGAAGCCATGAAGCACGTTTGGAATGAGGTCTGATGTGCCGACACCACTCACGGTCACACGAACGTGGGTGTTCCTGATGTCTCGTATTTACACACCACCATTGAGAACCCTGGGGATTTATTTTCCTCTCTCTTAATCATTTCATCGGTTTGAGGTTCTGGTGTGGTTGGTGACCGAGAACTGTTTGGCGTGTTAAAGAAACACATAACATTTTAATTGTGCTTGGAGACGGAGAGACTCAATGAGGGAGACTAATTAAGAAACATAAATACGCTGGAGCTCTGCTTTGCCTCAATCCTATCATTATGGCTCGGAACAAACTGCTCGGGTTCATTGCTAGTCAAACAAGCAGCCAAGACCACTTATTTAGGGGCAAGATTAATAGCTGCGTGGAACATGCGAAGTGAAGGATTGTATGCAACTCTGATATTGCAATTATTTTTCTGTGTGCTGTACTCATCAAGAAAAACATGAATTATTTATGGGGTCTAAGGCATGTTCTCTGGCCACAATCCCTAAGCATATGATAGACATTCTGTGAGTATGTACGTGTGTGCTCACGTGTTTGTGGGTACACGTGTGCAGAAGCACACACACATTCGAGGATATGTAAGTGCATGAGGAGGTCAAAGGACAACCTCAAACTGTTACTCTTTAAATGTTGCCCATCTTTCATTTTGTGAGACAGGGTCTCTCACTACCAAGTAAGCTAGGTTTGCTGGCCATTGAGAACTAGAGATCTTCCTCTCACCTGGGCTGAGGTTAGAAGTGCAAGCCACTTGGCCTGGACTTTTCCTTCTTGGATTGTGGAAAGTAGTTCAGGTTCTCATGTTTGTAAAGCAAATCATTCAATGACCGAGCCATTACCTCAGTTCAAATCAAGCCAAACACACACACACACACACACACACACACACATATATATATATATATTCATCACCCAGCAGGACTGAGGTGGGAGCTGCTGCTGTTTCTATGTAGAAAGAAAATAAGGCTTGAGGAATTCAAAAGACATGCCAAGCCGGTGCCTTCTTCTCCCAGTGCCTGGCAGATGCCAACAGCCATCAAGAGGAAGGTCTCACTTGAAGTACTAGATATAAGACTCTCAAAGCCATACTATTAGCCATTGAGTAAACTGATATTTCTAGGCCTCAAAAAAAAAAGGTCATAGTACACTCTGATTTCCATGCAGAATTATCTTGTAACCAAGTCATGCACATATACGTGACATAGACATTCAAGTGCACATTGGCAACTGTCCTTCAACTGCATGGAGGCATCAGCACAGCCATCAATGCTAAGCATGAATGTTTGTTTCTGTGACAATGTGATATTGACAATACTTTTGTCGATAGCCTACCTGGGTCCAGGCGGGAGAACATTTTGGGTCAAACCCAGGCAGTGCCTTTGTCAATCTTAACTTCACTCAATTTCCATCAGAGTCACTGAGCTCTAGCTTTGTCACGTGAAAGCAGTCACAGGTGGCACAAAAGTGAATGTGAACAGCTCTGTACCTGTAAAGATTTATTTATAAAACAGACAGTGTCCTCTTCAACCATGGTCTCAGGTATAACCACCCTGGTATGTAAGAGCTAAAATGATAACTTTTGCTGTAGGAATGTTAGGGTGCTAAGAAAAACACAGATGTAGTAGAGAGAGAAAAAACAGTAAGTCCATACAGGTCACAAATATTTCCATAGTACTAGTCTTACTCAAGTCTCATATCAAAGGGCAGGTTTTTTAAAATAGATTACTTGGGGCTAGACAGATAGTTCACAGTGTGTTGACAGAGGTTTCTGTCCCCCCAGTCCCACAGATGTTCAGTCCTAAAGAAACACTAAGAGGTTTACATTAATTATAAACTGGTTGGTCTGTTAGCTCAGGCTTCTTATTAACTAATTCTTACATCTTATATGAGTCCATAATTCTTGTCTGCTTTAGTTATGTGGCTTAGTACCTTTTATCAGTGAGGCATTCTCATCTTGCTTCCTCTGCATCTGGGTGACGACTATATACTGAGCCTTTCCTCATCCCAGAATTCTCATATTCTGGTAACCCCACCTATACTTCCTGCCTGGCTACTGGCCAACTAACATTTTATTAGTCCAATACAAGTGACAAATCTTTACACAAGACCATTGTCCCATAGTAACAGTCCTCAGTTGAGAGCAAGACAAGACTTCAGAGTCCAACACCCAGCCATCCAGCACATGCCTGTAAGCCAGCTCTAAGAAGAGCAGAGGCAGAAAGAGAGGAATGGCTGGGGCTTGCTGGCTTTCAGTCTATTGGGTAAAAATAAGCCCCAGGTTCAGGGCAAGCAACTATTGCAAAAAAAAAAATGGGTGGAGAATAATAGAAAAGAACACCAGACATGCCTCTTCTGGTCACCACATGCATAGATGAATGTCCCACACACACATGTGTATGCTGATATGCATGCACGTGTGCACACACACACCCATACACACACATACACTCACACAAATAACAAAATATATAAAACCTTTAGTGAAGAAAACAACGACTATGTTTGATACAGGCATATGCAAGTAACTGTGCTGTGCCTATCTATCCTACACACATCCCAGAATTAGAAGTATAAGATTCTCATTGTGTTGTAGTCCAAATCATTTATCTTCTCCAAAAATACGGAGAAGTCATTCAATTGGTAAACAAGACTTTCATAAGCATAAATAAAACATATTGAATATTTGGTGGCCAGGGGTTTCCATCAGGTCTTCATGGCAGTTAATAAATCAACAGAAACCACTTACTGAAACATGTTCATAGGTCCAGTGGAATTCTAAGTAAATACCAGGTTTAAGAATGAAAAGTCAGTTATATTTTCAACGTAATCTAACTTTCAAAGAAGTGTAAAAGATGCTTAAGTGTTAATATTTTATGTTTCCCTGCTCTCAGCAGTAAATGCAGCCCATTAAAAAGAATGCTAAGCCATAGCTGTTAGCGCTGGCACAGAACCAAGGAAACATTGAGCCTTCACAGAAGGGGGTTAATTGCTACACGAAGAGGTAATTTATTAAGGAACACTGCAGCCCTCTATGTTTCCCCATGTGAGCCTGAATGGAGAAATCGTATGTGAATATTACATTTGATAATCAAGGCCTTTTCTACAGTTGACTTCAGAGCTGGCTAAGCTAAACAAAAAGGGGAGGTGGCGAGCAAGCAAAAAATTCCAACACCATTTTTCTCCATGGCTCTCATAAAGCTCTACTTGGTGCCCTCCAGTCTGTTGGCCCTACCACCAGGAAAGTTTGCTACACCATAAACTTTCTACATTATAAACTGGTATAGCTGAAGAGAATGTCTCATATCATAACCAGGTCGAGGGTTGGTACCCACTGTTTTTCTTTTATCTAGAGATGGTGCTTCAGGGCACTAAGTGTCAAGCTCCATACTCGCTATCTGTCATGTGATGACATTTTTGAACCTTTGTGACCCTGAACTAGGCTTCCTTTACCGTCAAGTTCTAATTGATAGCATGTTGCACATTAAACTTGAGCAACTAGAAAGTACTGGTTCCACACATCTCTAGCCTAGTGCCTCCCCTTTGGTGGCATTTGCTTCCATGCCCAATAGTTGCCTTGTTCTTTTCTGAGATCATTCTTTTGTACACAGAGTTCAAGAGACCAAACCACATGGTTGGGGCATAGCTTGGTTAAGAGTACTTGGGTACTCCTGGATTCAATCCCTATCACCAGAGAAACTGAGTGTAGTGAACATACCTACAATCTTAGCACTTGGGAGGCAGAGGCAAACAGGTGAGGAGTGTAGGGTCATCCTTGGCTTCATAGCAAAATCAAGACTGGCCTGGGCCTGCCTCATAAAAAGGTAGAGTTTGAAAACCATTATAGGGCTGGACCATGGTCTTTAGAGAAATACAGAAGGTAAATGTGTGCTGTCTCTATCAAATTCTCTGTCTCTGTGTGTGTCTGTCTTTGTCTCTCTGTCTCTGTCTCTGTGTGTGTCTGTCTCTCTGTCTCTTTTCTGTGTATTTATCTGTCTCTCTGTCTCTCTCTGTGTCTGTCTCTTTCTCTTTCTTACACACACACACACCAAATTGTTATTGTGAAAAAAACTCCCTGATACGAAAATCAGTAGCTTCTCCAAAATGAATCATTTTGATGCCTTACACTATTGTCTACTGTGAAGCCTGATCCTCCAGCCTGCTCTGGAGACATCCTGAAAAAAAAAAGAGCATTTATGGGACATTCATTTTGCTCCTAGTGCTGTGGTGATAGAGACAATAACAAAAGACAGAAAATACATATATAGTCCATGGACAAATACAGAAAATACATATATAGTCCATGGACAAATACAGAAAATACATATATAGTCCATGGACAAATACAGAAAATACATATATAGTCCATGGCTTAGCCAAGCTCTGAGAAAGCATCACAGGAAAGACAAGAAAAGCATAGACACAGCACAAAGAACAATTTCAGAGTGGCTGCTATGGGAAAAGAGCATAGAGGGGAGTAAGAGGAGCTGGTCTCCAAGGTTACTGTCCATCTGACACCTTAAGCTTCTCTACGCCTTCCATCTTATTTTTTGCCTCTTTTTACTACTTTTTCTATTATGGACTGGCCTCTTTTTCCTGATCTGCAGATACCCAAAACTACTGTCCAGACCTCTTATTGCTGTTATTCGTGATTAAAAATTTGTTTCAAAAAAAATTTGTTTCACCCTTGTTATTTCCAACAAGCACTCCTCATTCTTTGGTACTGGGCAACAAAATACCAATTAAACCAGTTCACACCAAGTGGCAGCTTTACACAAAGTATCCCTCATCTTCCTCCCCTCCTTCGTCTTTATGTATTTTTCTAGACTGTTAACTTTATGCCAGTCAAATAATCAACAGTTGCTCCAGATTCAAAGATTCTGCTCCATCTTAAGACACAGCCCAGAACATATGCCAGGTGGTAGGGTTCTCAACTCTAAATAAGGATAGAGGACAACAGGAGTTTCTTCTCTGCCTGAGCAACTGTGCATCCCACCAGCTCCTACCAAATTTCACAGCTGTTCCTGTCTCATCTCTCTTTAACTGAGAGTTTGACAGGCAGGCTGCTGTATTTGCCATGTGGTTTTCTAGCAAGGGACAGGGGGAAGTACTCTTTCTGTAAAGCAAGGGATGTCTTGTGTCTGAGCCAAGAGAGAATGATGCTTGCTGTTTCCCAACACACAGAAGCAGATTCACCTGTACCTTAGAGATATCAGGAAAATAGAAGGCTGAATGGTTGTGGTGGGAGAAGATGAGATAAAGAAGTTTGACTCCTCTAGGATGCAGATCCTTGGGACTTTATACCTTCAAGGATTCTGCTCCCTTTCCAAACTTCATTTTGAATTCCAGATTCTTACATATTTATGACTAAGCATGTTAAACTGTAAATGAAAACTCTAAACAAATTAATATTTTCAATTTTCACTCTTTGTGAGCCTCTCTTCTAAGTTGTTGGTGCAAATGGTTGTATGTGCAGTCTCTCTTGCACGCGTGCATACATACGTACAGAGGTTGGCTTTGGCTGCTGCTCCTTGAGCACTGTCCACTTTATTGCTTTCAGTTAAAATCTCTCATTGATCTGGGACTCTCCAAGAAAATTCTAGATAGGCTGTCTGACCTGTGAGTCTGAGAGTTCTGCCTATCACTGTCTCGAAGGTCCTGGGACAGCAAGCACTCATCAGAATAAGGCTGGGGAGCAATTTAAAAACAAGAAGAAAGAGTCCTTGCAAGCAAAGACCCGAGTCACATCCTTAGACCCCACATTAGAAAACAGTGTGTGGAGAGCATTTACGGTTCTTTTTTCCCTTAGCTTCTCATCCTAAGCAGAACTGAAAGTCATTAAAAACACTATTGCACTCCTAAGATGAACTTCAACACGCACACACACAGCCCAGATGCACATTCTCAAGAGCTGGTCTTTATCTTTCTTGACTGACATTTAATGAGAGTTCCCGTTGCTTCTCGTTTTCTTCAAGTATCCCACTGAGGAGAGTCTTATCTGTTGGGTCATGAACTTTATCTTGGGATTTAGAAAAAAGGAATGATTTGAATCATCAGAGTCAACACGCCTTGTCTTTCTTCATCCTTGTTTTCAACTTTCTTTCTAAGGAATTGGAAGCAAACAGGCAGAGGAGTAGCTAAGCAATCCCAGAACTTTACATGTCCCCTGGACTACAGCCAGGCACATGCGAAGGCCTTCTCCTGCCAAAAACACGCCAGGGACCTCTTAAGCAATCAAGACTTGCTACATGTGTGTAAGAGCTAAACATCTTGAACACAATGGAAATCTGTAATTCAATTATCCTCCGTTCTTGCATGCTTACCCTCTGAGCATGCTGACCCCGGGAACATAGTGCTCTGGAATGGAAACTGTTGAATGTTCTCCCTTCTGCTCACCCGGGAGCTTTCTGGGGAGGGGTTAGAAGGCTTGGCTTTGTGCTTAAGATTATGTAGGGAAAGGAGAAGGAGAAGTGGAAACAATAGGAGCGAAAAGTTGCTAAGTAAAGTATAGACTAAAATCTCACTGCGGTGAGAATAGCAGAAGAGAGAGGTGGGAAATTCAACAGGCGTCAACTTCATCTACTTACCTAGTTCTCTTGGGGGGCCACTGACAATAACTGGTCTCCGGTAAATGGAAGCCTCATTTGCATGATAATCAAGGGATGTGTTGATTCTCTAGGGCAGCTGTCAGTCCTCATCAGAGATGTTTCTTCGAGGGGTGGATGATGGTTAACACGGAAACACACAACTAGCCCATGTGTAGAGAATGAGTGTCAGTGGAGTCCACAACTACAAAAGGGACACTTCTGTCATACTCTACCCCCAAGGCCTAGGGATCATTGCAAAAGCAGAAGCAGAAAGATGGGAAGAATGAGAGTTTGGGGAGAACGAGAGCACAACTGTGTCCTCTGGACATGGCAGCACCGTTGCCCTCATGAAAGTTCAGCAGCTGTGGTTGCTGCCAAAGACCTTGGCAAGATCAAGCCAACCTACACTCTAGCGTGGAGTAGGAAGGGGTTTGTGAGCCCCCCACCCCACCCCATCTGCAGAGCTATGGGCAGTTGATGGCTTTAGGGCAAACAGAAGAGGGTTTGTTTATGGGTGTGACTCCTGCTAACTGTTCATGTTCCCCACAATCACCATCACAAGTATAGGGACAGCATAAGTTGGAGCCAGCGACTTGTTCAATTCAAATGATCTAAAGGAGATCATGGATTCAGTGAGCGGGGAAGCAGGAGTTAAGGGGGAAAATGAGGGGTTAGTATGCTCAAAATATGGTGTATAGAATTCTCAAAAAACTAATGATAATATCTGTTAAAACTAAAAATAATTGATTTTTTTGTGGCTGGTATTTGTGCTACCTAACGAGAGGTGAACTACCCCTGGTCACTCTTACGGAAGTATTGTACCTAAAGCACTTAAATCATCATCCACTACCTGTGTATGATATGAGAAGAAATTGAGAGCAGATTTACTCACATTTGTTATAATAGGCCAGGTCAATTTCCATTTAAAAAAAAAGAGTTCTCAGTAGGAAACAAATATGTATAGAATGTACTGATCTTGAACATGGAGTATTTATATAATATTTTGTCATCCATAGGCTTTGCAGAATTGGGTTTCCTCTTGGAGCACACTGTCAACTTCTGCACATGCTACATGGAGACAGAATATGTTTGGATGGGTAGAGACATTTCTGTCATTCTTGCTGGATACAGACACAGTGTTTTCAGCTAGGATTACTGCGAAAGCTGAGAGCCTTCTCCAGGATTTGGAAACTTTATGCAAATGATTAACCCCAGTTAAACCCTTTTAAGTGCTCAGTGTTACTGGAGGGTCTTTAGATTACAGGTGGCAGGAACCTGACTCTGGGTAACTCAGAGAAAGTTCACTGGTAGAGACAGAAGGTAAGATATCAAGTGACATGCTGGATACCAGCTCACTTCAAAGTCAAGGATGCTACCAGCCCTCAAACACAAATGCAACTCATATTTCACACTGCCAGGGTTTGCTTTCTGTTATTCTTTGACATTGCCTTTCTCTGGATGCTTCTTTGTCTCTTAATTTAAATTTCTTCCATGGGACAGGAATCATGGTCCCTGGCCATGCGCCTGCACCATCCTCTACAGCTCTGATCCTTGTTCCCAGCACAAATGTTCTGGGCAAAAGGGTTCTGATTGGTTTATATGGAGCAGATACTCATGCCATAAGGGGAAAATATTCTTTGAATCAGTCTAACAGAATATCTTTCCTTGTGCTGGGGAAGTCTTCGCCATTTGGGTACTGCTTGGGATAGTATAACCAATGTTTCCTAAGGCATCAGGAATGTAGCTAACGAATGTGAGCACCCAGCCTCTTTCCCCCACTTTATGAAAGTGATGTGTGATTGGTCTGAAGAGGCCTGATGGTCATGTCTGTAACATCAGCATTGGGGTGGCCAAAACTGAAGGGTTATGGTTCCAAGGTCAGCCTGAGATTTAGGGCAAGCTTGAGATCGGTCCTAGGTATATAAGTAAGACGTGTCTCCAGAAACCAAAGGCTTGGGGTCTCTCTCTCTCTCTCTCTCTCTCTCTCTCTCACACACACACACACACACACACACACACACACATAAGATGAAATATTTTAAGTACCAGAATGGGAAAAACAAGTCCTTTCTCTCCCCCTCCCCAAAATGTGTGCAATAATACATCTGGGTCTTCTGGATGAAAGAAACTGGTATGGGATGAGAACATAGCCAATTATCTCATGCTATGAGACTCTGGGAAAACCAAAGCTGTTTCATAATTGCAGAAAGTCAATCAGAGGTTGTGTAGGTGACACAGTAGAGATCACTGAGTGAGAAATGTACAGGGGGGGTTTCTGGAAAAAAATATTCTAGACCGATACTGACTCAGGAGCAGGAGGGAGTTACATGAGGTGTGTGTGTTTATTGAAAGCCACTGACTTGTGGACTTAAAGGGCAAGAATTTTATTCCTGTGGGTTACATCTCAACAGAAAGTGACTTTCTCTTTTAAGGTATATTTTTCTCAAAAGTTTAAGGTCAGCAGCCAGTGAAACAGAGAACATCGAAGCACTTTCTAAACATAGAGTGACAGGCGGTCGCGACTCTTATTCTGGTTAGTGAAGCCTGGTGAGTTTACTGGGTTAGATCAAGATGCTAACATGGCTAACCCAGAACCAAATTCTACCTTCTTCATCACTCTGCCCAGGGAGCACTCCTTCTCTTTGCCCTTTCCATGACAGGAGTTCTGTTAGGTAAATCCTGAGGATATGGCTTTTAAATTTATACCAACCCTTTGGTATGATTTCCTACAATTGCTCTACAGGAAGCACAATGTGTGACAGGGACAAAGTCTCCATACCAGATAAGGGACCACTAAGAAATTCTCCCCCTGCAGTGAATCGGGAGTTCTGAGCTGGGCAAGCCTAGCTCCCTGTGGCTTCCAGATATTTACTGCTGCTTAATAAACTGCCTCAAGACACAGGGATTAAGACGGCATGATTTGTTATTTCTCATGGCTCTGTCGGTTGGCTGGACTCAGTTGGACCCTTCCCAGTGATGTCAGCTGGGGTCAGCCACATGGCTGCGTTCAGCTAGGAGCTCAGCGAGGGCTGGAACACCCAAGATCATAGACACACATATTTGGCATCTCAGTTAACAGGGCTGGAATGACTGGGAACTAGTTGGGCCTCTCTTACTCCCCATGTGCAGCCTGACACAAACTTTCTTCAATGACATATAGATACAAACTTTGGATTAAAACAGCAAGTCCTCTTCAAGTCTGACCTGAGAAATTCCAGAACATTGCTTCCACTGCACTGGGTTAGAGCAATTTATAAATGAGGTAGGGAATCCGCCTGCGTCTTGATGGCAATACGCCATTTGGGTAAGGCATGGAAAAAATTGTTGGAAGACATCTTTGTCAACAACCTACCATTCACTGACTTTTTTCCTCCACCAATCTATTATGAACAATTAAATTCAAGGTCAGTCAACTAAACAAAAAAATGAAGACCTTAAAATGTAGCATCCATGAAAATAAGTCTTAAGAATCTAGTATTGCTAGGTGTCTACTGTGAGGAACATTGAAGAAAAACACCCCTTTACCCTGGACCTCGATGGGCTGACTTGAATGGTGAGCCTTGCCTTCACCAAATCACATGGAGAAGAGTTCCCATCTACATGACTTCACTTTGAGAACCAAATCATGGCTCCTCTGGAGTGTCATTTTTTTGTGGGTAACAGTCTTTCTGTTTGCAGAGGACACCAAGACACAGACTGTAGACGAACAGTTGTCCACACAAACTAAGGCAAGTGTTTTTGAAAGATGAAGACGTTCCTTCTTACTCCATTAATTCTTGTGCTCCAGTCATCTGGTCCATCCAGTTCCACCCACTGAAGTACTTCCTGCCAGATCACAGGTGCTCAGGAACATCCCTTTACCTACATCCTCCTTCAGTCTAATGATGCTTCAGGGATGCTAGCCCATTGTCAGAAGCCTAAAGCTGGAGAAATTTGGGACCATGAAGAGGGAGTCAGCACTTTAGAACACATCTGTAAAACAAAAATGTGAGGGTCCCTTTACTTCAAATATGCAGTGCCCTTTTAGGGGTGCTGGCCTGCCTGAGTCACCACGGCCATTTCTGCCAGGTCTCTCCCTACAGTTTTGTGCTTTGGAACCAGGTGTACTTTTCCCTTTTAAGTTTCTTCTCGAGACCAGAACTTGATCCAACCTCTTAAGGATCGAGTGAATCACAAGAGGGTGTTAGAGACTGGCAACAGCAGCGCTACCTTCAAGCTCACTGCTTTTAACTCTCAAAGCAGAGACAAAGAACCTCAAAGTCGTGAAGTTCAAATGGCATTGAGCAGAGGTGGGAGGAAAATGTACCAAGGCTCTGCTTCTATCCCCACTCCCTCTGGCCTTACATATGTAGGCTTTATCTGCACATCACATACATCTGACTGCTGCAAGAATTCTACTTCTTTTCTCCTGGAAACCTGCTTCTTTAACGCTTGGTGAAAGGACATCAAGAGGCACACCAGGAGAAAGCACTTAATTCCTTGTGGAAGCAGGCCATTGAAACGCCCTCCTTTGTTTGACTCAGAGGCCTCTCTGCAGAACGCTGGGTTCTGGGAATCAATCGAATCCAAGAGTGTGAGGGGGAGATGAGGTCAAGGTCACTGCAACACTGCGTGGCTGGGATTCAGCTAACTGTTGGTGTGTGGGTTTTCTTTTAACGATGTGCAGTGGACTAATAAACAGAACATGCTCGGGTTTTGGAAAACGAATGAAGCCCAGGACTGGAAGACTCTTGGGTGGAGTGTGTTAACCCTCTCCTGAGCCAGAAATGGGACCTCTGAGGTTTCTCGTGGAAATTGTAATATTTGTGGATTCTAAAATAGAGAAATTGGCCAAATCTTAGGAGCTAAATGCGAGTGACTCATCTGGGTTAGGTACCTCCCAGGCCACATAAACAACTCTTGCCATAACCAGCGCTGCAAGTGTCCTTAGGTGAGCTCTCACAATTTGCTTTCAAACTTTGGTGACCATGGCAGAATCGACTGGACTCACTCTTTATCCTTGGTTTGAAAACCGATAATGAATAAGAGTATTATCTCAGATGTGACAGTAGGGAGTAGGGGCTCCCCCGCCATCTGAACAACATGTGGCATATAGCTAGCTCTGAATTCGAGTTCCTCCATGTTTACTGGACAATGTGTAAGTACACTAGTAAGGCTAAGTGATATGCTTGCTATAGATGCAGTAGCTGGACAGATATCCTGGCAATTATAGTGAAATGACACCTGCCTCCCCTAGGGTGAATCATACGGGTTCATCTCGTTGTTGTAGCAACTGAATCACGGAAAAACTCCCTTCAAGGATGTGAAAGAAATGAATATGCTCTGGCAACGCTTCAGCGTGAATGGGCAGCCCATATATGGTGGTTCTGTTGAACCTGTCCATATAGGATTTCATGGTCTAAGTTGATGAGGACGACTGACCAGGTCTCCTCCTCAAGAGGGCACCATATCTTATTACAGATGGTTGTGAGCCAGCATGTGGTTGCTGGGAACTGAACTCAGGACCTTTGGAAGAGCTGGTAGTTTTCTTAACTGCTGAGCCAACTCTCCAGCCCTGTGGTGGTATATTTAAAAAATATCTTGCTAGCAGTAAGAGGAGGAGACACAATATCATGTGAACTGTTAGGGAAAGGGTAGTTTAACCTCTCTGTGATCTGGGAACCGAGATGACAGGTGAGCCCCAGTCCTGAGCAGCTGAGGAGTACTAACCTAACCAAGCACCTCTTTGCTGGGTACCAGTTGTGTATGCTCCAGGGTGAGCAGTTGGATGTCTTCGCTAAGAGACTCAATAGTTTCATTCTTTTATCTCAGTCAATGTCCTCTGTGTATTCTGCATGGCTGCTTGGCTAGAAGTGTACGTGTTTTCATGAAGGAAAATGAAGAAGGCAAAGACTGTGGTGCATAAAGGGCAGGCTCCACAGACCGAGGCAGTGAAGTTCTGTGGGGAATCCCTCAGCAGAAATGTTTCTAAAGGAATCTGTACCTAACCCTGGAAATGACGTCCGATGTTCGTCAGTGACAGCAATGCATTGTACATTACCTAAGAAACACTGGATAGTTTCAGGAGACACTCAAAAGGATATTTTACAGCACTGATACAGATTCTTTGAGCAGTTTCCTTCAAGAGTGGCAAGTTCCATCTGCTCTTTTGGAGTAAGAAAAATAAAATCATCCCTGTCAATCAATAAGAAAGTCAAGATACATAAGTACTACACTTCTGAACTAATTACAAGATCAATGAAAATGCCACTTGACTATAATTACAATCAAAAGCAAAAATAAAATGTGAATATAGTGTCTGCATCCAGAAAATCAGTACCTTTAACTTTGATGAAAATGACAAAGAATAAAATAGTCAGATAGATATACACTTTGGATTCAGCTAGATAGGTAACAAATAAAAGAGAGATTGGCTAAACAGTGGAGTGCAGAGCTAATAGTAAGTGGCCAGGAGAGACCAAATGGAGTGGGTCTCTTGCTTCTGGGATATCCTGATGGAGTTAAATGAGGTTGCATAACGTCAATAAAGTCAGATTTAGACAGGGAACTGTGCCCCAGATCTATTATCCCAGCATTCAGGAGACTGAAACAGGAAAATCAGAAGTTCAAGTCCAACCTGGGATACACAGTGAGACCTTGTCTCAAAACAGATAATCACATGAATGCATGCATATATACATGAAACCATACACATATTTATGCACTGATACGTACATGCATGCATGTATTCATAGACACATACATGCAGTCATACACACATGCATGCATGTATGTATCCATAAAGTGAGACTCAGCTCATGCCACCATATCTGTGACTATCTAATCTTTGGTCAAAGGCAAGTGGGAAAGAATGGTGGCCTTTCTGAGAACTGGCAGCAAGTGCTCTCTTCGTTCTCTGAAGTTTCTTCTGGTCTGTGAAAAACTCTCCTTTTTCTCCTTATCTCCAGAAGCTGAGAGACCCTGTCCCTCAAGCAGCTGGGGAAATCATCGGAGGGAAATAGTGAGGCTGCTGGAAAGGCTTTCTGTTCCTCGATTTTCACAATGGGTATAGATAGACTGCATTTTCAAAGGCAAGTCCCCCCCCCTCTCCAAAAAGTCAAAAGGTAGAAAAATAGAGAAGCTAAAAATAACAACTAAAAGAGAAAAGTCCCTGTAATTCCAACTTTCAAGGCTGAGCAATCAAGAAAAGTATTTTTACTGCCTTGTCAATATTTTTCCTGGAAGGTCATGTAAACAGCCTGAGCTCAGATCTGGATGGCGCGTGCCTCGTGGGCTTAGGTGTCTCTGACCACAGAATAACTTTATTCCACAGAAACAGAACAAACAGAAACTCCGCGGTCTCAGCAGTCCCTGTAAATAAATAAATACATGGATATAGATTTATTAACAACAACAACAAAATGGTTCAGTGCCACAGGAAGGACAATTGGAGTCCCTTTGAGAACTGGGTTTTTGCTTTGTTTTATTTTGTTTTCTACTCGTGGAATCCTTCGTGGCAACACCTCCATGTAGACAAAGAAGAATCCCGCTCTCCCGGGCTCTTCTGATTATGCTTTCTTACTCTCGACCTAGTGTGAGATGCCCAAAGACCCACACGAAAAAGCCTAGAGAGTTTGTTCTTTTGAAAACTACTGTGTTTTCATTTATTTTGCCTGTAGGTAACAAACTCACCAGCTTCTGTGTCTTTTCTGACTTTATGGTCGAGAGAAGCAGGGAATCCAAATGCTGAACTGTGTGCCAGAGGGGGAAACATGATCTTAGAAGGGCTTTAAGTACACATGGGTCTCCAGTCCTAGCTGCCCTGGGGAATTTTGTAGGTATTTGCCCAAAGCTCTGCTGTTCAGACAAGTGGTTTTGCTGGGCCAATGACTCAATCTCTAACTGGTACTTGCCTCTGCTGGCTGATTCATGAGGTCCCGCTGATGTCTGTACCTGAGGCAAATCTATCGCTTAACCAACAGGCCATCTCCCTCCCATTCTTCCACCCTGCAGATCTATGATTACTTGGTACTGGGTGGAAAGTAGGTGTTGGGAATTGTCAAGGGAAACAAACAGCACATTGGATACTCATACATCACCCTGAAGGCCATGCATGCAGTGTGTGCTTTCCTGTCAGACTTGACTAATAGGGCCTTGGTCTGGACCTGGCCACCGTGTAGCCAGCAAACCTCACAGAGGAAGACTGCTCATTCTCTCTTCCGAAAGGGCCCCTCGTGGACAACATCTCCCTTTATCTAATTGCCTCTGACTAAAACAATTTGAAAAATCATTTGGACAATAGATGTTCATAATTTTACCCCTTGGGGAAAAGTATTTCCCCTGTAGGGAAAAATACATTACTCTTCAAGGCTGCTTGATAACTTCTGACTTCATTGACATGTTAAAATGTGCATCAAAAAACCCAGCAATTTTCCAGGCATAAAAATAAATGGAAAGCTGATTCTAAGAAATTGCATAAATTGGAACTGTCAAATTCTCTAAGGAGATGTAAGATTCATTTAGTATTGATCATTGACCTCATATAGTTTTCCCTGGGGAAAAAAAGGGGGGAGAGTGGGCTCAAAGAGCCAGATTGCAAGGATAAATAGAACTTTCTTGATATTTTTAATCATGATAAAATGTGGGAAAAAAATGAATAGATAAATAAATAACAGGCAGTGTGTTTTATTTCCTGTCATGTTGCGGCAATCTTGTCTGCATCCTTCCCTGGCAATAGTTGAGATGACTGTGCTGTGGGCCAGTCTGTCCTCCCCACTTGGCACATCTGTGGCATCTTCCCCGCAGGAAGTCAGCGGACAGTAAGCAGACTCAAATGACAACCCCCCCACCCGCCGTGCAACACACACACACACACACACACACACACACACACACACACACACAGAGTCTTGAGCCTCGTCCTGTTTCTTTCTACAACAAGAGAAACAGATGTTTTCTTTTTTTCTTTGCTTTTTTTTTTTTGCTCTTGCAAGTTCACAGATGAATCAATCTGAAATGCTGTCTACTGTGGGGATGTTCCAGGTGTTTACAGAGGAGAAGGTTTGGCCAAATTAACAATTTATCTCCAAACACTGCAGTTCCTGGATGTAGAGTCTACATGATGAATGCATCCTGAAGGTTCATTTGGAGTAGAATCACTGAATCGCAATCACACTGCTGTTTCTCACTCCCAGCAGTAGGGATGGCAGGTGGAGGTCAGAGCTCCTAGAAGCCTGGGCTGGTGACAATATGCCAAGGGCTTCTCTAAATCAGTCACTGGTAACACTGCTTGTATCTGCTCCCCATCTTAGGGCAGAATCTATGCCAAGGCCCTGCACAAGTTTAACTTCTAAGGTTCCATGTCCCCAACTATCAGAAAACTCAAGCTAAACTTCAAGTAAAACCTGTCAGGGAGCTGGGCATTGGTGGTGCACACCTTTAATCCCAGCACTTGGGAGGCAGAAGCAGGCAGATCTCTGTGAGTTTGAGGCCAGTCTGCTCTAAAGAGTGAACTCCAAGATAGTCGGGGCTATATAGAGAAACACTGTCTTGAAACACACACCCCCTCCCAAAGAAAAGCACTGACACTATTAGAAATTCTGTGGACGGGAACATATTTCTTTCCCCCAAATCATACTTCATTAATCCTATGGTGTTTGTTCCTTTCACTAATGTAGCCTTAACCAAAAAACAAGCACATTTTTTGCATATAACTGTGTATACCCCAATTTTGATCCATATAAATGTCCTGTGGGATAATGCTCTTGTGCCCTCTAAAGATTTGTCACTTGTATTGGCTTAAGAAAATACTGACTGACCAGTAGCCAGTCAGGAAGTATAGGTGGCATGACCAGACTAGGAGAATTCTGAAGAGGAAAGGCTCAGTCTGCAGTCATCACCCAGATGCAGAGGAAGCAAGATGAGAATGCTGTACTGAGAAAAGTTACCAAGTCACATGGCTAAACATAGATAAGAAGTATGGGTTAATTTAAGTTACAAGAGCTAGTTAATAATAAGCCTGAGCTAACAGGTCAAACAGTTTATAATTAATACAAGTCTCTGTGTGTTTCCTTGGTACTGAACAGCAGTAGGACCAGGAGGGACAGAAAATTCCATCTACATAAATTAAAAGAACTCTTCATCTGAAGGTATGCAAAAATAAACCCTTACTGTGACAGTAAAAGATACACTTTTTTCAATTGCACACTGAGCCATTACTTAAATAAATTACCAATTCATAAGAATAAAAATCAAACAAAGCTTTTGTAGAGGAGTTAAACTAGACATCAGTAACAGAAGATACTTCACTCATCCTTCATGTATCTTGGAATTTTAAAGAAAAATAGTTAATAAATGACCATTATTCTGAAAGTAAGGTTTAAGGAAATTTTAGAAGAATTCCAGCTATGAAAAACAATGAACCATAATGCAACAAATACACTGGATGCATGTCACAAAGCTGTAGCAGTTTCCTGACATGAAGACCCAAGGCAGAGATACCACTTCTAACACAGACAGCAGAAAATAATAAGACAGAGATGCTGAAAATTATATTAGGCTCATAATTCAACAGTCTAGTTGTGTTGAAGGGAGTGGGTCATCCGATCCACCCGAGAGGGGCACAGGTCCTGTGTTACATCCCGCCTGGCTAGCTTACACCCGAAATAATCACACAGAAACTGTATTCATTCAAATACTGCCTGGCCCATTATCTCCAGCCCCTTATTGGCTAACTCCCACATATTAGTTTAACCCATCTCCATTAATGTGTATCGCCACTTGACTGTGGCTTACCGGCATGAGTCTAACCAGCATCTGTCTCAGGAAGGAAAATCATGGCGTCTGCCTGTCTCTGCTTTCTTCCTCCCAGAATTCTGTTCTGTCTTCCCTGCCTACCTGAATATCAACTAGGCCAAGGCAGTTTCTTTAATAACCAACGAAAGCAACACAAATACAGAAGAGCCTCCTACACTATAGATGAAATGGACTATACACTGAGAGACACAAACTACCAAAGCTCACCCAGAAAAAATAATGTTGTGAATAACACTACCCAATTATAGGAACTAAAGTCTTTATACAAAGAAAGCATTAGGCAGGGTTATTTTGCTACTATAGTCAACAAAAATTTAGAAAAAAAATAGTATTAGTCCTTATAAATTCTAGAAGAAAATAAAAGAAATAAAGATTCTTCCAACTCATTTTTGACACTATTGTTCTGATATCAAAACCAAAGATAATATAAGAAAAGTAGGCACCAGCAACTGGGAAATGGCTTGGCAGTGAAGAATGCTTGTGCCCTTGCAGGGGACCCAAGTTACGCTCCCAGCACACACATCAAGTAACTCACAAGTGCCAGTAATTTCCATTTCAGGGATCCAACACCATTTTCTGACCTCTGTAGGTACCTGAATACACATGATGCATAGAGAAAGAGAGAGAGAAACACACACACACAATAAAAATATTCTTATATAACTACTGCTTGCCAATATTTTTCATGAATACAGAAACAAAAATCCTTAGTAATGTTAAGAATAAAGGCCAGGAAAAGGCGAAAATAACAATATGTCATGACCAAATGTGTTTTAATCAGGACCAGCAAGATAACTTGGTGAGTAAAGATGATTACCTACAAGCCTAATGACTTGAGTTTTCCCCCTGGGACCTGTATTTTTGAGAAAAAGAGAACTGAATCCCACAAGTTGTGCTATGACCTCCGTACACACACTGTGGTATTTCCATACCCGCACTCCATATAATAAATAAATAATAAAACATTTAAAATTAAACAAATGGTTTTACTCTTCAGAAACTTATGACTAGTTCAGCATTTAAGAATTCACCATGATCACTCATTCCAATTATACCTCATTTTACTGTAACTTGCCTTACTGCATTTTGGAGATATTACACTTTTTTCCAAGATGATTTGTGAAGTTCCTGCATCACACAAGACAACTAAGATCACTTTCCAGAAGAATTAGCAAGGTTTTCTGGGATACCTTCTACAAAATTACCAGGAAGAGTACATAGGCAATGTATAAAAGATTGTGTTTCACCTCCAAGACCATCCCTTAGAATTTTTAAATTTTTTTTATTTTTATTTTGTTATACATTTTAAATAATGTGGTCTATGCTGTCTGCATGAGATAAAACCTTAGAGCTTAGCCCATTAGAGAGTTACACTTGGAAAGCCATGGAGCTTCTGTTCTTAGGAAATGCAAGCAGATCTCAGAACCTATAGAAATGGGGAATAGGACAACAAATGCCACTAGCTAGAGAGGCGGCTGCACAGGAAAGTGGAAGAGGCTGGTCAAGAGATACAAAACTCTACTTAGGAAAAGGAAATTCTAGGGTTCTGTTCAGCAGTGCGGTGACTAGAAGTGATGACTACCTCTACCAAACCAAAGCGGAGACTGTGTGCTTCACTGGGAAGGAAGAGGTAGCGTTGGAGATGATGGATGGACTATGTACCCTGACATGGTTATTCTCTAAGGTAGTCGTGGCTTTAAGCCTTTATTATATCTTATACATCTGTTCAATGGCTATATATAATTTTTTAAAGAGTAGAGAGAATTGTGACCCAATAGCAAAAGGAAAGTAATTGTGCCTGGTCCACAGATGCTCCTGTAAACTCCTCGTGCACATCAGTTGACACACATAGGCAAGTTCTACTTTCATGCTTACCCTCCCCCTGCTTATTCCCATAGCAAGGCCTGGTTCAAATGTGAAGCCTTACTTAGTCTGTACCTCTCAAAAGACTTCCCAACACCATCCATTAAAACATGAGGCATCTTACGTGTCTAAAGTGTATTTTCATGTCCATGGGGTCTTCAGTGGGACTCTACCTGGCCATTTGAGAAAATAGTTTAGGAAAAAATTCTAGGTAACAATACTATGGTCATTTTGAAAATTGTGACAAAGCTTGACACTGGGGTTTAGGGTTAGTGGAAGAAAACTAATTCCTTGGGAGGAGTGTGAGATTCCCTCTTTTTCCTTCCCAGGGACTCTGGCATGTAACCCTGGGGTGGCCTCGTCCATGTATGAGTGTCTACCTGCATAGCAACTGGCAGCCAGAGAGTGCCTGCTTTTTCTCAGAAGGAAAGATGGTAAATCTGATAATGTCCAAGAACAAAGACCCCAGTTACTTCTCCACTCTTGCCTGAGGGTCTGGAATTAACTGTGTTTCTTTATACCCCATCTAATTTTACAAAATCCTACTTCTCCATGGCAGCTTACTAACTCACCACCTCATCTGAGATAAGGCCTTGCCAACAGCAATAACATTTAGAGAACACTGTGAGACCTGCTGGCTGTGGGGCTCCCCCACTCCTGGGATACACACACAGCACATATACATGCACCCAGACAGTTCAGTGTGACCTTAAAACATGTAGACCCAGCCTCAGAGGACACAAAAGCACCAGAATGACCTGGTACTCCAGATGTTTGCCTCTGCAACAGGAACAACTGCATGTCGACTCCAGCGTCTGTCAAAAAAAGCTAATAGCATATAAAGAATTCACTTCAGAATATTGACTCCACACACCGTCCTCCCTTTACAGTTTTGCTTTGCGTGGTTTCTGCTACCCACAGTAGACCAAAATATAAAGATAGCATATTTAAAACTCCTGAAATTTTCAGAAATAAAAAGAACCTTGTAGCTTTTTAAACTGTACCCCAATGCACACACCACAGCCGTGGTATAGCCCTGTCCCACCAAGGACATGAGTCACCCCTACTCCAGAGTATCCATGTTGCATAAGCAATAACCCTATTGTCACTTAGAAGCTACCCTGGTTGTAAAACCAAGTGCATTGCATACATTATCCTTAAGTAACTTTATGTGGTAGCCTGGGCATTGCTCATGACTCTTATTCTTAACATGTGGCTACTGCATCACCAAATAGCATCTCATAGAGAAAAGGGTAGGGGCAGAACAATAAGAAGTTTTGAGATAGGGGAAAGAAAGAGAGAGACAGAAAACATTATTAAGTCATGTTTTGTTACTTTTTTATTAATTTTTATTAATGACTTATAAATGAGATTCAATGCATTATAAACACGTACATAGCACATATGTACTATGTAGAGTTTATACTGCACAGGGGTTTAGGCTACCAGCAGAAGTTTGGGAATGCATCCCCTTAGATGACGGGGACTAGTGTTCAGCAGGTGCCCTCCCTTCAAGTCTGCGGGACAAGGAGAAATGAAGAAAGTTGCAAATTTTAAGATGAAATAGAGACATGAAACCCAAAGGATCTAAACATCATACTTAGCCATATAGAATCTAAGGGATAAGGAGAGACTGGAGTTTTCAATGTCCATTTTTGTAGTAAATGCTGTTTTGTGGCAAATATGGATAAGAGAGTTGAATTCATGAAGACTTACACTAGAGTAGCAGCAAAGAACGAGTCATGGAGAACTATATAAGGGACAGGGGAGCAGAAAGGACCAAACCTAAGTCACTGTTGTCACTAGCTTGCTTCTCTAAGCCATGACATGGCAAACTCCTGTCCTTTGAACACGACCTGGTGTGCCTGTGTGAAGTGTATGAGAGTGTATGCCCATCATGAGTGTGAGGCAGAGAGCAGAGAAAAGCCAGAGTGTGTTTCTCTTTGGGCTCAGATTCCATCTGCAGATAGAATTATTTGTTTAACATTGTCACACCATATGATGTTACACTCTTTTTAAGCTTCACTTTCCCAGGCAATGATCGTTCCTTGACAGGGTTCATTACTGAGAAATGACACAGACATTTGTTATACTCTCAGAAAATAAAATACTACACAGCTTGAATACCTTTATGGAATATTAAACAAATGTTGTTCCCTTTCTGTGTTCATCGTATCATATTAAAAGTGAAGATGCAATGCTATGTTTTATCTCCTGACATACACGACATTGGGAAAAAGTGAGTCTCACTTGCCCTTTCCAACTGACTTTACTTGGCAATGCCCAAGGCCTCCAAGACTTGCTAGAATGTCATTTCAAGCATTTATTTTCTCAAGAGTCTTGAATGTACCTTTCTTTCATATCGCCTTAAGGAAAAAACATCAAAAAGTCACTTACAGACATGTCGTTTGTCCCAACTCAAGACTCAGTTAGTTTCAGGCATTAATAGAAGGATCAAAAAATCCGTCTTCATAAAAACTGGTTGTTGACCAACTTACAGACATGATGTGTGTAGCTAGCACACAGCACACTGGACCTTTCCATAAGTACATAAAGACCTACCCTAGTTTTATTTCTGTTGCTGTGATAAAATGTCACCCCATCCAAAAAAATAGTAGCTTAGGGGAGAAAGGTTCTATTTTACTTACAATTCTAGATTCAGCCCATCATTACGGGGAAGTCAAACAGCGGTCACATCACACCCAAAAGCAGAAATAGAAAATAAATGAATCTATGTCTAGAAATAATCTCCCTTTCCCTATTATTTGATAGCACAGGACCCAAGCCCAGGGAACAGTACTACCCACAATAGGCTGAGTGTCCCCACCTCCATTAAATCTATTTTAAAAAATCCCACAGAGGTATTCTCATGGGCAACCATTATTGAGACTCTCTTCCCAGGTGGGTTGAGATTGTGTCAAGTTGACAAAACTAATCCTAACAAGACCACAAGAAATAATTAGCTTACCTGCTATCAAAAAGCATTATCTGTAATCAATAAGAACCTACACAGTCATGGGATAGTTGTGCATACGCACAAGGACACAGATACATACCTACATTACAGTGGATATTCGGATACTATTGACTTTGGGTATCAGAAGTTAACTTTAGAAAATAATCAACTGAGCTGTAAACTTCGCCCTATGTATTGCACATAAAGTGGGATTTCTCAGGGCTCTGCTTGAGGCTGAGTTGAGTCTCTGTTGTGTCTGCGGTTTTCTAACTCTCTCACCGAGAACAAGCATTAAATGGATGAGGACTTTGGTAAGTACCAAAAATCCTAGGGATGGCAACTCTGTATACATTTGGGTTTGGCCATGGAAAAATAGAGCCAGAACTCTAAAACAACCATAGTCAGTTTTACACCCATCTTTGTTAGTATTTTATTTCAACTCAGACATCTAAGTTAATTATGCTACAATGATTTTTTGTAGTATTTATCAGAGGAGAAAGTATTTGCTCTATCTACTTGGAAAGGTGTTTTGGAGAATAAAACAAAATTATTTATGAATCCATTTGAGGAGCAAAGGATTAAGCTCCCCAAAGGGCCATACACAGGTAGCTTAAGGCTTTGCTGCCAATAACCTTTGGTCACTAAAATTCTTCTTTTCACCTTTGAACTTATCTTTGGAAATGAAGTTGGCTAGGTCAGTCCTGGGAGAAGCTCAAAGGTGTCAGGCAGGTTGCACATACGCAGGCGCAGGTCCTGCGGAATGGGGACAATGGCAGAAGCTTCACCAGCGTGATGCCTGGGTATCGATCAGGGTTGAAATCTTCCCCATGATGGGAATTTATAACACCTCTGCTGGGTCCCTCAGTACAATAATGTGACATCAAGTGGACAGCTTAGGTTGGGGTTTTGTAACTCAGAGGATGTTAATGCAATTTCGTGCTATGAACTCTCAGTTGAAGCTGTTTTCCTCCCAAGAGCTCACACAGGAAAAGACACAGTTTTTTAACCAACTCCTTCTTCCTAGACCCCGTCTCACAAAAGCGAGACACTTCCCAGCACCGCACTCCCACCTTATCCAGACATGGAGTCTTGTGCCCTGCACTATATGCCTACTCCTCCTAAATGTCCAAATTGGTATTATATTTGAAATGATTCAGCAATTGCAGAGGGTGGCAGCAGACTCAGTATCTTGTCACCTGACCATTTTCCATGTCAGTTTGGTCCATGCTAACTGCAAGGTGCTTTAGGCAGCAGAGTCTTTTGTGCAGCTTTTGAAAAGTACTGTTTGGTAGGAGGTGGTCTTATCTGACATACTGCCAAAAGAAAAAAACAAAGAACTTCCATTTTCTGTTATGTAAAATGATATCTTTTAATTAACTTCTTTCCCATGCTACAGTTTACCCCTTCCTTCTACCACCTGATACTTGTCGGAGGACCACAGGCGAACCACACAGTGCAAGATGCTAAAGATATCAGGGGGATAAGACATGGCTTCTGCCAATCCAGTTCCCAGGCAAGCTGCATCAGAATGCAGCATCTGAAATATAACCAAAAAAAAAAAAAAAACGTAGTGATGCAACCACACAGTGATGCCTGGGGCTGCACACAGGAGTGGGCTAGCGATAACTGCATGTGAGAATTTCACAGTACATTATGGAAAGAGAGCGTGCAGAATTTAAACTGTTGTTTGGAGGTAGGATGTGGAAGAGGGGTGCTGATGCTGGAGCCCAGAACAATGAGATAACAAGGTACCCAGAAGGATGAAGGTGAAAAGGGCACAGCGGAAATAAGAGCTGACTCTTAGTGAGACGTCTTGATTATAGGGATACTTTATGAAAGATAGTTAACAGATCCACAGAGATAGAAATGAAATATCTTCCAGGATTTCCTGACTCAAATACTTCTCCTTAACATAACCCAAAGAAACTTATTTCATTCCAGATATTCCTTTATTTTTATTGCATTTCAATATATACAGTATATATTATATATAATATTCACAAGTATATATTTATAAATTACATAAATATATATATTTATAAATGTAACATGCATTTACAAATGTAGCATATGTATAAACTAAAATGTCCAAAAATAGGATGAATTTTTAATAGCTCAAACTTAAAAGTATCCACCAATTATAGATCATTCACAGAGAGTGACACAGCACCAACAGAAACAAATCTGGGGTAATGTACTTTTAAAGAATGAGTAATTTACTTTTCAAACTCAGAAGATTATTTAACTAATAGTCCTGGAGGCTGGTAAGGCCAGGAACATGCTACCAGCATTGGTTGAGGAACTTCATACTACCCCATAAAGTGGCAGAAGGTGTAATATGGTATTAGAGACTATGAATTTGTCAGATTAGTTTCATCCTTTGTAAAGACACTGGTCCCCTTGTGGGGCCCACACCCTAATAATCTTATCTAAAGCTCCCACCTGGAGAGACCACAAACACATGAAGTTAGAGAGGAAGTCGGAGCACAGATGTCAGAAAAGACATTCAAGCCATGGTTTTTCTTTGGTAACATGTAAACTTCTTGGATTCAAATGCAATTTGTCTACAGCTTTATGCTTTAGGTAGAAAACTCTTTTCTGGTCAGATGATATCCTCCATGGCTGTGAGTGAGAGAGAAATGTTCTGGCTTCCGTCGTACCTCAAGTACCCTCTTTAGATGTGTCGTCTGTACTTCCCATCACTCTATGGGTGATCCATTAAAGTAGGATTATCTTGTCCTTGGGACGTGCCTTGCTGTCTTAGCTTAGCATTCTGCTTGGCTTCTGTACCCACTGCTGCAGAAGTACAAATCTACTGTGGAATGCCTAGCTATGGTATGGAAACAGAAAACCCCATTGAAGCATAAAACTTCATTGATTGCAAATCACAGTTTATTTATGCAGAGTATATGCCAATAACCACCCATTTATATAAACTAAGTTCAAATTGATGTCCATTTTGTTTAATTCTCACCTTTCCTTTTTCTTCAAAAAATACACTCATGTTAAAGTTTATATAGATGCAATTTCTTTTTCTATAGCTTTATGTCAATAGCAATATATCATTAAAAATTATGAGAATTTCTCTCAACACAATAAAAATTCCAACTTTTCATCTTCCATCCATGTGAACACTAAATTACTTTGCTTACAAATTACGCGAATGAGTGGACATTGTGATGGTCTCAACTTTGCAGGTATCTGTTAGGGTCAGAAAAGGCCAGTGTTTGAAGTCTGTAATTGACATTAAAATACTCCATCACAGGCATTAGAAACTATATGTGCCATTCAGTCTTAAATCCCAACATCAGTCCTGTCTCTGGTTGAAACTTCTCTACTCCTGGGAAAGCACTGAGCAAGTAAAGGGCCAGATTCAGCCACTCAAAGACTTTACGTTATCACTCTGATCTTTGTAAATTGTCTTATTTGCATGTGTGTGTGTGCATGTGTGTGAATGCAGGTGAACATACACTATGGTGCACATGTGGAAGTCAGAGAACAACTTTGAGGATTCTGGTTTCTCTATCTACCTTGTCTCTGAGGTAAGGTCTCTCTTGTTTCTAGCCTGCATATTCCAGGCTAATGGCTACTAGCTTCGCTTGATTCTCCTACTTCCACCTCCCATGTCACACTGGGAGAGCTGGGATTGTAGATGAATGACACAGGAACATGCTTTATTTAATATAGGTTTCCAAGATCAAATTCAGGTGGCCATGCTTGCTCAGCAAGTGCCTTTACCTGCTGAAGCATCTCGCTGGTCCTTTTAATCATATCGTGACCCAACTCCTGAAGCTTTAATTAGCAAAATGCACGACAGAATCAAGCAGTCAGTATTTAGAATTATTAACGTCACATTTGGACCCTTATTAGTGAAATTAATATATATTAAGAGTCAGGGATTTGGTAGAATAATTTATAAAATTAAAGGTGTTTAAGACACTAGACTGGAAATTGTATTAAATAATTTGGATTTAATCTTTGCTTTTCTATGAATTGTTCATAAGACCTAGCTAATTCCATATTAGACCTAAGGGATGATGGTGGTGGGGATATTTTTTAATGGGTAAAATCATGACTCTCTATGGAATAAAATGAACAAGTATCAACAATTTTATTTGACACAATAATTAATGAGGAAACCAGAAAAGCAGTTACAACTGTTCAGAGGAAACTTTAATGGCCAGACAAAGGCATGAGGCTGTGGCAGCCCTGAGGTGAATTTCTGGTATGGGAGGTCCTTCTGTCTGTGTGTTGCTTTTCTTGGTTAATGAATAAAGAAACTGCCTTGGCCTGTTGATAGGGCAGAACTTAGGTAGGTGGAGAGACAGAACTGAATGCTGGGAGGAAGAAAGGTGGAGTTGGGGAGAAACTCTATAGAGCAGCCACCAGAGTCAGACATACTGGAACTTTGCTGGTAGGCCACAACCTCGTGGTGATATACAGATTACTTTAACTGGGTTTAACTGGGTTAAAGTAAGATGTAAGAGTTAGCCAATAAGAAGCTAGAACTAATGGGCCAACTAATATAGTTTCTGTGTTGCTATTTTTGGGCTAAGTGGCCAGGAACAAACGAGCAGCCTTCCTGTTACTAATTTCTGTGTCAGGGACAGCACAGTTTCTTGCACTGCTAAGGGAGGAAGTCAGTTCACACTAGAAAGAACTCATTTGCATGTGTCGAGACAAGACTCATCTGAGCCAATCAATAGGCAGACACCTGGTCATGGCTGTGCCACACATTAATCGGCATGTATGAGATTGTGAAATGGCTAAAAGACAATGAAAGACATAAATAAACTCCTGCAAAACCTAATCATCAGAGGTGTCCCCTCACTGCCTGTTTCGGTCATGTGATAGTTTTGACAGCTTTTCCTCAACTCAGCCTGTCACCAATTAGTCAAGCTTCCTCCCTGTTCTTGTGCTAAAACAGCCTGACTTATTTGGTTTACAGTTTACAGGTCCAGGCCAAAGTCCATTAATCTGGGGAAATCAAGGCAGGGACTTAAAGCACCATGCTCACACTCAAGAGCAGAGAGAATAAATGCTTGGATCCTGGCCTGCCTGATCTCCCGTCTCATGTAGCCTTCTTCTCTCCTATGCTCCGCTGGACTGCCTGCCTCGGGAATGGGCAGGGTCTTCCTATGTCAAGTAATGAGGAAGACAATCCCCCACAGACATGGCCATAGGCCCAACTGATCTAGATAATTCTTCATCAAGATGCTCCTTTCGAGTGAGTCCAGGCTGTATCAAGTTGACAGTTAAAACTAGCCAGCATGCCACCCGTGTAGTTCTGGTTCCTGCTAAGGAGATAACCCAGTCCTCATCTGGAAGATTAATCCATCCCTTTCATCTGGGATAACCTTTCTTGTAGGACTCTGGCAAGACAAACTGAAAGAAGAGGCCCTGTCCACATGGTCCTGGACAGGTAGAAAGTCAGGACACACACCCCCCATCACAAAGGTCACTGTGGAAGTCCCCATCACAAGAGAAAGGCACAATAAGGCTCTCCTCCTCTGAGCCCCAACACAGCTTAAGTAATTCATGGCACTCTTTTATTTCTGCATAAAGGTGTGTTTGGAAATGCCTGCCTCTGTGATGTAACTTCCAGACCTTTGCTTTTCCAACAGTGTTGACGGTGGTAATGGAGTAGTAGTCCTTCCTGACTGTAAACATTTGGAGTCCTTAACTTTTTCTGAAAATTCACGCTGTGCATACCCAAAGCAGCTGCCGTGCACCGCGCCCCTGTGTCTGCGCTCTGTGTGCTTGAACCCAATTACGGAGCTTCAGGCAAGGGGGCTGGAGGTTAAAATACACAAACACACACAGACAGCAACACGGGTCATCCTTGAATTCCCCAAGAATACCCCCTTTATTGTGATCAGGGGCAGATTATATAGAGATAGCCATGCCCCGGCCAAACCCACCAGAAACCACTCTCCTGCCATCAGGAACTCCTGAAGGTCTCATGCTCAGAGCAGCTGTAGGCACTCAGATCAGGGGAAAACAAGTTGTTTACAAGAAATTCAGGATCTGGGGTATAGGTGTGACCAACTCAGATTAAAGTCTGAAAACCAGAACTACAATATCTTTCTTACTTCTTCCCACCCTGCCCCCTCCTCCAAACGCAGGTTTCTCTCTGTCCTTTTATGCTGTGTCTCAATGGGTCACTGTAGGAAGAAGGGGGCAAGTGTGGAAATTTAAGCTATGTATAAGTCAGATTTGGGGTTCATCTAGAGTAAGACCATCTTTGGACTCTAAGACACCTAAGCAGTAAGTTCATCAAGGTATAAACTCAGACGACTACATGCAAGCTACAGTAGGCATCGCCAGCTCTCTCAGAGAAGTAGAATTTCCACATACCTTCAAGTGAACTCTTGAAAGTCTCTGCGAAGGAGGCAAAACAAAGACTATGGCATATGGTTTATCTTTTCGAGTAATTGTATTTTCAAATGTAATCCTATACACTTCCCCTCCTAAGTAAAGTCTTATTTCAAACCAAATGTTTCTCTGTGAGCACAGAGGAGGCAATGGGGGCACACACGTGGATGTGGAGACAGTCAGTGGCTTCATGGTTTTGAAAAGTTCCAGTTAGCATGGCACATTCATGGCCTTCTGGAAAATACGGCCGTACAGAGGGCAAAGTGGCTGAGGACTAGCCATGTGTCTTCCACATGGAAGAGCTTCAAGTCCCATTCAGTTATAGAAGCAGCTTTTGTTTTTGAGAGAGAGAAAGGCAGAGACAGAGATGGAGAGACACAGAGAGAGAGAGTGGGAGAGAGAGAGAGAGAGAGAGACAGAGACAGAGACAGAGACAGAGACAGAGATAGCTGTGAACTGTAGCACATCCCACATGTCAATAACAGAATAGTGTGTTTCTGGGCAGAAGAAAGAAATTTAACTTCAGACTATTCTAAGAGGCTCTCATGGAACCCTCTGGATCTCTAAAGACCCTCCACAGTCAAAACATTTCATTTCTGAAGATGCTTTAAAGCAGCTAATGTGAGCCACAATATTTATACACGATCACATTACAAAGGGCTCAGCTATTCTGGTGACAGGATGAGGTTATCACATCTTCCCAAATGCCTGAAATTTCTGGTCACCCATCAGAGAACATGTTATTCCTTGGGGAGGAGGGGGATCAAGTCTGCTAATGCTAATGTCATTTTACAAGAAACCGGATAGCAACACAGGCTGTCATCTAGTGGAAGACCATGACCTTGAGAAGAGCTGTGGTAGATGGCAGGCAGAAGTCAGATATGTGGCCAGCATTGCAGATCTGTTTTCTAAGCCTGTGTCTATCCCTCCTTCTTCCTTGTCCTGCAAATCGAGGCCAGTTCAAGTCTACACTCCCCAGGTTCCTCAGCCACCAGGTGGCTATAGAATGAGGTTCTACCTGTTCTATATTTTTGAGCCATGGAGGATATTTCCATGCAGAGATTCTACTGAAAAGTCATTGGGATGTGTTCAATCAAGAACCCATGGTAGGGGTCATATACCCAGGTCAGTGTCAACAGCCAGGTTCATGGTACCCAAAGATAGCCAAAGTAGTCAGTTCCCCATGCACTGGCCATAGTGAGCAACACTCCAGTGGGGGGCTCCCCTGCCTCTCATGCTTCATTCCTTCCCATTTCCTGTATGACGTCACTTTCTGTCTCAAACACCCAAAATGGTTTGGTTTCCTGTGTTCCATTCCAACCAATAGAAGAGGCTCAGGGGTCATTATCAACTGACCGACCCACAATAAGTGGACAGAGTCTGGAAACTGATGAATATCAGAGTTAGGAGTGATTCTGTCTACCCTTGACCGTGTCTCTAAACGTGAGAGGACCAGAGAAGCTGCATGGCTGAAAACGGCAAGGAACAGAGATAATCTGGTATGGGAACGTAAAACCAAGACCAACCGAAAGGCATGAATGGTGTAGAGCCTAGAGCTGCCTCCAGCAGACCTTGTAGCCTTAATTCTCTAAGCTTCAGTTCCTTTTCTGCAAAACACAGGTGTAATGAGGCTAGAATTTGATGCTGCTGTAACACAAGATCTATGACTTTTTATGTAAAAAGCTAGTTTAAGCCTAGACATTTTGACTACTAGAAACACAAGCTTGGAAGGAAGCATGCTTTAACTATGGTCTCATGCCCAAGGTACATTAGTCTGTGGACAAACTGCCCCCAAAACTGAGAAAATCTAGGAGACACTGAAAATACAATAGACGATAACACTACAGCCTGGCTTGAAGAACCCCACTGAATATATGATCAGGTCTCCTTTGGTTCTCCTGGCCATGGAACTCTATGAAAGGCCTCTGTTTCTGATTTTCTACCAGCCTTCTCTGTAGTCTGGCCCCCGTAGACAAGGTCCAGTGGTTCCTATCCACACTTCGAGCTACTGGGCTTGCCTCCCACCCCCATCTTCATGTTTCAGGATTGTAAGCCACAGGTCCAGGTCCAAACTCATTTGGTAGAAGACCAGAAGTGGCTCCTTGGAGATCTTTCTCTGGTAATTAATGTCACTAACAATTGGAAAGAGGCAGTCTTAGGCCAGGCATCCCCAGTTCTGCATGCCATCAAATTCCGTAAGGGCTTTCAAGATGGAGTTATCATTCCCAACATATGGTGGTACAGAGAGGAAAAAGACTAGAGTTTGCTAGTTACGGGTCTTCAGGGTCCAACCATGAAGACCCTTTCCATTTCTGTTAACAGTTTAAAATGAAAACTATACTTACAGCTGACCAGATGATCAATAGAATTGCATATGGGCAAACAAAGAAGGGTGAAGAAATATCTTAGCCTGTAATATTTTTTCCCTGTAAGTTTTTGGACACAAGTTCAATCCCTAGAACTCCTGTAGAAAGCTGGTCACAGTGGCACATGCTTGTAATGTCAGCCCTGATGGAGCAGAGAGGTGGATGTCTGGGCTCGCTCCCAAATCAACAAACTAGAGGCCAGTGAAGATACTCGGTCTCAACAGACAAAGTGGGGTGGCACCTGAAGAATGATATCTCAAACAGAATGACCTGTGACTTCTATATGTCATTAACATACATTGTATACATAGCAGTACCTGCACACATAAATATGGAGAGAGACAGAGACAGAGAGACAGAGAAATACACAGAGACAGAGACAGAATTCCATCTACAGAGTTATCAGCCAGGTAAATTTCTGATGTATTTTAAGTACCACTTCACTATGTTATTCCTTAATGATTTGGAGTTAACCAAAAACATACAACAGGTCAGATCCACCATACAAAACAGAGGAACCACCCAACCTACTAGCATCCATACATACCCTGATACTGAGATATCTCTGAGATAGCGTAGAACACTTGGAAAACATTCTGATATATGTTAATAGAGTCAGACCAGGGAAGGATAAAAGTTGCAAGAAATGAATATGGAAATATTAGTGCAAACAAAACATTTATGTTTGCTAGAGTCTATAGGGACTTTTCTGTTCACGTTGCTAAGTACTTACCATGTTTTCATGCGCATTGCTTTGAAGAAGCCACGGATCTCAAGTATCTGAGGCAGCTCTTCCACATCCCTTCACAGCGAAGGACGGATGTGACTGCACCTTTGCTGGGCTGTGGTAGAGCCCATCAAACACTGTTAAAGTAGAAATCACAATATCAGATAACTTCCAGAGAGCCCCCAACCCTTGAAAGACTCTTAGCATGAACAGGACAGAAAAGGCAAAGAACAGAATGATGGCTGTGTCCATTTCTCCACAGATCTAGAAGGTTTAGTTCCTATGGACACTAGTCAATGATTGTGGACACCTAGAACCTTGGAGGGAAGAACTTAGTTCTGGATGAGCTGGCCTCAGCAGCTCGCTGATGCTGTCTCCTGAGCTGTAACCACTGTATCCATGAATACTCACTGAGGGAGAGAAACACCGTGTCTGGTTTTCCAGTGCAAAACTTAACTAAATGGTGAACACACAGAAATTGATGGAGGAATTCTCCAACTTTATGGAATTATGCCAAACTTTTTTGACATAAATATTTTTATTGGTTTATATGTTTAACTTGTTTTCTCTTATGTTTGTTTATAATTTATTTATCTTCAAATACATGCTGAATAAATTCAGGGCATGAGCCAGTGCACTCATAAAAGTATTATCATGAAAATACCTTTTTCAAAATTATTATAGCCTTTTAAATTTTGGGGCAGTGTCATATATGTATAATAATAATAATTTTAATCAGTTACCTTCTCTGGTCCTCTCATCCCACTGAATCCCTTTTTCTTCCAAATAGCCCCTTCTACTTTCATATATTCTTTGTTACTAACTTTCATCCTGCACTGTGCTGTTCTGGGACCTCATTTCTGAAGAAGGACATGAGCAGTCCTCAGCAACCGCAGTAACAGAAGCAAACATGCTTTCTTGGGCCTTCCTGGAGTTGTAAGGTGTACACTAAAAACATCCCTTAGATGCTCAGCTTCCTCCTTCTAGCCAGCTGGTAGATTGCAAGCAACGATCCTAGAGTCTAAGCTTATGGAAGACTCTGCCTGCTTATTTGCTTAGAAAGAACCTTGTCTGAAGTGAAGTCTTAAGCTGGGCAGCTGACAGGTTACCTTTTAGAATCTCTATTCATTCTCTACCATTTTTAATGTGCAAAAATTCCTATGTAGGGGCTGGAGAGATGGCCCAGTGGTTGAGAGTACTTGCTGCTCTTGTAGAAAATCAGAGTTCAGTCCCCAGTCCTACAAGAGTAGCCGCCAACCAGCTGTAACTTCAGTTCCATAGGATCCTATACTCTCTTTTGGCCTCTGCAAACACCCTTACACAGAGACACAAGCACATTAATAAAAAATAAAATAAACTTATCTACTCTCATTCATGCATGTACTCTGCTGATGTAACTGTTACTGTCATGCTCAGCTCGATGCTCTGGGCTTTTGGTTTTATTTTGAGGCAGGCATTTTTATTTTATAAATTCATTAAAATCCAAAAACAGTTGCAAGGAAATAAATTTTCTTTAGCAACAAAATTGCTTGCTGACTCACAATGACATAAAAATCTTTCTAACATTTTTATTTAAAAGACGAGAAATTGGGGTATGGAAATTGTGTCCCCATTAAAGACATTTTTATTTTAATAGGATTCTACTAATAAGTTTAAGTGACATGATGAAAAACAAGTCAAAACAAACAGCAATAACAAAATAAAGTTCTCAAAGGGCAGCTCAAGAGGCCAGATGTTGTCCAAGCAGATGGGAAGAGCTAGCACTGGGCAGCTGCCCTACGATGCCATCCTTGAGAACACATGCGAATATGTAAATGGGGAATGAAGAGGTGACTTAGTCCCTGGGTTAGGGTACTTCAAGGATGAAAGTGATACCAGATATAGGTGTCCCTTCAAACCCTGCTCTACCCTACTAGAACAAGACCCACCACCATTCTAAACTGTTCCTGACAGACTTGTAGCAATGATCTCTTTGTCCATTCCAACCTCTTTGTCCATTTCTGAAGTGCTAATGATGGGAGAGAGAAATGAATATGTATAGACATCATCATCTCTTCGAAGTATCATTTTAGTAGTGATGTCATGAGTTTCCACTGACTTTGGTTATTTTGTGTTGATATATAACTTGAATGACCTTCAGGACCTCGATCAACTCCCCTAGTGCTCTCACTCTATGGCCTGTGGGAGTCACAGGGTAGCCATATAGGTTTTACATATTCCCAGGGATCTATGACTACCTATGCCTCTTCTTCCAGGCATATTTCCTGGAGATAACTTTCTCACACACATCATAACAGATGCAAAATCTCAGCTTCTCTTTCCACTTCCATACAAACTTCCATAAGCACAGCAGGTTGTGCTAAAGATCTGAAGACCACAGGAAGGGCATAAAAAGGGGCTCCTTCCTGTGCCACCTCTCCCTCTCTTCTCCCCTGACCTGCTTTCTCTGGTCCTCACAATCCCCTCCCACTGAGCTCTGCAGCTCTTCTTGGAAACTTAAATTTGCATGTCAAAATCCACACACATGTTCTCTTTGGACACGATACAAAGAGATCTGGAATTGGTTAAGGAGTTTATTTAGAAATGCAAAATCTCATTTAAAAAATAAAGCCATAAACATAAATAAGAAAACCAGCACTTGTTAATAAAGAGAGTGTTCCCAGTGACAATAAAATATGCCCCATTCTGAGTTGGCTCATTAAATGATACAAATAAAGAAAGTAGGACTGACCCAGCTATCTCTGAAATCAAGAGGAAATAAACACCAGCCAGTTACATTATCTAGAACCATGCTCATCAATGCAATAAATACATCATATGGATCACTAAAAACAGACCCTATATGCTCTCTCTCAACCTCTGCTCAATTTTGTGAGATTTTTTCCCCTCTCCCTTATAGAGCATCTAATATAAGTAGGTTCAACAACAAGAAAACCAAGCAGGGCTTCCCTTGTATTCTTTCCTCCAAATCAAAACATTCTCTCCTGGAGGGAAAAGAAAGGGCCAGAAGATTCATGAAGCATGAGAAACTTGTAGGGGCAGAACAGCCTGCTGTGTGAAAGGTCCTTCCCGAAGATTACATGAACGCTAACAACTGTTGGAGGGAGGAGACTCTCCAATCAGCAGAACTTCAAGGAAGTTGTACAAGAGAGCTCTACGGGATATGACTTTCCTGCGTCACAACCATGCTGAGGTGGACCCTACTCTTGCAATAAGTTAGACTGAGGTAGAATCTCTTGTTTGTCATCAGTGCCCTATATGAACTCAATAGATAATATGTCCACATCTACCCTGGAATAATCCATGTCCTCATGGAGCTTACATGCTGGAAAGAGAACAGAGTAATAAATGTGTCAGCAGGTACACAAAATAAGGTCATGTAGAGGTTAGCAGAAGTAAGAAAGTAGGATAATGGGACTGGTTGGGTCAAATTTAAATAAGGTCCAAGGAAGGCTCTAGAGAAGAGCCTATTGAACAATGGTTAGCAAGGAAAATGAATGGAGGAAAGAATTCCAAAGCCCAGTTATCCCTAAAGCAAGGGATGTGAACAACAGTTGGACAGGTGGAAGGTCAACAGTAGAGACCAGAGATGATGGAATATGAAACCAGAGATGGCATACAGGCCTAGACTATAGGGAGTCTTGTGCATGGTGGTGAGCAAGTTAGATCATGTTATTGTCTCCCTACATGTTGGCCTCCATCTGTCAAATGCTTCTTGACAAAATCAAACTCAGGTCTATTGGTTCTCTTTTTGGAAATAGTTTAAATATGAAATGATGACATAGGACATTATAATTAGGTAGAATATCTATAATGCTAAAAGCCTGTATGCATTCACACATCTGCATATTTCTTTTAGAAAGCTAACCCGAGGCGTAAGGGTTTTGGTGGGCAGAAGGTGGCAGAAGTTGATGATCAGACACACTGACTTCGAAGACCTTATTGCTGAGACCCAGAACCCTAACCTCAGACAACTGAGGTAAGTGATGCACATAGAGGGACTGGTACAGTTTCATCATTTTTTA
Source organism: Alexandromys fortis (assembly GCF_014885135.2). Classification (NCBI taxonomy): domain Eukaryota; kingdom Metazoa; phylum Chordata; class Mammalia; order Rodentia; family Cricetidae; genus Alexandromys; species Alexandromys fortis. The sequence continues at coordinate 1,209,248 of NW_026067942.1, read as the reverse complement.
AAGCTAGCAAAAGAGCCTCGCACAACTGGTCTTGGTTACTAAGTAGAAGGAGAGTGTGCTGGCTAGTTTTTAAACTGTCAATTTGCCAAAACCTAAAGTCACCTAGAAAGAGACTCTCAAAAAGAAATTATTTAGATCAAGTCACCCTGCAGGCATGTCCATGAGTGATTACCCTAATTATCAATTGATATAAATAGGCTATGCCCAGTCCATTGGGATTAGGGGTGCTGACCAATATAAGAGAAGAAAAAGCTAGCTGAAAGCCAGCAAACAAGGATCTGTGTGTCTGTTGTCTCTTCTCTTGACTGTTGCCATTCTGTGATACATTAAATTCCTACCTTGACTTTCCCATTATGGATGTCAAATAAACCCTTTCTTTCCAAAGTTGCTTTTTTTCTTGGAGTATTTTATCGTAGAAACAGAAATGAAACTAGGACAGAGAGTTTACATGACTTTTGAACATTGTAATCTTTTCTGGCCCCTAGAGATAGGGAGGAAGAGTCAAGCCAGTGCCAAGAAAGTGGGTTGAAACAAATTATGTGGGCTTAATGGAAAACCTGCCATGTGCTGACATGTTCATCCTCTTTTTTAAATTTATGAACAACACGTCCTTGATGTTCCACACCCTTGCCCGTTGGGGATCCCAGTGGGTTCAATGAACTGCACCATTTATGAATCAATGTTTTCCCCTAGCGCCAAAACTGGAAAGAATAAATCTCCATCCCATCCATTCAAAGAGTTTCCCAGAGATTCCAATGTGTATTTGAGTGGCACCCATCCTTCTCAGTTTTGAAGTGCAATGGGCATTATCTTTTTACCTAGAAAGAGTCCCAGAACAACAGCCTCGACCATTATACCGGCTTTCAGATGAGTATCTTTAGGCAACCACACCCCCCCCACACACACACACACACTAGTTAGACCTAATGTTTAATCCCTCTGTGTCTTGGATTGAGTGTGCGGAGATCAACATTTATGGGATAACACATAAGCAGTTGTTATCTCTAAACTTTAGTCTGCCCATGGATACAAGAAAAAGATTTAATAGAAGAAAAAAAAATATGAACTAAGGCTAAAGTGCTCATGATGGGGAAAACATAATCTTCAGAATACTATAACAATAACAATATTTTACTGGAGATTTTTGATAATGACAAGTAGAATGGATGTGGCATATTATTTAAGGAATATCACTAAGGAATTTATAGCCATCTTAATGAAACTCAAGCCCACTTATGACTTCCACTAATTTACTTCTATATTCGCCACCCTGAAGTTGATTATTAACAGATAATAACCATGTGGCTTCTAGGGTCTAATGTATTATTTGTGAGCATCTGTGCATTCTGTTATGATCAGCTGAAGATTCTTGGGTCACTCATCACTTCTCTCAAACATTTATCATTTCCTTCTGATGGGAACATTTGAAATCTCTCTTCTAGTGACTTTGTATTACACAACACAATTGGGTTAATTTTTATCTTTGTTATTTGTGTTAAAAACACATGATCTAACTCACTCTAGCCAACTATAAATTCGTACACCCAGAACCCATCTCCCCGGTCTCCGCTTACCTTCCCCAGCTGCCATTACTCACTGCTCTGTTCTCTACTTCTCGGGCTTCTTTTAAAATCCACGTACAAATTAAATCAGGTGACATTTGTCTTCTTGTGCTTGGATAATTTCATTTACTGTTATGATTTGTAGATCCCATGATGCTCTAAGTGACAGTAATTCATACTTTTCTATGATTGGGTAATATGTTCACATCAAATTTCATTTACACAGTTACCTATATGTGGAACCTGCTTGCGTCCACACCTTGGCAATTGTGAATAGAACTCCAGTAAGCATGGAGGAAGTACAGGTACATCTCTAATTTACTGATTCCATTTCCTGTGCTGATATATCCAGGAGAATTGCTAGATCACATGGCAATTCTGTTTCTAATTATTTGAAATGCATCCTCTATAAGACAAAGCTCTTTAAGAAACCAGTAGCAATAAGATATCTGTTTGTGTGTATATTACATCTATGTGTGTCCTATGTACACATAAAAGATTATTCTCTACATTGGCTTGCATAACAATAGCTTGGAGGTCCAGAGATTGCCTCCAATGTTGAAGAAGCAGAGAACTAGTGGCTGTTCAGTACCTGAAGATGCCTCAGCAGTCTCGGGCTGCTTCTGAAGACATGAGCACTCCTTGGAGAGGCCCTGGTATAGAGTAAACACTGGAAGACCCAAGCAGCAAGTCAGAGTCTGAGGATGGCAGAGGACACGGCAGCAATAGATACACTTGCTCAGAAAGAAAGAAAACAGCAGGCTGGGCTGCCTTTTCCTCGGAGTACACTGTATCCAGACAATCCACTGGAAGGAGCTGCCCACTTAGAGGGAAGGGTTTCTGCTCCCAGTTAACAGTCTTTGGAAATGCCCTCACCAATACACCTAGGGGTATGTGTTGAAATTGCTAGGCTAGCAAAATGATACAACAATTGTATTTTTATTTACTCTAAGGAGAAAACTCACAAAGCAGGAAGTGAGAAATCCAAGCACACCAGTGTCCCCCGGGAATGGCGCAGAGAGAGCACGCAGGCAGTGCACATGTTTTCTCTCCTGTCCAAGAAAACCACACTTTACCTGGGCTCCACCTCTTAAAGATAATTGACTAACAAGGTTTTCCCCATCAGGTATGTGTCTCTTGGGTGATCCCACATCTCACCACCTTAACTACTAAAACAGACCATCACTCCTCCATGCTGTTTTCCACGGGGGCTAACACTCCCACCAAGAAGCTGAAGCTCAAAACAAGTTCCATGGTTTCTGTAAAGAAGGATGATGGAAAGAAGCAAGGATCACAGAGGATGCAGGCAAATAGGAAGGCTTGGTTATGGCTATTAACACCATTACCACCTGTCATATTTTTTGAAGATTATTCACTGAAGTAATTTTATGAGCAAAATAGGACTGGTGGATGTGTAAGGAAGCAGGAAGACACAGGCGAGAGGAAGTGTCTGGAATGGAGCTATGGCGAGAAAGTCCAGTTTCCTCTCTTCTAATTGGTGATTTCACAGTCTTTGTACCAAGTGCACCACAGTCACTCTGTCATCACAGAAACCAGTCACCCGAGAATTGTACCTGGTATGTGGAATGGGAGGGGGTGAGGAGGGGGACAGCTTTTCCTAACAGGATTCTTATTCCCAGTCTCTGCTTGCCTCTTTAAGTCTATGGCAAGGGTTGGTGCTTTAGGTTGAGCTCCCTGGGGACCACAAACAATGCCCATATTTCCACATTTCTGCATGTTCAGGACTTTCTGAAGGACCCACATTAAAGGGTAAGTGAGGGACAAACAGAACTTAGAAGTTTAAGATAGTAAACAGAAGATCTTTCTTCTCTGAAGGTATTTGTTCATATTGCAAAGGAACGTAACAGTTCAGGGGCCAGCTACTTCTCTCTCCAGGAACCAGGGTCTTTCCTTCTACTTCAGAGTGAAGAAAAGACTACTAAGTGTTTTGCTGTGAAGGCCACAGCAACAAGGCCACAGCAACACTTACAACAGAAAACATTTTATTGGGGTGGCTTACTGTTCAGTCCATTCTCGTCATGGCAGGGTGTAGGCAGACTTGGCACTGGAGAGGGAGTTGAGAGTTCTACATCTTGACCTGTAGGCAGGAAAAGCAACTGTGCCCCCACACTGGGCATAACCTGGGCACATAAAGCCTCAAAGCCTGCCTTCATCATGACACACTTCTTCCAACAAGGTCATACCTACTCCAGCAGGGCCATACCTCCTAATAGTACCACTCCCTATGGGTCAAGTATTCACACACCTGAGTCTATGGGGGCGATTCGTAGTCAACCCACTACAACACACTTGATCCAGATTGCCCCCAGAGGGGCTGAGTCCTTACAATGCACCACCTGAGAAAGGACACCAGGGAGCGAAGCCCAAGCAGCTGTGACAGATGGGCTTCTCTTGATTCCACAAGCTCAAGCTCCTATCAGCCACAAGGCTTCTGGCTCCCCTTGGAACAATTGTTAGAGCTGTTAGTCGTCCTTCTGTGGAAATTCTGCAGGGATCCTGTGACTCCCCTATGACTGTCTCCAAGCCAAGATCCCAGCCTGGCGCCTTGTGGGTCCTCTCCACAGCCATCTCTCTCTGGCTTCATTGCTTCCTGCCCAATCCTATTCATTCAATATTTCACAAAACTAAATGTTTAGAAACCTGGTTTCTTTCATCATCTCAGACACAATCTCTTTTCTTTTCTGTGTTTTTGTACCTGTTACTCAACCATTCTGGTCTCTGTTCTTCCAAAAGCATAAGTAGCTGGCCTGGATGGCCAGCACACTGCTATTTATGGTTCCAAGGCTGGCATTCGGTAAATTACAAAACCCTCTGGAAGAGTCCGTTTACAGCAAGCAGACAAATTCCAACCTTGAAGAGGTTAATCCCTTCATAAAACCACAAGAAAACAGAGTTTCTAGAGATGGAATCTGACTCTAGTTAGATTGTTTTACCCTAAAATTCAACTAATGGTGTGAGTTCTTTTAAAAAAAATGGTTAATAATTAAATGTGTTTGAGTAAGACAATGATAAAACCAGCCTCTTACATGAACAAAAGTGCATCTGCTCCTGGGGGCTTTTCTCTTTCTGTATGATGGCATTCAAAACTACCAGGGAAAGACTATTTCACGGGGTAACCGGCCAGGATGCCAGTAGCTGTTCCTCAACGTTTTTCATTTTCTAAAGAGCAACAGAAAAGACCAGCGCCACGGCCTCCTGAGCATCGATAAGGCTGAAATTATCCATAGATATAATTTGATAGGAAAAGCATAGGATGGCAGGGGCGGTCACTTCTGCCCATGAGTTGAGCTATCTCAAGGAGACTGGACAGACTGTCGCTATCTCATCTGCTGTCACCTACTTACCAGCAGCCTCTGCTAGGGCTCCAGCATCCTAGGATTGATCTCTGCTCTGTAGTTCTTATATCAGAGCAGCCTGTGGGCCCCGCCCAGCTCACTTGAAGGACTATCCAAAAAGGATAGTGCACACCCTACGTGAGTCAGGGAGTGGTCTCTGCTCTTTGAGGCACATGTCTCCAGTGCCTGCATCCTGCTCTACCTTTAAGGACATCAGATTATGGCCAGCCATTAATCTTAGAACAGTGTGTTATGTGTAAAGATGGGGAAGGATTCTGGTGCCAGCTTCCATATAAATCCAGTGTTCCCTTCCCGTCCAGTCAATAAACTAGGGCCAAAATTTTGGAGAATTACTCTAGCAGGTGGAAGCAGCGAATGAAGAGCATTTGAAGCAGAAGGAGCTGTGCCCTGGTGGACAGCAACCTCAGACTCACACTTTACTCCTATGGATCTAAGAAACCCAAGAACTGGGAAGAGGACGCGAGGGACCATGGAGATGACGCCGACCCTTGCCCGAAAGACCCTCAGTCCAGCGCAATGTCTAACTGCTCCTTCCTGCTAATACCAGGATGTTATTTCAGATATTTATTATTTGGGTGGTGGGTGGTTCTGTATTTAGATTTGGGGATGGTGTGTGCATGGTGCGTGCATGGTGTGTGCATGGTGCGTGCATGGTGCGTGCATGGTGCGTGCATGGTGCGTGCATGGTGCGTGCATGGTGCGTGCATGGTGCGTGCATGGTGCGTGCATGGTGTGTGCATGGTGCGTGCATGTAAGTACAGAGATGCACGCATGTAGAGTCCAGAGCAGGACCGCTGATGTCTTACTCTTACCTTGAGAGAGGGCTCATCACTGAGCCAAAAATCACAGATTAAACAAAGCTGGTTGATCCAGCTCACTGGATCTACCTGTCTCTGCACTGTGTTGTTAGGGTTATGGGCACTCATAGCTATCTATGCCTGACTTTTGTTACACAGGTACTGGAATTCAAACCCACATCTTCATGCCTGCAGAGCAAGCTCTTCTTGCACCTGAACCATCTTCTCATTCTTGAACTTAGGCCTTTTAGGTTTCCAAAGCTCCTGGGGCCCTTTGCAACCAAGTCTCTAAGCAGAGGGGGGGTGGATAATAGAGCCCCGGTTCTATTTTCTGAGAAGGTCTTGTTCCCTTTCTCAGGAAGATAGCTACTTTCTTTTTAAGACAGGGCCTCACTATGTATCCCTGACTGTTACTCACTGTGTAGACCAGCCAAGCCTGGAACACACAGAAATCCACCTGCCTCTCCCTCTCAAGTGTAGTTATTAAATATGTGAACTACCAAGCCTAGTCAGAAAATAGCTACTTTTGGCACCACGGTTTGCTCATCATTTTCCACAAGGAATGTGCTACTAGACAATGGTAAAATGAGGTAAGCAGGAAGGGTAGAGATTTCCTTTGTTAGGGGAAACATGTTGTCAGGTTCCTGGGGAAACAGAGGGACAGAAAAATGATCTATATATTTCCTGCTTCCCCATGCTTAAGCTCCCCTATCTTTCTCTCCTCTCTTTCTACCTCTTTTTTTATGTCTGATGTTTAGAGCCCAATGAAATAAAAGTGTCTCTGACGATCTTTATTAGAGCCTGGGCTTCATTCTTCCAAGGGGGGCTTCTCATTTCTTTTGCTCTGGATGGGGCAAGCAGGCCTGCTTTTCGTCCCGCCCAGCTCCCACACGGCTAGCTTTATACCTGAAATAATAACACACGAATTGTATTCATTTAAACACTGCTTGGCCCATTAGTTCTAGTCTCTTATCAGCTAATTCTCACATCTTCATTAACCCATTTCTATTAAATTGTGTAGCACCATGAGGTGGTGGCTTATGGGGAAGATTCTAGACTATGTGCATCTTGGGTCAGAGCTTCATCGCATCTGCCTCACTGCCTTTTACCCAGCATCCTGTTCTGTTTACTCCGCCTACCTAATTTTCTGTCCTATCAAAGGGCCAAGGCAGTTTCTTTATTAACCAATGAAAGTAACACATAGACACATGACCCTCCTCCATCATACATATGCATTCAGAGAGGCACAAACCTGACTACAGTCACCACATCAATGTCTTGACCCCAAACTCTGCACCATCCACAGATCCAAAACCAACAGCTACTAGACCTAAGGAAATGAGACCAGAATATGTGTGTGCACCCTTAAGAACCTTCAGCTTGCCCAAGAAGCTAACACCCACTCACGTCAAACAACTGATTGAAAAGACACAGCACTAGGTGAGAGAAGAGAATGCCAGAGCTTAGTAGGGCTAGGCAAATCCAAGTTTGAGTTGTTAGGTCCCACCACCACCATCTAAGAACATGATCTGGTCTCCTCCTTGCCATGCCTGGAGATCTTCACAGTGGCAAATAACATTAGCTCTTAAAAGACGGTTTTCTGCCACCCACTGTTTTTCCAGTGAGCACAATTTCAAACACCCTGTCCAGAATTTGCTTTAAGATACCATGGGAGCACCATACTCTGAGACATAGAAGGCCACTGCCTCGAAGAATAGGTCTGGGGGGGTCTTATTCTCTAATTCCAGTGCAAGCATCTATGAATGGATGGACTGGAGCCAGAGTCTCCCCTTCCTGGATCTGAACATTAAGCATCCTATGAGCTCATCTGCTCCTCCTTGAAGCAAGGTTTGGTGCCTGGGAAGTACTAGTCTTACCCATGCAACCTGGATAATATTGCCAAGGTGGGCTGCCTGCAAAGCCAGGATGGAGTTTTCAAATGGTACTATTCATTACTTCACAAATCCTCTAGTATGTCTGCTGTGGGTTTATTAGTTCAGCGAAATTTTGATAGATATTCACATATATATTAAAAGAGCTGTGCAGCTCTGACCCACACATGAACTAAGGATACCAAAGGCACAAATGCCCTGAGCAAGCAGACTCAACCGGCTTTGGCTGGTAAATGATGACATCACTCTTGGACACCCTCCAGTCTCAGAAGTGTTCTAAGTTTTTTCTCTTCTCTTATAATTTGATGTTCAGGAAGGTATGGTGAGTGGCTTCTTGATGCATTCTGCTTCTGTAACTACCCCCCCCAAAAAGGTAAGTAGGCACTTGGGGGTGCAGGTAGTTCAGTCAGTAAAACAATATTCTTGCAAGTACCAAGAACTGAGCTCAGTCCCCAGAACCCATGTAAGAAATAACTAAGAAAAAAAAAGAAAACATAGCTGGTAGCATGTGCTTGTGATATAGAAATGGAGCAGGTACTCCGGTGGGTGATGGCAGAGATTATTCTCTGGCTTCTGAATACACAAAGTATCCACACATAAGCTCATGTACACATACACACAGGCAAACTTCTTACAGTATCAATAAAACACACGAATCCCACTCAAAGTAAAGCAGACTTAGGAGTTCTTCTGGTAAATTGATAAAAGGTATTGGTTGTCCTAATACCTTGACCATGCAATAAATGCCAAGTGCTTGCCTCTGATACCATGTTCTCAAGCAGTCATGAGGCTGGAAAAGGAAAAGTGTATTAAAGGAAGAAGTAACAGAAGGAAATAAAAGAGGAAGAAAATGGGAAAGGGCAACAAACAGAAAGGTGCTTGCCCTGAGTTGTCGAGAGTCATTGGCTTCCTAGACGCACCCTGGGTTTTGAACACATGACTTACCGTAAATTCCAAGACCTTGTGATCAGTCAATAATTCCTCACAGGCACTCTTCTCAGACAGTTCTCACAGCCCATCTCCTTTTCTTTGTGATTCCCTGCCTACTACAGAACCACCCTCGACTTGGGTTCCCATACCACCACAGCTGAGAGGGACCCAGGGAGACTACCTGTACCTCCTCCCCCTCCTTCATGCTGGTCTTCCTAGCACCCTTAACCCAGCCTCAGCTGCATGTCTCAGTGTCTCTTCCCAGCCCATCTCATTCCCTTGGGACTCACCAGCTGCCCGTGGAGATACAGGGACCCCTAATTCTTCCTCTGTTACCTCCATGGACTAGAGTCCAAGTTCCACTTAAGGGACCTCCAGAGTCAGATCCCTTCCCCACTTGCCAGCCTGTTGCTTACCCCACCCACTGAGCTGACCTACAGTTGTTTGAAGTCTGAACCCAGAGGTCTAATCAGAACATCCAATCTGGCACCAGTCCATATCTGAAGCTGGAACCCAGAGTGACCCCAAGGCTGAAAACCCAGATTACTCCACAACCTGTAAGATTGGTGTAATAGCAATCAAAGAACACGATGCCCAGTCCACAAAGGTCAAACAAGATATCCACACCAAAAAAAAAAAAAAAACCACCATGAATATCATAACACCAAGACTCATGATCTATTCAGGTTAAAACTCGTCTGACTTCCCAGTACTGGGAGATCCATCAAGTCCAACCCTCACATTTTACAGAATAAGGACTTGTGAATCAGAGAACTAAACAAGTTCTTTATAAACCTCACAGCTAGTAAGGTTTTTGGCCAAAATTGTAGGCACTTATGATGATGCTAGCAATAGCAATAGTGTGAAGAAAGAATTGCAATCAGATTCGCATAAGAATAGGAAGCAATTGGTCCTGGTGTAACAGGAGAGGGATTAGTTGCAGGAGGTTTTCCTAAAGCCTTTAAACATCTTTCCCACAGGATAAGGAACTGCTCACATCTTCCTCAGTGGTGCATCATTATTAAATTTTATTTGTGAAACATTAGTTTAGACACATTCTATTTTTGCACATTTATGTTCATATGATGAAGCCTAATGAAACATGAAATCCATCAGAATTAAACTTGAAAACTGAACCTCAAAGGAAATGGTTAATCCTTGCAGCCGCATGCTAGAGGGGACCTGCTACAGCATTTTCGGTAGCTTTCCCGGTTCAGAGAAGCAGCGTGCCTGGAAGTGAGCTGGGACAGCAGTTCCTAACTGAACACAATCAGGAATTTAAAGCATCTCATAAATGGCCAGATGTTAACCCAATCAATCATGGCTTTGGGGGGATTCTAAATAGGGCATAGATAGCATTCTCTGAAATTTAATTACAGGGTAATTTTCTTCTTCTGAGAGTAATTTGCCCCCTTGCACGGGTACCTTCCAGGTTTTCTGGCATCTACCCTCCCTCACTTGTATGTAATATGCATATATAAAAAAATTAGAAGCCAAGATCTGTGTGCAAGAGGGAACATATAATGTTTGTCTTTCTGAACTCGGGTCACCTCACTTAATATAATATTCTCCAGTTTCCTAAAATTGCATAATTTCATTTTTGTGTCTGAATACAATTCTGCTGTATATATGGACCATGTTTTCATTAGACATTCATCTAGATGCCTATGGGCATCTAGGCTGATTCCATTTTCTATTATAAATAGAGTAACAGTGGATGCAGAAGGGATACAGTCCTTTGGGTAGATATCCAGGAAAGGTACAGTTGTGTCAGTAAGCCATTTCTTGATAGCGCCTAGATACATAACACACTGATTCAGATGTCCCCTGACCCTGTTTCTGAAGGTTTGTGACACAAAACTGCCTGACGCTGCAGAGCCTGCCCTGCTCAACAGGACAGCATGCAGATATGAAATGTAACAATGTGTAACAAATGCAACAAAAGTAATATTCAAAAAAATGTAACAAAGATATATTATATAACCATGTGTTATCGTTACAGGATGCTGGCGTGCCTTGTACCAATACCTTTAAGGTAAAGTCTGGACCAAAGTTGGAGTTCAAAAGACTGTTCAGGTAAATAAACCTGTAGTAGGCAGACAGTAAAGTGCGGAACAGAATGGAGTCTGCAGAGACTTCGTCAGGCTCTTGGTGTATGTGGCTAACTTGGTGGGCTGGTATTTTCTTACAACTTGTGGTGTTCTCCAGCTGGCTGTAAGAAATAGGGTTTTCAGATCAAACATTTGATGAGTGTACTAATTTAAAAAAAAATAAAGGAAACAGCAACTAATCTGGGTTTTTTGATCAATGTCTTCACTGAACTTTAGCAAAGGCATCTTTACCCTACTCCATATGAATGGGTCTATAGACCTAGAGTCAGGTAAATACCCCCAAGCCCCGGACACAAAGGGTCCCTCTTTTTCCTCCAGATAAGAGTCTCAGACAAGACTTGGATAAGAGCAACTGCCCAAGCTGCAGCAGGGGCCCTGAAGGGAGCTCAGGCCATGATGGGTTTATGCTGGTTTCTAAAGACAAGTAGGGCATTGCACAGATGAGATGGGCTGCAACTGAGGAGGCACGGGAAACTGATGAAAAGCCAGAGGCCACGGCGAAGAAGATGGCTCAATGAGTGGGAGCCCCAGACTCACATTCAAAGACAGACATAGAGGTTCATGCTTGTGATTTCAGACCCGGTAAGGTAAAGATGGGAAGGTTTCAAGGACTTGCTAGCCACTCAGTCTTGATTTGATTTACTGGCCAGTCCTGGGGCCCAGGAAAAGACACTGACTCAAAACTCAAGGTATACAGTGCCTGTAGAACAACTGAGGTTGACTTCAGCTGGCCTCCATGCATACAAGCATACCATTGACCCTCACACACACACACACACACACACACACACACACACACACACAACCAATCAGACCACTAGCACATTAACACCTTCTGGCTTTCTAAGACATCATGGTAAGGTACACAATACAGTAAGTATTGAGTCATAAGACCAAACCATGTACTAGGCATGGTAGGGTGTGACTTTAATCCCAGAATTCAGCCTGCTCTACATAGTGAGATCCTGAAGAAAGAAAGGGGGGAAGGAGGGAGGAAGGAAGGAAGGAAGGAAGGAAGGAAGGAAGGAAGGAAGGAAGGAAGGAAGGAAGGAAGGAAGGAGGGGAAATAAGAAGTGAGG